>NC_056726.1:311346168-311543668 GCF_019279795.1 Protopterus annectens
AAATGTAGTGTACCCTGTAGGCACCTATATGAGCAAGGATCAATGCTTTTGTTTATATGGCCTTTTTACCTAATTATAACTTAGAATTCATGTTGCCTTTATCTTTTTTATAATTGATATAAAGCAGGAGTATTGCTACTTAACTCGGAGCTCCATTAGTTGGCATTAAGTGCTGGAAGTTCTCTTTCCATTCCTCGCCCTCACTTTCTGTGGCAACATATGAGTATGCCTTTTTCCATCCCACGTGCAGCACCAGCAGTTTTGTAAGGATTATGAATATGGAAAGGAAATGACTTTCACTTAAAAACTCCAGCGTTGTCGTGTAGTGCAAACATAGGCTGGAAAAGCAGCTTCTTGTTATTGGCACACTCCATGTTGCTCCCGCCACAGATATATTATAATGCATACTAATATAGGTTTAGAATGCTGCAATCAAATGAGATTATGATTTTATAAATATTTACTGATCATTTGAATGTCACAGATGTTCTTCATTCCACATTGCTGCAGTCCTAACTATTGGGTAGTCCGCTGTCCAGTCGGCCCGAATACCAAAGTATATGGCTGACGTCGGTCAGGGCGCATTAGACTGACGTCAGTACGTCAGGGTACTAATGCGCATGACCGACGTCATATCCTCAGTCTTTTTTGCCGCATGGTCCGATGCAGAAGCAGTTTTGCGAGTGCAGGTTGGCGTTCTGAAATTTTCTGAAGTCGGAGTTTCAGACCGAATCAAAGTTGGCTAAGTACCCCGTTGGGGAACATTTTGTTTTTTTCTTGCCTCAGTATTTAACCGGATGTCAGAAAAAGTGAATAACTGTATTTCTTGTGGGAAACAGATACCTCATAGGGATTACCATACCTTGTGTATACCTTGTTTAGGGCCTGAGCACGGCGTTGTTGGATGCCGCTCTTGTGCTAGATTTAACAAACGCACTATTAAGAGAAGGTTAGACTGTGCCAGGTTAGTGTTTGGGAAGCGTTGTAATTATAAAATGCCGCCGGATGCTCCGGCCCGCTTCAAAAAGCGCAAGGACAAAACAGCGAAGCCTAGGGTTGATGAACCGCAGTCCCGGACGTCGGTTCTTTAGAAGGCTCAGTGGAGCCAGAGGTTTTGCCAGGAGTTTCCTTGGAGTCTCAGGCAGAGACTTTACTGTTACAGGATGTGCCTTCTCAGGAGGTAGGCCAGGCTGAGGGGCTTCTCAGGTAACTGTTCTTCCCTCTCTTCCCAAGGTAGTTAGAGCCTCTCCTTCTGTTTCCAAACCTTCTTTGAGAGGTAGGCCAAGTTTAGCTTCAGTGGGGGCTTCTCCTAGCACTTCAGGTTCTGTGCCTAAGAAACATATGCTTAAAATGGCAGAAGATTTGATTACTCTGATTAGAGGTTCTATGCCCCTCCTGATAAGAGGCCTAGGGTGGAACCTGAGTTTGAGAGTTTTGAACAGTGTTCAGAGGCTTCTGAGTCTTCTGCGGAAGACTTGCAGGAGTATCCTCCTTATTCTGATTCTGATGTGGATGATTCCACTCCTACAGCTTCTCCTCCTGAGGATTTCTCATTTTCAGAGACTCTGCATTCCATGAGGGAGCACTTTAAATGGGAAGGCCAAGATTATTCTGATTCCAGGAAAAGGCTTAGGAATTCTTGTTTTACCCCAGCATAGGCCCTTAGCTATACCTCCTGTGTTAAATGTGGTGGAAGATGTTTTGCAGAGGCTTCCCTGAACCCTGATTCTTTGCCTCCTGCTCCTGTTAAACCTGATAGGTACTATAGGGTGCCTGAAGCTCATAAGTATCTTTTAAGAGTCCTAGGGCAGACCCGAAACTGTTTCTCAGGGACCTAAAGGTGTTAAGGCCTCTGTTGTTAAAAACCCTGTTCCCACTGATAAAGAGGCAAGGGCTTTGGATAGATGGGGTAAGAAAGTGTATACTTCTTCCACTTTAGCCATGTGGCTGTTGAATTGTCACTTTCACATGCTAAAATATCAAAATTATCTCCTTTCACAATTGAAATCTAAGGTGGATGCTTTGGAAGGTATTGAGTGTAAAGAGTTGCTGGATTTAGTTCATGTGTCTGAACAAGTGGGTAAGCATTCTTTGCAATGTGGTTTTGATGCTGTACAGGCCTCCTCGAGGGTGGCTGCCACTAGTTCTGTTCTTCGCAGGCATGCCTGGTTGAGGGATCAGAATTTAGCTGAGCATGTTAAGACAAGGATTTTGGATGCTCCTTTACAGTCTGATGTGTTGTTTGGTTCGCCTGTGGAAGCAGTTTTAAAGAAAATGGAGGACAAAGCTAAGTCTATGCAAACTGTTAAAGATTTTTGCAGGTGCAGCCTCCAAAGTTTAGTAGAAATTGGCCTACTAAGGGATGGACATATCCTGCTTATGATTCCCAGTCTAGGGGTAGGTCTAGACGTGGTAGGGGCAGAGCTCAAGGTTCTTTTAGGCCTAGAACAGGGAGTTCACCTGCTCACTTCTGGTGAGGCAGGGGTCAGTCCTTTCGTAAACAGACCCAATGACCTGCCTTTTCAGCTGCCAGTAGATTCTCGCCTGGCAGCTCCTTTGGGAGGAAGACTGTCTCTTTTCAAAGAAAATTGGGATTTAATTACTCAAGACAAATGGGTGTTGGATATCATTCACCACGTTACAGGTTTTATTTCCATACATTGCCCCTTTCAAAGGCATGCCAGACGTTCCTCCTCCACAAAGAAAGAGGCTCACAAGCAAATTTCTCTGTTACTCCAAATAGGGGCCATTCAGCCGGTCCCTGTATCAGAAAGGGGCCTAGGATTTTATTCTCGCCTGTTCCTAGTACCAAAGAAGGGGAACACGTGGAGACCAATTTTGGATTTATCTATCCTCAACACTTATCTGGACATTCCCAAGTTCAAGATGTTGACGTTACAACAGCTTTTACCTCTGCTGGGCAAAGATCACTGGATGGTAACTTTAGATCTCAAGGAAGCTTACCTTCATGTGCCTATAAGACTGAGTTGCAGGAAGTATCTGCGTTTCGAGCTGGAAATTCTCATTATCAGTTCTCTGCATTGCCCTTTGGCTTATCTACTGCCCAGAGTATTCACAAAGGTTCTGGCTCCAGTGATAGCTTACTTCAGGCTACAAGGAATTCAAATCTATCCTTACTTGGACGACTGCCTGATTCTGGCTCAAGAAAAGAAAGACCTTCTACAGCATCTGGAATATGTGATAGCAGTGCTAAGATGCCTAGGGTATTCTGTGAGCGAAATAAAGTCCAGTCTAGTACCCCTCAAGACATGTGCTTTCTGGGTGTGAGACTGAATACAGCAGCCCAGATGGCCTTTTTAACCCCGGACAAACAAAAGAGTCTATCCCTTTACTTCCATCAACTATCTCATCAGTCGTGCTGACTGCAAGGACAGTCCTTCAAGCATTAGGGTTCATGGCATCTTGTATTCTGGTGCTTCCCAATGCCAAACTGCATATGAGGAAGCTGCAATGGTATCTCAAAATGTATGGACACAGCACTGCCAGGATTTGGACACTGTCATTCAAATAATACCTTGCCTTCAAAAAGAATTTTTGTGGTGGGCTCAGGAATGTCACCTAAACAAGGGACTCTCTGTGACCCGGCCAGAGGCGAGTCAGATTTTAACGACAGATGCCTCGGACATTGCTTGGGGAGCTCATCTAAATGGAAAGTGGATACAAGACAAGTGGCCTGCCAGACTACAGCATCTACATATCAACATGAAGGAGATGTTAGCAGTCCAGTTTGCATTAATGGCTTTCAAGGAGTTACTTCTTCCAGGGCAGGTGTTGATTCTAACAGACAACACAACTGTCATGTGGTACATCAACAAACAAGGGGGAACACATTCTTACCCTCTATGCAGGCAAGCAATGATTTTATGGGAGACTGCGCTCAGCTTGCAACTAACTCTTCAGGCAAGGTTTCTGCCGGGAGCACAGAACTCCTTAGCAGATGTGTTAAGCAGACAAATCATAGATCCCCACGAGTGGAAACTGGATCTTCATGTATTTCAGAAATTGACAGTGTCATGGGGAACTCCAGACATAGATCTGTTCGCTTCTCCACTAAACCACCAGCTGCCACAGTTTTGCACAAAGGGGTTTCATCACACAGCTTGGAAAGTGGATGCTCTTTCTTTCAGTTGGAAAAATCTTCATGTGTATGCCTTTCCACCTCTGCCTCTTCTTCCAAAGGTGCTCTTAAAGGTCAGACAAGACAAGCCAAGGATGATTTTAATAGCTCCAGATTGGCCTCGCAACACTGGTACCCACTACTAAGGAGTCTGGTAAGGAAGCCTCCATGGCCCTTACCTTTGATTCCACATCTGTTATCTCAGAAGGACGGTCATCTGCTCAATGTCAAGCTTCACTCTCTTCATCTAACAGCCTGGCATATTCTGTGTTGAAACACAGCAGGTCTCAACTTCCTCAACAAGTTTTAAATGTGATTATGGAAGCTAGAAGACCTAGTACAAGGAAAGTGTACGCAGAAAAATGGAAGAGATTTTTATTTTGGAGTACAGCAAAGAATTGGGAGATTTCTGAGCCTAATTTGAGTGTGGCTCTTCAATATCTTACTGAGTTATTGGACAAAGGTTTGTCCTTCTCTTCCATTAAGATTCATGCTGCAGCAATTTCAGCTCACTATGATTGTGACCCACCATTGTTTTCGCATCCTTTGTTCAAGCAGTTTCTTAGAGGGGCAAAGAATATAAGACCCCCACGTAGAGCTCCTACTCCTGCTTGGGATCTCAATTTTGTGTTGGAAAAACTTACTCTACAACCTTTTGAGCCTGCGGCTACTGCTGAATTGAAATACTTGTCATGGAAGACTGCTTTTCTGTTGGCTATTACTTCTGCAAGAAGGGTATCTGAGTTGCAGGCCCTTATGGCAGTAGAGCCCTTTTGATTTTCCATAAGGATAGGGTATCATTACGCACTAATCCTTCCTTTATGCCTAAAGTGGTTTCTAGTGTGGCTTTAAACCAAACTATTCATTTGCCTACTTTTTATGCAGATCCCCAAAATAAAGGGGAAAAGATTTTGCACACTTTAGATGTACACAGGCAATTGCGTTATTATTTAAGCAGGACTAAGGATTTTAGGCAGTCTCAGCAGTTGTTTGTTTCTTTTGCTTTGAGTTCGCAGGGCAAGCCTGTGTCAAAACAAACTATTTCTAGGTGGATTGGGTTTTGCATTGCATTTTGTTATTCCCATCATGGCAAGGAGATTCCAGCTGGGATTAGGCCTCATTCCACTAGGGCTACTGCCACTTCAACAGCATTTCTAAGGGGGTGGCAACTAAGGATATTTTGGAGGCAGCTACTTGGAGTTCAGTGCATACTTTCTCTAAGCATTATCACCTTCCTCTCTACTCTAAGTCTAGGGCTGGTTTTGCCACAGCTATTTTGCAAGGCATGTTGTCAGCTCCTGCTTCTTTATGATTTGCCAGCCTCCCTTACCTCTGCTTTGGGATTCTACCCAATAGTTAGGACTGCAGCAATGTGGAATGAAGAACATAGTACAGTTTTGTACCTACCATAAATGTAGATGTTCGAGGATCCACATTGCTGCAGTCCAATTTACCCTCCCTCCTTCCCCTCTGTGTTTAGGGGTGGTTGTGTAGGTGAGGTTATATGCTGATAGTTTTGTATATATTGTACATATTTTTGGTGCAGGTATATTGGGCCTTGTCTTTTTAGGGTCTTCTGACATCTGGGGCAAGAAAAGACTGAGGATATGACGCCGGTCATGCGCATTAGTACCCTGACGTACTGACGTCAGTCTAATGCGCCCTGACCGACGTCAGCCATATACTTTGGTATTCGGGCCGACTGGACAGCGGACTACCCAATAGTTAGGACTGCAGCAATGTGGATCCTCGAACATCTACATTTATGGTAGGTACAAAACTGTACTTTGTCAGGATATGGTTTGATACGTAGTAAAGGCTACATGAAACAAATAGTTTGGTAAACTGTTTACAGTAGCTCCAAGAAGGGAAATGTTCCAGCATATTACAGTCCAAGCCTGAATGTTTAGATTGCCATTACTGGGGGAGACTCTGATCATTTATATTCCCAGCTCTCTTGAAACACCCATGATGCAACTGTGGGACCTGGTCTTAATCTTAACTGCTTGCAGTAGCAAAACCAGACCCAAAAGAAGTGGGTATGGATGATTATGTATTTTTTATGACTTTTATTTGATTTTCTCAGGTATATCAGTCCGGATACTTTTTGTTTATATCTGTAGTGATTCAAAGTTTTGAGAATAAGGCATTCAGTTTACTTGCCTGTTATTGTTTTAAGAGACTTTATTGAGACATTCCCTCCGGTTGGTGATCTTTACTGCTATTTCTACACATTATTGTATGGTGAATCAGGTATAACCAAGACCAAGGAAAACTAAGTTATGTATTCATCTTTTGTGTAGCAGAAAAACAGATGGTAAAACAGTGAATCTGACGTTGACGATCTTCATTCATTCTTGACGAATGGGGACTCTGTTCTGATCCTCTGAACTGGCTCTGCCATTATACAGCTCGCGTCAGCCAAAACACTCTCGAGCTAAGATTCTAACCACAGTGCCCCTCTCTCTATTACTTGAGATGTTGTTTGCTGCTCTGATAGCAAGACGCGTCAGCCGATACTCTCCAGCTGAGTTCCAAATTTATTAATCTATTTAAAAAAATTTCTGTTCCTTTTAAACCCTTATTTATTATTTTCATCTGGTTTATATTTCATGAGTGATTCTACTTCTCTACCCTTATTACCTTCCTAGTATCATCGTTACCATTGTTGGTAACCTTCCCCTCTCCCTCTTTACCTTTTTAGGTAACCTTTTATATTACCATTATTGGTATTTCCCTTCTTTCCTACCAATCCTAGTATTTCTGTCTTACCATCGTTGGTAGAATTTCCAGCTATCCCTGTGTGTGTGTGTGTGTGTGTGTGTGTGTGTGTGTGTGTGTGTGTGTCTGTGTGCGTGCCTGTGTGTGGGCGTGTCTGTCAGCCTTTGGTGATTTTTGCTTTACTTACAAAATGGCAGGCACTTCAGGTTTCAGGCAGTGCCAAGACTGTGGGCGAAAAATGCTTAATTCAGACGGGCATCTTTCAGGTGTATACTGTCTGGGTGCGCCCCATTTGGATATAGACTGTTCTGTCTGCAAGGCTTTCAGTACCAGAGCCTTAGTAGAAAGATGAAACAGATTGATCTTAAAGGGAATGTTAAAATCTTCTTTCGAAGCAGCTTTGTCTAAGCCATATCCTACCACCTCTAAATCTGACCACGCTAAAAAGAGAAGCCATTCGGCATTGAGCTCTGCTTTGGTACTGGAGAGTAAGAAACACAAATCTTTAGTTCCCTCTGTCTCCTTGGAACTGAAGACTAAGGTTCCAAAATTGATGGAAAGAGAATCTTTGGCACTGGTTACTGCTGTTGTCACAGCACACACAGCACCAAGAGCTTTGTCGCTGACATCTGCACCAGCTTCTTTAATTTCCCAGTCGGTACTGCCTTCACCATCTGCACTGTTGCAGACTCTACCTACCTTTTCTGTGCCGAAATCTGAACCATTACATGTCCCAGGACAAGGTATTCCCCTTCCATAGACCCCTTTGTGGGTTAACTTCGCAGTCCTTTTTTGGAAAGGACAGACTCAACCTCGAAGATGTCTCTTCAGTCTTCCAGGAGTCTTTCCCAGGTAGACGTCATGAGATTGGTGGATCAGCTTTTGGCAGCCAGGGGTCTTCCTGCCCATTCTCAGACCTCTCTCTCCTCAGGAGCTGAGATTTTTCTCCTATGGCTCCTCTGGATTTTCCTCTTCTGATCCCCTTGGGAGGCTTAAAGCCCACCACTTCGATTTCCCCAGTTCGGCTGCAGGGACTGCTCTGACAACTTTGGTTCCCTCTGAAGTGGTAGATTCTTGGGACCATAACTCGGCTGTCTGTTCTGAAGGTTTTGGATTGGTTCCCGTTTATTTGCAGCCGTTCTTAGCTGTCAGAGCCCTGACAGTTGTAGGTTCTTTCCAGGCTCCTGCTTCAGATGGCGGCCCTTCGGAGTGGGGTGTGACCTGGGTTCCGAGTTTCTTTCTTGGTTCCAAGCTCCCATCCCTGTTTGGGGGGTGGGGTGGCCTACCTTCCAAGACATGGAGAGGGATTTAGTCTCTGCAGCTTCTCAGCTGACCCCTTCTGTATCAGTGTGTCATACGTCTAGACTTTCTGGTCCAAAGCTGCCGCCATCTTCCACATCAGGGCAGCAAGCACCAAAGCTGCACGTTACCCCTGTACAGGGCACGTCTTCTTTTAAGTCTTCCTCAGAGATTCCCACTGAGGAACCACCCTGAAAGAAGACATGCAAGAGGAAGCACTTAGATTTCCCGGATGAATTTGGCACAGGAGACACTGACTTTGATAAGGAGGGGGGGTTCCCATTGGTCACCCCTTGAAGATGTCTTCTTTGGAGACATCCTGGAGATCTGAAAACAGAGGGGTGATTGGAAGCCCTAAGACCTGCCCCCTGAGAAATCTGTGCACTTGCAAGCCTTTGGTGCTCACCCATCTACTTCCTGCAAGACTGCCCATTGATGACCTCTTTAAATTGATCATGCAGGGGGAATGGAAGGTCCCAGGCAAAATCTTATCAGCCCTTGCAGGTCACAAATACTGGGCTAAAGGGTTAGCAGTAGGTGCCGTAAGAAGGAACTTGCCATTGAGCGTCCCACAGTTCATCCAGCTAACCAAGAGTCTAAGACGATGGACAGATTTCGAAAGCAGGTCTGTGCTTCAACCTTTGCCCTCAGGTCGTTGAATTTCATGGCATACTTCACTAGACTCCAGAGTGATCTGCTTAAGGAGTTATCAAATACCCTCGGTGGAGCTGTGTCTGACGACGTGCAGGGCAAAGTTGCCTCTCAGCTGGCCACCCTGGAGTCTATATCGAACTTGTCTGTGGCTTTTATTGCACGTGCAGCCGAGTGGATGACCAGAACAAGCGTTGCCGTAAGGTTCACATCTGGATGCATTTGTGTGAATTTGTGGAGCCTTTCAAGTGTTCCTTCAATGCTCCTTTTGTTGGCTCATCCTTATTTGGCCCCAAAATCAAAGACATACTAGCTAGGTGCAAAAAAGATGGAAAGACCCTTTCTGCCATGGGCATTAATTTGTCTACTCTTCAGTGATCCTACTCCAGGAATCAGAGTATTGGAAGATGTAGTTCATGAAGTCCCAAGGGCCTTTTCAGGATACGCATGGTGGATTTCCTCCTGTGGGCAGAGGGGGGAGCCTAATGGAAGTTGCCAATTCCATGGCAAAGGTGGCCCATGAAATCAGGGCGCCAGAGACATCTTCACTGGACAACCTACCAGCACTCTGGAAATGGGGCCCGATTGCTTACCTCTGGAAGCAGTTGGAGGAAGGTTTTCATTGCACCCAACACCTGGCAAATAATTTCAGATTCTTGGGTGTAGAAAGTTAGAGGTTATTCATATCCCCTTTGTTCTTTTACCAAGATCACAAAGAAGATGTCCTGATATACCACCCAGTCAGAAGGACCAAGCAGCCTTGGAAATTCAAAATTTGCTAGAAAGAGTCATCCAAGAAGTCTTACAAGAGCAGACTGGATCCGGATTTTACTCACGATTCTTTTTAGTGCCAAAAAAGACAGGGGACTGGAGACCAATATTGGATCTCAGCCTTCTGAGCTACTTCATTCAGCAAACAAAATTCTGAATGGTCACTTTTCAGTCTAGACTTTCCTTTCTAGAGGAAAATGATTGGATGTGCTCTATAGACTTCAAGACATGTATTACCACATAAAAACGGACAGAAGCTCCAAAAGGTATCTCCGCTGTCCGCTTTCGGCTAGGAGACTGTCCTTTCCAGTTCAGAGTGCTGCCTTTTGGTCTTACCAAAGTACCCAGGTTATTCACCAAATGCATGGTGGCAGTCACGGCTCACTTGAGACTACACGGATTCTGGGTGTTTCCTTACGTAAGACTGGCTCCACACTGCCTCCACCAGGAGTCTACTGCTTCATGCCACAAATTTCATCTTGCACCTTTTCAACTCTTTGGGCATCACAGTCAACAGAGAAAAATCCCAAATGACTTCGACACAAGACCTGGAGTTTATAGGAGCTCGCCTCAATACAGTCTCTTGTGTAGCTTCTCTCCCTTTTGACAAGACTACAAAAGATAAGGTCTCAAGTACAATTCGTTATGTATAAAGTCCCCGCTAGTATTGTCCTTCAAATGTTAGGGTCTGTGGCAGGAACCATTATCTTAGTACCTCTGTCAAGATTGCACATGAGGCTACTTCACTGGCTCTTAGCTGCGTAATGGTCCATCCTAACACATCCGATGACCTATCCCATTCTAATAAGTCAGTGCAAGAAGGATCAATCCTGGTGGATGCAGTCAGAGGAAATTCTTCTGGCCATTCCTGTATCCCCTTTCAGCCCAAGGCCATAGTGACCACGGATGTCTCCCAGATTGGGGGGGGGGGGCATTATCTGGGAAGGACCGTCCAAGGCACTTGATCTCTGCATGAGGCCAATTTGCACATCATTGGCCTGGAATTGAGGGCAGTGTTATTAGTGTTGCAAGACTTTCAATCTGCCTTCCCTCTGGGTACAGTTGCATTTCAGTCCGACAACGTCAGTGGTTTGGTACATCAACAAACAGGGTGGAACTAGATCTTACCCCCTGTGTTGGAAAGCTCTTAGGATATGGCAATGGGTGATATCTTCCAACCGCTTTCTAGTTGCAATGCATGTCCCGGGAAGTTCCAGTGTGATAGCGGACAAACTGAGCAGATGCATTTTCCTGCCTCACGAGTGGTCTCTTAATCCCAAGGTGGTGATGGAAATTTTTCATTAATGGTGGAAGCCTTGCTGCAACCTCTTTGTCTTTTCCTAGTGAACAACAAATGCTGCAGCTGTTTTGCTGTAATCTCCCTTAGAGGGAGTCCCTGAGAGACGCTATTGTTGGCCACTTGGGACTTCTCTACACCTTTCCTCTCCTCCCCTGTTCTTGAAGAAAGCCCAAATGTTGAGAAGCAAAGTGATCCTCATTGCACCCTTTTAACCCTGACAAGTTTGGTTCCCCTTTCTCTGGCCTCACCTGATTTACCGTTCGTGGATTCTAGACCCAGTTCCAGACCTGCTTTGTCATCTGCAGGGACTGGTACACCCCAACCTTCGCAGTCTCAAGCTAACAGCTTGGTTCCTCCAGTTCCGTTTGTTGCCAAGCAGAGTAATATAGCTTCTTTTGGCTTTTCATAAAACATCCACCAGGAAACTTTATCTTGGCAAATGGAAGAGATTTTTAATTTGGGCCGGTACAAATAATCTAGACCCTTTTCCAACACCTGTTGAGAAAGTTTTAGAATCTTTAGCTTCTCTTTTTGATCAGGGAGCTTCTGCTTCCACCATCAAAGTTCATTTAGCAGCTATTTCTAATTTCCACAATGGCTACGATGATCATTATTTAATTTCCCATCGCTTATGCAAAGTTTTTCTTAAAGGTGCCTTGCGTGTAAAGCCTCCATTCAAGGGCCCTATAGCTCCATGGGATCCGACTTTGGTTTTGCAGTCTTTGGTACTCCCGCCCTTTGAACCAGCAGCAACTTGGCATCTCAAATTTCTGTTGTGGAAAACTGTTTTTCTAGTAGCCATTACTTCTGCCAGGAGAGTTTGAGATTCAAGCATTGTGTGACCCCTCCCCCCCCATATGTTTTTTTTTTTTTTTTTTTTACATGGTTAGGGTTTCATTGAGAACCCAACCCTTCCTTTCTTCCTAAGCTGGTCTCAGAATCTAATATTAATCAAGCTGTTGATTTACCCATCTTCTTCCCCAGTTTCTCCAGTAAAGTCGAATATTGTTTGCATTTACTGGGTGTTCACAGAAAATTAAGTTTCTATCTTGACAGGACCAAAGAGCTAGGAAATCAGATAAGTTATTTGTTTCCTTTTTAGCTTCAACTCTGGAAGAGACCTATCTCAAAAGTTACCCTATCAAGATGGCAAAGAGATTGTGTTACCTTCATTTACAGTCATAACCACAAGTTACCTGCGCCTGTTAAAGCACATCCACCAGATCCATAGCCATGTCAGTGTTTTTTCTATTTAGGGCATCCATGGATGAAATATGTGCAACCGCAGCATGGGCTACTCCACATACCTTTATCACTCATTCCAATTGGATGTGGTCACCAGGGGAAGAGCATCCTTTGGCTCTATGGTTTTCAGGAATGTCCTTTTATAAGGTCACCCAGGACCTAAAGTAGCTGGGACTCTGTCCCATTCGTCAAGAATGAATGAAGATTGACAACATTGGATAAAGAAGTTATGTTCTTATGATAACATTCCATCTGTGTTGTTGATCTTCATTCATTCTTGACATCCAACTCTCCTTCCCCCTCCTACAGATTTCCTAGAGGATTGGACACTTGTTCTAGAAACCTATAGGTTTCACATTGGACATGGCTTTTACCTTTATATATTTGTTCTTCTGCCATACTATTTGGCTGCAAACTCTATCTGATGTAATAAAGAGATGGGCGTTGTGGATAGTCCTAGCTCTAGGGTTTTTAAGCTGGTGCAAGCTGTATAACTGTTGAGCCGGTTCCGAGGATCAGAACAGAGTCCCCATTTGTCAAGAATGAATGATCAACAGCACAGGTGGAACGTTATGGTAAGAACATAACTTCTTTTTATCAGTGATTGGCTTAGAAAGTGTATATGTAATAATGATGATTTCAAGGATGAATATAAAAGTACATGCCTGAAGTAAAGTATGCTCTCTGCTCATTATCGGTGTTTTTCTTTGTAGGGCTTGGATTTGGGTTAACTTAATTTTGAAGTTTTAAAGGAAATAGAGTTAATAAGTAGAATTCTTTAATGATGTGCAAATTGTTTTCATTTTACACCTTAATTATTTCAGCTTTTTATTTGCATTTTGGGTCAAAGTAATTATTTAAGTAATAGCATTCAGCATTATTCTCAACCCAAAAGATTTCCATTTTAAACCAGTCTTTACTTCTGATGATACCAACGTTTGGCTACTTGCATGTCTGTCCCTCTAATATGTGGCCACTGAGCATACCTCTCAACTTCCTAACACAAGAAATCTGGATAAAGCCTTAAATAATGAGGGGGCAAAGACCCCAAAATAGGGACATATTTAAAATACTGGTCTTATAAACTTAGAATATTGTTAGAATAACTGGTTGCTAGCAGTTTGAACGTGTATGAAACTAAATTCAATTTTAAGTGGGCCTTTGTCCAGGTTTTTGATGTTTCCAGGTTGAAAGGTATGGTGGGGAAGTATCTATATTTGTCAGCAACATCATCACCTCACATCAAACTGCCCAGGACATTAACTTTGAGCTCTTTTAATCCAAATAACTTCACTTACCCAAAGCATCGATTGGCATACTTACACCTCAAAAATGAATATGTTTAGCATTTCCAAGTCTTTAATACCAATGCACTGCATCAGATTGTAAAACTTCCCACTAGAGACTCTATAGCCTTGACCTGGTCCTTACCAACCTAGCTCATGCCTGTACATCATCGCACATCTCTTTGTCGCTGATTAAATTTGACCAGAAATTAGTCATCTCCTCTGTCAGGCCAAGTAGTACTACCCAACCACCAAATTAAATGATCTTTAGGGACTTCTCCAGGACAAACCTAATTCAGCTCGTAGAAGACCTGAGCAAAATTTCTAATAATCATCTGCAGTTGGCTATAACTGAGAACGGTGCTGCAGTTACCTCTGACTTTTACCAAAGTTTAAACAGCTGCTTGGAAAAGTCAGTACACATCTGTCCAAAATAAAATGGTTTTAATTTTTTTTTGTATTAAACCAATATATAATGGTTAATTCAAGAATAAAATCATCAGGTTGAACTCCTGATTTAATAAACTGTACAACAAAAAAAGAAAATAATGAAACAATGAAATCCACATTCCCCTACCTCAGAACCACATTGAAATATGCTAGCAAGGAAAGTACAGTTGTGCAAAATCTTATCATAATGGTAAATGTCGTTTTCACTGTTGCAGTATTCATTACAATAGCAGTCCCCTGCCAAGGGTGGCCTGACTTCCAGCCAGTATACCAAAGTCTTTATGTTGCTTTAAGGTGCACTGTATGTCACACGTATGCTCCTCGTGTAGTGTAGGGCATAAAGGTGACATCTGGAATACTATCCTCAGAAATGAGAGGCCTAGTAGGTATGCCAGTCCAATGAGTAGAAAGGTAATCAGTACATCCAGAAGAAAACTAGACCAGGGGGAGGAGGGAGGTAGTGAATACTGCAGCAGTGAAGAGAAGGACATCTACCATTTTGGTAAGATTCTACACAACTGTACTATGTCCTTCCATTTCACTTTTGCAATATTCATTACACCAGGGAAAGCGCCAAAGCTCAGGAAGAAGAGAGGGTGGAGGAAGGACCAACAGAGCCCTCTAGGAAGCCATGAACATTGGCCCTATCAAAACCAGCTCTAGCTCTGGAAATTCCAACCAACTTGTGCTTGGTAAATGTATGCACAGAAGTCCAGGTAGCTACCTCAAGAATAGAGTTGTTATCCAAACCCTTAAAAAAAGCACCAGAAAAAGCCACAGCTGTAGTAGAATGTGCCTTAACTGTACAAGGAAGGCTCTTACCATGAAAGGACTAACAAAAATAAATGGCTTTAGAAAGCCAAGAAAAAATAGTTTATTTGGATACAGCCAATCCTAAAGACGTAGGATGAAAGGAAACCGAGCTGATCAGATTTACAAAAAGGCTTAGTCTTATGCAAATAAAATTTGAGTTGTCTATGCGCATCCAACATGCACAGCATCTTCTCACTGGCAGACTGCGGAGAAGGGGATAAAAGTGGGCAAATGAATAGCCTAAGGGACAACTCATTCACCGTCTTGGGCATAAAAGAAGGGTTAGTATGAAGAGACACCCTGTCCTTATGAAACCGCAAAAAAAGGAGGACAAGCCTTAAGGGCCTGAAGTTCAGACATCTGTCTGGCAGAAGTAAGGGCTGACAAAAGTACAGTCTTCCATGAGCACTGTTGCAAGGAAGCTGAAGATGCTGGCTCAATAGATGCCTGGATCAGTTTTTCCAAAACCAAATTAAGATCCCAGGGAAGGAGGAACATGCTTTCTGGGAGGCGTAATGTGAAGAACGCCTTTAAGGAATTGTTTAGCCAATCTAGAAGCAAAAGGAGGTGATAAAGGCAGACTAGCCAAGGTAGCTGATAAGTGGGCCTCAGAAGAATAAGCCAACCCAGCATTGAGCAGTTCACACAGATGAGAGAGAAACAAAGGAACATCCACAAAGTGGATCCAGGTTAAGAGAAAGATGCGAAAAAGAAAACCTCTTTCATTTGGCTAAGTAGGATTTCCTAGCGGCAGGTTTCCTGGCCTTCTGGAAGACTCAAAGCACATCCTCAGAAAAAAAAAGTGCCATCACCCACAGTGTCAGTTGAAGAGTGGACAGGTGGGTATGGATGAGAGATCCCTCATCTTGTGTGAGTAGGTTCACCCTGTGAGGTAACTTGTGGTGATTGCCCTTAGCTAAATGCAGAGAAAGTGGGAACCGATGCTGTCTCAGCCAAAAGGGAGTCACCACCAAGATTTTGGGAGCATCCTGTTTTATTTTGAATAGGACTTTTAGAATGAGGGGAAGGGGAGGAAAGGCATAAAGAAACATTCCCCCTCTAAGAAAGAGAGAGGGCATCCACCTTCCAAACCAGGGGACCTAGGACTCTGGCACAAAATAGAGGAAGTTGTTTGTCCAGAGGGAGGCAAAAAAGATCCACTTGAGGAGTTTCCAACTGGTGGACAGTGTCCAGAAATGCATCCCTGTGAAGAATTCATTCATGGGGTTGAGTTAAAGACGTGCTCTGAGAGTTTGCCACAGTGTTTTGACAGGAGGGTATGTAAACCACTGAAGAGTCACTTGATATGGGATAGCTAGTTCTCACACTGAGTGCCAACTGGCAAATTAGATAAGCCCCCCCCCCCCATGTTAGCTGACATTCTGTATCACTGTGGTATTGTCTGTAAACACCTTGAGAGGACCTGGGGGAGAACAAAGGATAAAAGGCTTGAAGAGTCCACAGAAGAGCTCTCATCTCTTTGATGTTGATAGTTTTTTTATTGATCAGGAGACCATATTTCTTGCACTTTTAAGGAGCCGTAAGCTGCTCCCCATCCCACGTCTGAAGCATCTGTGAACAGCTGCTGGGAGGGGAAGAGGTGGATGAAGAGGGAACCCTGGATTGAGAGTCGGCTGCTGAATCCACCACTGAAGTTCCTGCTTGAGACAAGGAAGAAGAGGAACTAAGATTTCGAGAGGATGAGAATGCTGAAGCCAAACTTATCTCAAAAACCGCTGACGTTTTTTCACAAGGAGTTTAGCAAAAGGGAGCATAGGAATGGTTGAAGCCATGAACCCCAGAGCTCTCAGAAATTGTTTGGCTGTTATTACAGCCGCAGGAAGAAGGGATTGAAAAAAGGAAATGGGCTTTGGGAGAAGGCAGGGATGCCAGCATTGGAACAGTCTTGATCCTGCACCCCAGAAAGACATGATCCTCAGAAGGAGTCAAGCCCAGGTTCTGCAGAAGGGAAATAGCAAAATGCAGATTTTTTACAAAATGTCTGGAGAGGATGCCTACAACAGGAGGTCATCGAAAGAAGGAAAACTTGGATCCCCCTTAACCTGCAAAAAGCAGTCACAGGAGCGAGGGATTTGGTGAATACCCTTGGGGCAGTAGAAAGACCAGAGGGCAAACCAGAGAACTGAAAATGCCAGAAAGCAGCAGAAATCTATCCTAAAAAGGGGATGAATAGGGATATGAAGATAAGCATCCTTGAGGTCCAGAGGCACTAAGTAAGCCTGAGGAGTCAGAAGAGAGAACAAAGTCTGAAGGGACAACATCCGAAAAGAGGGGAGCTTCTGAAAGGTGTTTAGATGAGAGAGGTCCAGAATAGGTTTCCAAGTAACTTCTTTCCTGGGTACCAAAAGCATTCTGTAGTAAAACCCCTTCGCACTCTGGGAAACTGGAATTTCCTTCCTTGAACTTACTGAATAGTTCCCAGAGTCAAAAGATACCAAGCCAACCCTGGAAAGAAAGGCAACTGTTCTTGAGGGGGCTGAGGAATGCCCAAAAACGGACAAAGTGATTTTCAGACCATGAATTACCCTAGGCGGATAACGGATCGAACCCAGGAGTCCTGAGTAATCTTTAATCAAACAGGAAGAGAAAGACTGAGAAAGAGGACTGTGACTGATAAGAACAGGATAATCAGCACCTGGTTTATCAGGAAAAGAAGACTTCTGAGGCACAGAAGTCTGGGTAGCTTTAGCAGGAGAAGCCCACTTCCCATCTTTCTTAGGGGGAGGGAAGTATTGCCGATGAGCAAAAGCTGGCTTATTAGGGCAATTTTTCTGAAATTTAGGCACAGGAGAAACAGAAACATGCTTAAGTTCCTATAAGGCCTTGCCCTTATCCTGAAGAGATTTAAACGAATCGGTAGCAGCTTCACCAAACAAGTGTTTGTTGTCCAGAGGTGCATCCATCAACTTAGCAGTAATATCATCGGGTTGAGGTTGAAGCCGAAACCAGGAATATGTCCTCATTACAGAACCATGGAATTGCACACCACCAGGGAAGAAGTCCCTAACCGGGAAGGAGCAGAAGTCTTCCCTTCATAGTCCAGGAGATCAGAAATTACATGACAGGCCTGGGAAAGAAAAGCTTTCCCAGGACATATGGGTCTGATGAATTGATAATTTACAGACCTATCAGACCCATATGTTCATATCTGGACACATGGATCTGATAATTGACAGACCTAAAAGCTAAGGTAGCAGAGGTATAAACCTTCTTATCTAGCCTTTCCATAGTCATGCTGTGTTTATCAGAAGGTAGTAACTTAGTAAAAGGCAGCAACTGAAATGGTTTGTCAGATGCCACAGACTCTACAGAAGGATCAGCCAAACATTTATATAGAAATTTACAGTCTTCAGTCACCCTGTAAATCCTGTCAGGTTTCTTGGGGTAGGGGGCTGGGAATCAGGAGCCATAGATGCAGTAGAAAAGGCATCCAATAATGCAGCCAAAATAGGAGGAACACCAGAAAGTCTCGAGTCCATGTGCAGGAAATGGTAATACCTCTTCTGTACCTCGGAAACCTGGGCACAAGTCTCCAAAAGAAATTTCCTCGAAAGGAGTGTCATGACTTGTAGGCTGCTCTTCCTCAGACCCATAGTCTAAAGGAGAGGGAATCTGAAATAAATAAGCAAGGGATTCCCCTTCTGAATCCATCTCCTCCTTGGAGGAATCCTGTTCCTTCCCTTGGTCTTTTAAGGGCATTAGAAGACCAAGGGGGTGCTAGAACAAACTCCATGAGGAGGTTTTATAGCCATCAGAGCATTAAACAACCCCTGAGTGAAATTCTGCTAATCAGTCTCTGGGTTCTTGGGGGCTGGAGAAATATGCTTTGTCTTTTTGTTTTTTTCTTCAAAGGGACTTCTACCTTATAAAACTTAGAAGGCTCAGACCGTGGATGACATTCAGTAATTGTAGTCGGGGCTTCCTCTCCAACCAGAATTTGAGGTGCATCCTTAGTCCCTTTGGAACTAACCATCCACGGTTCCCACTGAACATCCAAAGTGAACGTCTGCAAGGCCTTTAGGGACATGCATAAGGTTGGATCCACACTGGCATCTGAAACGGTTGAGGTGGATGAATCCAACAGGAAAGCTGGTCAATCCTCCAGACTTTCACTTGCCTCGGGAGGTCTGGCAGAGGTGGCACAGCAGAATCCAACCTGGATTTCTTGGCAGATGGCTGACCCTCAGAGTAGGATGTTTTTCCATTGTGTCTTTCGCTAAACGTTTAAGATGTTGGTTTTCCAAATACAAGACCAGAGAAGAAAGTTTAGCATGGGGAGTCTTAGGAACAAAAGTCTGACAAATTGAATGGGACATATGGTCACGAGAAGCACAGAGACAAAATAAGCACTGCTCATGACTGTCTTTTTGGGGAATCTGTCTCCCACACTGGCATTTATCTTTGGATAACATAAAACCCCACAAACAACAATAGCAAAAGAAAAACCCTAACAGTGTACTGATCTGAAATGGCTTGTTGAACCACCATCTAGAACAGATGCTCAGACCAGCAGTCAAGAGATGGCGTTTGAACCAGTGTCAAAGAAGGTCTGAGGATGGTACCTCCGTGCATCACCTTTATGCGCTATGCTACTTGAGGAGCACACGTGTGATGTATGGTGTACCTGTGGATGGTACCTCCAGACATCATCTTTATGCCCTATGCTACATGAGGAGCACACATGTGACGTACGGTGTACCTTAAAGCAGCATAAAAGACTTTTGATATACTGGCCAGACATCAGGCTGCCCTTGGCAGGGGATCCCTATTGTAATGAATACCGCAAGAGTTAAATGGAAGGACATCTTAAGAGCACTATTTGAAATTGTAAAGCAAAGTATGAGCTTAAAATCACCACAACTGTTAAAGAAAGCTACAAATATTTATTCAGTCTCGTCAGGAAATTAAGGAATAATGCCCAACATTGCAGTAGGTTCATCCATAATATCACACACTACATTTCCAAGGATATACAGTGGATATAAAAAGTATACATACTCCTATTAAAAAGTTCCTATTATGCTGTCGCAGATGCAGGTTGTCGAATGTGTCTTTGTCAAACTGAAAAGCGGGAAAAGGCAATATAGCAAAGTGGCTTTTCAGCGAACTTTGCTTGGCCACTTTTACTTCTTTGCCGTTTTTGGCACTGTAGTGCGATCTCGGAGTTGGTATATTTAAGTAGAGGAAGGGTGGGGGTATAGCCCCCCACATTATGTAATGTTTTACAATTCTCTTGGAAAAAAAATTGCTGTTCTGAGGTTTAAGCTTTTGCTTACATGAGGTTGATTGTGTTGCTCGCTCTTCTGAGCGTGCAATATCATAATATAGACCCTGTTAAAACGCCAGTTTTTTTTGTGATATAAAAAAATGAGACCACAATAAATCATTTCAAAACTTTATTTATAAGAGTAAGTGTTATCACGGTCCAAATGCTCCTGTTACTAATAAAATAAATAAATAAATCAAAAGAGAAGTACAGGAGCAAACCAAGGCTGGCAACAAAAATCAGCATAAATCCAGCAGTCACTAAGGCTTATTCAAGCAGCAGAAATAAATGCTAGTTCAAACAATGACGGAGTCCATCTTTTTTGAAGGGAAATATTATAAGCAAATCACAGGTGTTGCAATGGGCTCTAGGGTTGCACCTAGTTTTGCCAATATTGTCATGGCCATGTGGGAAATTAAGTACCTTTATTCACATTTATTTTCAAAACACATTTTATTTTATAAAAGGTACATAGATGATTTAATTTTTTTGTGGGATGGTGATCTCACTTCTTTTCAGGTGTTTGTCGAGTATTTAAGTCAGTCGACTGAATTTTTGAAATTTACTGTTGGACATTTTGGTAACACAATTGATTTTCTAGACATACATTTAAGTGTAGGTCATGATGGTAGATGTTTTGATAGTTGTATTTTTAGGAAGTCTACATTCATTAATCAATATCTACACCATGACAGTTTGCACCATAAATTTATGAAGCGAGGAGTTGTTAAGGGACAGTTTATCAGGTTAAGTCATTTAACCAGTAACAAGAATTTTTTAAATGAGTCAAAGATATTAAATGACTTCTTTATTGAAAGAGGTTATGACTCAAGATGGTTAAAGAAAATCTTTAGTGAGGTCATTATTCTTAGGAATTCTAAAGCTAGTCCTATTTTACATCAATTAGTTGCTGTGAACAACAATTCCACGCTACAAAACAAAATAGCTAGGTATAATTTAGCCTTCCCTATTCCTATTTCTAATGAAATGGCTGCTATTAAGAATATTATTTCTGTTAATTGGAAGGTTATTTTGGGTAACAAAGATTTGAGTAGGGTTATCGGACAAACACCTGTGTTTACATACAAAAAGACTGTGTCTCTTAAAGGTTTGCTAGAAAAACAAAATTCACAAGCTAATGTTAGTACTACTAGGTCAAATTTTGGTACCTTTCCATGTAATTGCTGTAAACAATGTAGATTTGTTGCAGGTAGTAGTACAGTATTTTTTTAGGCATTTAAACAGTTATTTTTACCAAAGGTCATTACAATTGTAAAACTAAAAATGTTGTATATGTTGCTTTTTGCAATTCATGTGATCAATTTTATGTAGGAAAAACTATTAGAATGTTGAAAAATAGAATTTACGAACATACATTAGCTATTAAAAACAAAGATTTGTCTAATGCTTTGGCAAAACATGCTACTATTTGCTTAGATTTTAAGAAATTTACATTTTCTGTTTTGGAAAAAGTTAATGATGAATTGTTATGTGGAAATTTTAAAATCAAGTTAGAATGTAGAGAAACCATCTGGCAAATCATATTGAATATAGATGAATTTCCTGGTTTAAACAATGCAATTAATATAAAATATTTTTTACAGGCACAGAGGCTATAATTTAATTGCATTTTTTATTTTAAGTGTTTGCATTTGTAAACATTAGTATAGATCAATATTTTTATATTTTTACATTTTTATATTGTACTGTTATGATTAATGACAGTTTTCTTGGTGGTTAGTTATGTATTTTATGTACTTGAATTATTTAAAGTGATTTGATTTTTTGATTGGTCGGTTTAAGGTACATGTAATCTAATGAGATAGTATTTAAAACATCATTTCAGTGAACATATTTCTGAAGAAGTTCAAGCTTATTAAAAGTGGACGAAACACGTAAAACTTTTTGTGGTGTTCCTTTCAAAGTCATTTTTAGTGTTGGTTACTTTGTTTCTTGTCGAGTTTTTTGGTTCATAAAAAAATGAGACCACAATAAATCATTTCAAAACTTTACTATAAGAGTAAGTGTTATCACGGTCCAAATGCTCCTGTTACTAATAAAATAAATAAATAAATCAAAAGAGAAGTACAGTAGCAAACCAAGGCTGGCAACAAAAATCAGCATAAATCCAGCAGTCACTAAGGCTTATTCAAGCAGCAGAAATAAATGCTAGTTCAAACAATGACTGAGTCCATGCCAAAAACAAGTAAAATCCAAGCCGTTTTATTGGTAAGCGCTTTCACCCTGTAAGGGCTTTTTCAAACCATATGAAACAAACACTGAATAAAATCAAGTCATATTTTATAAGGAAGTAGGACTGACATCACTTCCTATTCCTGATTTAAAACTTTTCAGTATGCAAAAACAGTACATACAAATGAATGTGCATTATCACTGTCTATAATGTGTTTAGAAAGTGCACTGCGTGGAGACAGTGAGCGGATGTGATAAAGGTGTTCCCTTACCCTATCTCGTAGGCGTCTGTCTGTCTTGCCTATGTAGAATGCTTGACAGGCAGTGCACTTGGCTAAATAAATGACGTGATGTATTGCAATTAACACCGAGTTGAAACCTGAAACAATAGGAGGTAACTGGGTGAATAAACTGGGAACTGGTGTCTACAAATTTACAAAAAATACAACAATTACACGGAACAGTGTCCACAATATTGTTCAAACACTCATTAGGCTGTGTAGATAGCTGAGGGTAACAGAGTAATCTGTGTAAGTTAGACTTGTTCCTATATCTAAAATAAGGCTCCTCACCAACAATGTCTTTAAGTTGTGAATCAAGTAAAAGTAGATTCCAATTCTTGTTCAAAACCTCTCTTATACTGTTTGTCTTGCATATAACTAACAGAAAATCTAACTGGTGGATTCCTAACTTCAGGACATATATCAGGGAAATATAGTCTAGCAATACCATTCCTCAACTCCAAAACACCTTCAAAATGGGAGGTGATCTCATCTGGCCTATATGCTTTTTGTAAAAGCCTATTGTTTAAGTTTGACAACTCTTGTAAGAAGCTATCATAGTTTGGATTCATCCTGGATGCTCTTATCAAGTTCTTATAAATGTAATTGGGGGTGCATACTTTCCCGATATAATAGGGAGTTCCTATACCACGTTTTTCTAAAAACTCCAGTATTGAGCATCCCATTTGGCAGTCTATATAACTAATCGAACTTTCAATAGAAAAGTTCAAAAAAAGGGTTAGACTGTTAATCTTTTTGTGGAAGTCATCCAGGGCTTTATCTGTACCAGTCCACAGGAGGAAAAGATCATCAACAAAAAGTGCATAGAAAACATGTTTCTTGAAACTATCTAAGGCAAACAGCTTATTAAGTTCCCAGTCCAGCATGACAAGGCTGGCGTAGCTATTGGCACATGAAGTGCCCATAACCACGCCATCCTTCTGAATATAGGCTACGTCATTAAAAAGAAAGATGTTATTTTCCAGGACAATTTCCAACAAGGCACCAGATAAATCTTTCATAGCTGGACTATAGGCTTCGCAACTCTCTAAACCTCTCATAACACTCAACACCTTCAGAGTTGGGTATCATAGTAAAACTGTACATCCAGGGTAACCATTTTATAATGCATATCTAACGGTAGATCTGCAACCTTGGAGTATAAGTCCAGTAAAAAATGTTTTGTGTCTTTGAGAATATGTGTAGATTCATTCACCAAGGGTCTTAGATGTTTCTCGAGGTAGATGGATAAGGGTTCCGTTGCCCAACCTCTCCCTACCACTATTGGTCTCATTGGTGGGTCTTGGAGATTTTTATGCACCTTGGGGAGGCCTTGGATGACTGGAATCAAGGGATCTATCACATGTAAGAAATTAAACAGGTCTTCATCTATAACCTCATTGAGTAGTGAATCTTGCAACATATACGATATGTTACGCACCTTACTCCAGACTTCATTCCAACTAATTGTTTCATAAAAATTACAGTCACTTAACATGAGTCATTTTTTGTAAATAATCATCACTATTAAATACCACTATGGGTCCACGCTTATCAGCTGGTCTGATAATGAGGTTCTTATCCCTTAGATTATTCAGAACTGTTCTCAACCTAGGGGTTAAATTCCCATACCACTTCTTCTTCCTGTTATTCTGATCTAGGGTGTGCAAATCATCCTCCACCATTTTAGTAAAGTCATCTAGAAGGGGGTGTAATACTGGTACATATGTACTAGGTTTTTTAAAAATCTTATTATGCAGAGCGTCCTTAGAGGAAATACCATAGTCCAGTTTAAGCTGGACATTCCGACTAAACAACCTCACATCTACAATAGTGTCTGTGATTTGACTCCTAACTGAAGGTATAAAGGATAGACCCCTGTTAAGAATATCTATTTCGTCCTCTAACACCCTGTCTGAAAGATTCCAAACTAATGTCTCGGGACCTTGTCCCACCTCATCTTCAGTGTTTGTCCCATAAATTCTCCTCCCGAGGCTTTCCTTTTCTGCCTGCTCCGACTCATGGATCTGTTCCTCCATCCTCTGTGTTGTTCATCTATGGGGAAAGGGGTAAACCCATGTACACTTACCAAAGAAGGCTCTTTCCTTCTAACCGAAGAAACTGGGAGTGGTTGTGAGGTGGTATTGGGTTGAAGGGTGGGTATAGTCTGTACTGAAGTAGTTTAGTTGTGTATTTCCAAGTATATCATTAGTACAGTCAGTGTACCCGTGGTGGTGCTGCTGTGGTAGCGTTGTTGCCTCACAGTAAGACGCTGTCCAGTTCAATTCTCAGCTAGAGCGTCTTCTGCATGGAGACATGCGTGAATGGGCGTACCTTCGTTGAAGGTTGTGCGTCAGGCCTTGCAAGCCGGTATGTAAAAATCAACTGCCAAGCTGTTCCGCTGTGGCGACCCCTAACCGGGAAAAGCCGAAAGAAGCAAACATCATTAGTACAGTCAGTGTGTTCTTGTAAATCATTACCTATGTTCACACTACCCACCATCTGTGTGCCCTGGTTAACATCCACATCATGAGTAACATCAACGGTTTCAGGTAAATGAACATTGGGACTGAGCCTTCGATTTTAAACTAGAATTCACAACACTTAACAACTCCATTATTCTTTGTAGACAAAATAGATGAGCCATTAACATTGGTGTAACTGGCAGTATTAACATTGTTGTTTCTATTAAAATTAGCACTGTCATTTCTATTAAATTCTGTCCTCTGCCAAGGCGAACACTGAAGAAGATGTGGGACAAGGTCCCGAGACATTAGTTTGGAATCTTTCAGACAGGGTGTTATCCGAGGACGAAATAGAGATTCTTAACAGGGGTCTGTCCTGTATACCTTCAGTTCTGAGTCAAATCACAGACACTATTGTAGATGTGAGGTTGTTTAGTCGGAATGTCCAGCTTAAACTGGACTATGATATTTCCTCTGACACTCTGCATAATAAGATTTTTTTAAAAAACCTTGTACTTATGTACCAGTATTACACCCCCTACTAGATTCCTTTACTAAAATGGCGGAGGATGATTTGCACACCCTAGATCAGAATAACAGGAAGAAGTGGTAAGGGAATTTTACCCCTAGGTTGAGAACAGTTCTGAATAATCTAAGGGATGATAAGAACCTCATCAGACCAGCTGATAAGTGTGGACCTATAGTGGTGTTTAATAGTGATGATTATTTACAAAAAATGACTCATGTCAAGGGACTGATTTTTATGAAACAATTAGCTTGAATGAAGTCTGGAGTAAGGTGTGTAACATAACATATATACGTTGTAAGATTTACTACTCAATGAGGTTATAGATGAAGACCTGTTTAATTTCTTACATGTGATAGATCCCTTGATTCCAGTCATCCAAGGCCTCCCCAAGGTGCATAAAAATCCACGAGACCCACCAATGAGACCAATAGTGGCAGGGAGAGGTTGGGCAACGGAACCCTTATCCATCTACCTTGAGAAACATCTAAGACCCTTGGTGAATGAATCTACACATATTCTCAAAGACAAGAAACATTTTTTACTGGACTTGTACTCCAGGGTTGTAGATTTGCCGTTAGATATGTATTAGAAAATGGTTACCCTGGATGTACAGTCCCTTTTTACTATGATACCTAACTCTGAAGGTGTTGAGAGTGTTATGAGATGTTTACAGAGTTGCGAAGCCTATAGTCCAGCTATGAAAGATTTATTTGGTGCCTTGTTGGAAATTGTCCTGGAATATAACCTCTTTCTTTTTAATGAGGTAGCCTATATTCAGAAGGATGACGTGGCTATGGGCACTTCATGTGCCAGTAGCTACGCCAGCCTTGTCATGCTGGACTGGGAACTTAAGCTGTTTGCCTTAGATAGTTTCAAGAAACATGTTGTTTTCTATGCACGTTTTGTTGATTATCTTTTCCTCCTGAGAACTGGTACAGATAAAGCCCTGGATGACTTTCATAAAGAGATTAACAGTCTAACCCTTTTTTTGAACTTTTCTATTGAAAGTTCGATTAGTTGTATTACTTTTTTGGATGTTTTTGTTGACAGACTGCTAAATGGGATGCTCAATACTGGAGTTTTTAGAAAAATGTGCTATAGGAACTCCCTATTACATCGGGAAAGTATGCACCCCCCAATTACATTTATAAGAACTTGATATGGTGACAGGTGATGAGAGCATCCAGGATGAATCCAAACTATGATAGCTTCTTACAAGAGTTGTCAAACTTAAACAATAGGCTTTTACAAAGAGCATCTAGGCCAGATGAGATCACCTCCCATTTTGAAGGTGTTTTGGAGCTGAGGAATGGTATTGCTAGACCATATTTCTCACAACCATATTCAGTGGAGAATGTCCCTGATATATGTCCTGAAGTTAGGAATCCACCAGATGTTCGTGTTACCCTGCTGCAGTCATCACACTTGGGTTATCCTGCCGTCAGGCGGTCCCGCAGTCGGCCCAAATTCCAAAGTCTTGGTCTGGCGTCGGTTGCTGTTACTTCTTCCCTGACGGCAGTGCGCCAGGAGTATATCAGAGGCATCCGACGCCATTTTCTTCAGTCTTTCTTGCCGCGCGGTGCCCGAAGCAGAAGCAGTTCGCAAGTGCCGGTCAGCCGACACCTGAGATTTTCGAATAGAGTTTCAGTCCGAAGTCTTCAAAGCTAAGTACCCCGTTAGGGAACCTTATCTTGCCTCAGTCTGATGTCAGAAAAAGTTAACAATTGCATTTCTTGTGGGAAGCAAATACCTCATAAGGACTTTCATTCTTTTTGTATGCCTTGCCTAGGCCCAGACCACGACGTCACTGGTTGTCGGTTTTGTGCTAGGTTCAATAAGCGAACTATTAAGCGACGCTTTGATTTCGCACGACACTACTTCGGTAGGAAATTTAATTACACTATGCCGTCGGAGCAACCGACTACCGGCGTACATAAAAAACGCAAAGATAAAGAAAGGCAGCCTAGATCCAAGCCAGACTCAGAGCCCTTGGCTGGGCCAGTCGCTGGTTCTCCGGCTTTCAGTGAGGTGCCTACGCAGCCCCCGGCTACCGCTGAATTGGATCCCCAGACCGCTTCGGATTCTCCAGCAGAAAGTTCTAGACCGACGCAGCCATTTTCTTTAGGCCCTACCGACGACATTGCAGTAAGAGAAGTCGGTGCTGTAGAAACACCTTCGGTTTCTGAACGTGTCTTCAGACCGACTACTCTCACCATAAAATCTTATGCTAAACTTAAGACTCTTCTATAACCAAAAAAGACTACTCTTCAGTCTCCAGGTCAAGGCCCTATGCCTAAGAAACAGATGCTTAAAATGGCTGAAGATTTAATTTCTTTGATCAGGGGTTCCCAACCCCCCCCCCCGACAAAAGGCCTAGACAAGAGGAGGATTATGCCTCCTCTGATCAGGTGTCTGTTTCCTCAGGCTCCTCTGAGGAACAGGATTACTCCTTTCCGACTTATGAAGATTCTGATGCTGAAGACTCCATTCTCTCAGCTTCTCCCCCTGAAGATTATTTCTTTGGGGAAACCTTACATACCATGAGGGAACATTTCCACTGGGAAGGTCAGGACTACTCCGACTCAAAGAAAAGGCTCCAAGAGTTTCTTTTACTCCCCCAGCACAGACCCCCTTGCTATCCCCCCAGTTTTAGACATTGTGGATGATGTTTTCTTAGAATCTAGTCTAAATCCAGATTCTCTGCCTCCTGCTCCAGCCAAACCAGATAGATACTATAGAGTGCCTGACTCTCACAAATTCCTATACAAAAGCCCTGCTGCTGATCCAGAGGCAATCTCCCAGGGTCCCAAGGGGGCTAAGGCTTCTATGGCTAAAAATCCTGTACCCTCTGAAAGGGACTCCAGAGCACTAGATAGGTGGGGGAAGAAGGTTTACACCTCAGCTACTCTAGCTATGAGAGCACTAAATTGTCAATTTCACATGCTTAAATACCAGCAATTCCTAATGTCTGAAATAAAACAAAAGATGGGCACGCACCCTCAACAGTCTGAATTCAAGGAAATGCAGGATTTGTTGCATGCAGCTGAACAGGTGGGCAAACATACTTTACAATGTGGTTTTGATGCCTTGGAAGCTTCCTCTGGAGCAGCTGTTACTGGGTCTGTTATACGTAGGCATGCTTGGTTAAAGGAACAATCTCTGCCTGTTCATGTTAAAGCAAAGTTACTAGATGCACCCTTACAGCAGGATGTCTTATTTGGGGTTAAAGCAGAGGAGGTTTTAAAGAAAATGGAGGATAAGGCAAAATCTATGCAGACGGTCAAAGATTTCTTACAAGTACAGCCCCCACGATTCAACAGAAATTGGCCAACAAAAAATTGGTCCTTTCCAGCTTCTGACAGACCACAGAGGGGTAAATACAGGCGCCCAAGGGGCAGAGGACAAGCACAAATCCCTTACAAACCTCACCAATGGGGCACTGCAACACAGAAGGGAGGAGAAGACAGGCCACAAACTACTAGAAGGCAAGCACAATGACTTGTACCTCAAACTGCCAAGCAAAACTCTCCTGGCAGCTCCCTTGGGAGGAAAACTAGCACTTTTTGCAGACAACTGGCGCATCGTCGCAAAGGACAAATGGGTCCTAGACATTATCTCATAAGGATACAGATTCCATTTCCACACCTTGCCAAGGATAAAAGGAATGCCAAACCTGCCACAAAATCAATGGGCAGAGGCACAAAAACAAATTACAGCTCTCATGGACATGAGAGCCATTCAACTGTTACCTACACAGGAGCAAGGCCAAGGATTTTACTCAAGGCTCTTTCTAGTCCCCAGAAAGGACAATGCTTGGAGACCCATTCTGGACCTTTCAATTTTAAACACCTTCTTGCAAGGACCCAAATTCAAGATGCTAACACTACAGCAGCTTCTTCCCATGTTGGGCAAGAAAGCTTGGCTAGTAACGTTGGACCTCAAGGAGGCATACCTGCATGTCCCTATCAGACAAAATTGCAGCAGATACCTCTGTTTCATTGCAGGTTCAACCCATTACCAATTCTCTGCACTGCCCTTTGGCTTATCTACTGCGCCCAGGGTCTTCACAAAATGCCTGGCACCAGTAATTGCATATTGCAGACAAAGAGGAATTCAAATATACCCATACCTGGACGACTGCCTCATCTAAGCAGAAAGCAAGGACATTCTCTTACAACACCTGGCTTTTGTAAAACATCTTCTAAGTTGCCTAGGGTACACAGTAAACGAAAATAAATCAAAACTAGTGCCCTCACAAAATATGACATTCCTGGATGCCAGCTTGAATGCAACGGCCCAGATGGCTTATCTGACGCCAGACAACTACAATTAACTCAATACTTCAGAGCAATGGCAACAAAGACCCAACTCCCTGCAAGAAAAATTCTGCAGGCCTTGGGCTTCATGGCATCTTGCATACTACTAATACCATTTGCAAAACTGCATATGAGGAAATTACAGTGGTACCTAAAAAGCATATGGACTCAACACAGCCACAGCTTGGAAACAATGATACCTCTCATTCCTTGCCTTCAACAGGAGTACCTATGGTGGTCACAGGCATGTCACCTCAACAAGGGTCAGCCTTTCACCTTACCCCCAGCCAGGCAAACTATGACAACAGATGCATCGGACTATGCCTGAGGGGCACACATGGCAGGACGGTGCATTCAAGGCATATGGACTGCAGATCAAAGGAATCTGCACATCAATCAAAAAGAAGTGCTAGCTGTACAAAATGCTCTGACAGCCTTCAAGGACCTCTTGCATCCAGGACAGCTTATCATAAAAACAGACAACACCACAGTAATGTGGTACATAAGCAAGGGGGTACACACTCCTACCCTCTATGCAGGCAAGCAATGACCTTGTGGAACACTGCACTGGCTTACCAAGTTCAATTACAAGCTCAATTCCTGCCAGGAAAAAAGAACACATTGGCAGACAACCTAAGCAGAAACATCATGGATCCCCACGAGTGGAAACTGGATCCACAAGTATTTGCAATAACTCAAAAATGGGGGCTCCCAGACATAGACCTATTTGCCAGCCCCCAAAACTATCAACTAACAAAATTTTGCACAAGGACTTTTCACCATCAAGCTTGGAAGGTGGACACACTCTCATTCAGTTGGAAAATGCTGACAGTATATGCCTTTCCTCCATTACCCCTTCTCACAAAGGTGCTGCTGAAAGTCAGGCTGGAGAGACCCCGAATGATACTCATTGCCCCAGACTGGCCACGCCAGCACTGGTACCCACTGTTAAGGAATATGGCCCTGGGCCCACCATGGATTCTACCACAAATTATCCATCTGCTCACACAGCAAGACAATCAGATTCTACACAGCCAACTCAAAACCTTAAACTTGGCTGCATGGCAAATCACCTAAGTAACCAGCCAGCTCCTCTCTCTCAAGCTGTTATGGATGTTATTCTGGAGGCCAAGAGGCCCAGCACCAGGAAAGCCTACTCAGACAAATGGAAAAGATTTTGCGCCTGGAACCAAGCTAAAGGCCAAAATACCCTTCAGCCTGACATACCTCAGATTTTGCAATATTTATCCGAGATGTTACACAAAGGGCTTTCTTTTTCATCTATTAAAATCCATGCCGCAGCTATTTCAGCTCACTACAACACAGATCCTCCCCTATTTTCACATCCACTCCTAAGGCAGTTTCTCAGAGGGGCCAAAAAATTAGGCCCCCCAGGAGAGCGCCAACACCTACTTGGGACCTCAACTTTGTTCTGGAAAAACTTACGCTACCTCCTTTTGAGCCAGCTTTCTCAGCTGACTTAAAGCTTATATCATGGAAGACTGCCCTGCTGCTAGCAATTACTTCAGCAAGAAGAGTTTCAGAGCTTCAGGCACTAATGGCAGTAGAGCCTTTCCTCATTTTTCATCAAGACAAGAGTTTCTCTACGAACTAACACCTCCTTTATGCCTAAGGTGGTATCCAGTGTGGCTCTAAATCAAACCATCCATTTACCCACCTTCTTTCCAAATCCACAGAACAAAGGAGAAAGACTCCTACATTTATTGGACATTCACAGGCAGCTACCTTACTACTCGGATAAAACTAAGGTTTTCAGAAAATCTGACCAGCTTTTTGTATCCTATGCTACAGCATCACAAGGAAAGGCTATCTCAAAACAGACCATTTCCAAATGGGTAGGACATTGCATACGTTTTTGCTACACCACCATGGAAAACCAGTTCCTGCTACCATAAGGCCCCACTCTACCAGGGCAGCAGCTACGTCTATATCCTACCTCAGGGGGGTGCCAACCAAGGATATTCTGGAAGCTGCAACTTGGAGTTCAGTACACACCTTCACCAAACATTGCCACTTACCACTTTACTCTAAGACTAGAGCTGGCTTCGCCACTGCAGTTTTGCAGGGCCTTCTAGCCTCCTCTAACCCTGTTTGACTCCACCACCCATCCTTGGCTTTGGTATTCTACCCAAGTGTGATGACTGCAGCAGGGTATACACTCTAACATCTACATTTATGGTAGGTACAAAACTGTACTTTAGATTTTCTGTTAGTTATACGCAAGATATAAACAGTATAAAAGGTTTTGAACAAGAATTGGAATCTACTTTTACTTGATTCACAACTTAGACATTGTTGGTGAGGAGCCTTATTTTAGATATAGGAACAAGTCTAACTTATACAGATTACTCTGTTACCCTCAGCTATCTACACAGCCTAATGAGTGTTTGAAACAATAGTGTGGGCACTGTTCAGTGTAATTGTATTTTTTGTAAATTTGTAGACACCAGTTCCCAGTTTATTCACCCAGTTACCTCCTATTGTTTCAGGTTTCGGCTCAGTGCTAATTGCAATACATCACATGTCATTTATTTAGCCAAGTGCACTGCCTGTCAAGCATTCTACATAGGCAAGACAGACAGATGCCTACGAGATATGGTAAGGGAACACCTTTATCACATCCGCACACTGTCTCCACGCAGTGCACTTTCTAAACCCATTATAGACCGTGATAATACACATTCATTTGTATTCTTCGTTATACAGATCAATATACCCAGTGTTAGGGGAGGGGGTATATGCAATTACACTGAAACACTGGAATTAAAATTGAATGTTAAGTTGTCAATCTCGCCTTCATTCTTGCTTGATGGGTTCGGAGCCGATCCCTCGGCTCGACTCACTTGCTAAGCTCGAGAGTCACTTTTACCAGCTCGAGGCAGCCCCATATCCCATGATGCAAGGCGGTAAGTACCCAGATCTCGTTTGCCGCTTCGCTTAGGAGGTCTTCTTTTTACCAGCTCCTGGTAAGTTATTCACTTTTGTGAGATTTAAGCCCCTTTTAGTTAAAAAAACCTTTTATTGATAGTTTTAAGTTTATATTGTACCTTTTCTGACAGGAAATCCCTATCTCCCTTTTTGTTAGTCAAACTTTTCCCTATCCCATCCCCCCCCTGTTAGGGTGTGTGTGTTGGTTTTATAGAATACCTTTGGTATTTATTTAAGTTAATTTTGACTGGTGTGTGTGTGTGTGTTTTTTCAGCACCATGTCAAAGGAGAGGGTCTCAAGTTTTAAGAAGTGTGACTCGTGCTGTCAGAAGATGTCTCTGACAGACGGTCACACTTCTTGCCTGTATTGTCTGGGCCCTCTTCACCTGCAGGACTCCTGTGCTATTTGTCATTCTTTCAGCCAGAGAGTCCTGCAGGAGAGTAATAAGCTGATACTTAGGGGCCTTCTTAAGCCGGAGGGCTCTCCGGCTAAGTCGGCTCCACCAAAATCAGCAAAATCTTCCAAGGCCCAGGCTTCTGTATCTAAGCCTGCGGCCTCGGCCCGACTCGTGCTGAGTCGAGATCGGCCCGCTGGAGACGATTCTGGCTTGACAAAGCCTTCGGGAGCGATGGGTATCGGTGCCCGATCTCTATTGGCCACTTCGATGTCGGCTCCGATCGGCTCCGACACCCATGGCACAGGCATCGGTGTCGGCCCGATCGGCTCCGACACCGTTACTTTGGTGGCTGTATCGGCTCCGGCTGGAGCCGACATCGAGGCTTCCTGTCGGCTCCGAGAGGTCGGCTCCAACAGGATCTATAGTATCGGGTCCGATGGCTCATTCCAGGAAGAGGGCGAGGGGTCCTTCCTTGGAGCCGAAACTTTCGGCTCCGCTTCACCTCTTCTATCGAACGGAGCCATCGGAGCCGATCTTCAAGGTCGTCCAGGTTGTCAGATCATGACCTAGAGAGTGGTCAGTAGATTACTTAAGTCACAGGTACTGGCCCAAATGTTACACAGTCCGTCTCAACAGACGACTGTGGGTCCACACCCCGTTACAGTTCCTCCTTCAACTCTACCCCAGAGCTTGGAGTTGGAGTCTTCGCGAATGGTTACTGCTACGGCTGGAGGACGGATACCCCTTCTGTTCCTTCAGCCTCTACTCTTATCTCCTCTTCGAGACCTTCCTTAGAGGGATTCGGTGGTCGGGCTTCCATGGTCTCCTCCGAGGGGGTGAGTGGCGTCGGACCCTTGTCCGAGCCCGCTCTTCCCCTTAGAGCCTCGGCCTTGGTGAGCTCGGCTCCGACATCTGCCTCGGAGACTTCCCTTTCGGTGGTCCCTGGAATTCCTAGTTCTTTGGAGCGGGTTCTCTCGGACCTGCCTGGGAGGGGAGCATTCGAGGTGATGAAGAGTGTACTGGCCACTGGTATCAGTCAGCAGTCTGTTCCCGTAGCTCCTCCCTCTATAATACCTGTTGACATCTCTGCCACTTCTCTTGCTACAGGACCCAGAGATCCTCCGCCTCAGGTTTCCCCATTGGGAATTTCCCCCTCTTCCGAGGATTCTCCTGATGTTTCGGGAGATCCTCCTAGGAAGAGGACTTGTAAGAGGAAGCATGTAGACTCCCCCGAGTCTGTCACTGGATACTGACTTTGATGAGTCAGAGGGATCCCTAGATCCTCTCTGAGGATGTCTCCTTCTCAGACATCCTAGAACTTCTGAAACAGAGGGGAAACTGGCCCACCAACAATCCCTCTGAGGATGAGTCAGTATACCTAGAGGCGTTTGGATCTCGGCCCTCCACCTCCTGGGTGTGTCCACCTTTCGACCCCCTTATGCAGGTTATTGCACGAAAGGCGTGGGCAGCTCCTGACTCTGTAGAGCCAGTCCCTAGGAGGCCTTCAAAATTCATCACTGCCCCGAGTGACAAACAATTCCTTACTAAGGGTGTCCCCGCTGATGCTATGGTGGTGGCTGCGGCCACCAAAAAGGAACTTGCAGATCCTTCCGTGCCCGTCCATCCTCCTAATAAGGACTCTAGGGCCATGGATAGATAAGCGGATGTCTTCCTCAGCGACCTTTGCTATGCGTTCGCTGAATTACCTATGTCACTTCACCAGACTCCAAAAGGATATACTTAAGGAGCTAGGTGAAGTTGTGCAGGATCCTACAGCTGCAGGGGCTCAGGAAAAAATTGCTTCGCAGCTAGGAACCCTTAACTCCATTGCAAACTCCTCCATGCGGCTAATATCATATGCTGCTGATGGAGCGAGTAGGGCCGCAGGTACAGGTGTGGCTCTTAGATGCCAAGCCTGGATGCGGCTATGTGATTTTGCGGATCCCTTTAAGGCGTCCTTCACAAATTCTCCCTTTGATGGGTCAGCTTTGTTTGGCCCTCAGGTGAAGGAAACCTTGACCAGGTGCGAGCAGGACGGCAAGACTCTTTCTGCTGTTGGAGTCCGTTTTTCCACCCCTTCTAGACCTTATCCCAAAGGACAGAAGGGCGGGAAGATGTGGTTCCGTAAATCCCAAGGAGTCACGCTGGATTCACGTGGTCAGTTTACCCCTAGAGGCAGAGGGGGTAACAACAACAGACGCTCTAGAAGCAGAGGGGTCCAAGAACCAGGGAAACAGGGAGCCTCTCTCTGACAAGCCCTTTCAGCATCCCTGAGGTGTTGCCCGGCTGTCCCTCCTTGGAGGCAGTCGGGAAGATTATCACTGTACCCAGAAGCCTGGCATTCCCTCACTCAAGACAGATGGGTACAGTCGATCATATCCAAGGGTTACATAATTCCTTTCGAGGAAAGTCCCTTCCCTCAAGTTCCCTTCCAGATGTACCACCGGTCTAAGGGAGATTGCAGAGTCAGAAATCTCAAAACTACTGCAAAAAGAGCCATTCAGCCAGTTACAATAGACCATTCAGAGCCGGAATCTACTCAAGGTTCTTTTGGTCCCCAAAAGACGGGAGACTGGAGACCAATATTGGATCTCAGCAGACTCAACAAGTCTGTCAGGAAGACAAGATTCGAATGGTCACTCTTCAGACAAATCTGCCCTTCTTACAGAAGGACAACTGGATGTGCTCAATAGAACTTCAGGATGCGTACTATCACATCAAGATTCACAGACGCCCAGGAGATTTCTCCGCTCGGCTGGGGTCCAGTCATTTCCAGTTCAGAGCCCTGCCCTTTGGTCTCACTACAGCCCCAGAGTGTTCACCAAATGCATGGCAGTGGTCACGGCTCACCTGAGACGTCAAGGATTCCAGGTGTTTCCAGATCTCGGCGACTGGCTCCTGTCAGCCACCACCAGGCATCAGCTTATACAAGCCAGGGATTACACAATAGACCTTTGTTCTCATTTGGGCATCTCAATCAACTTCAAAAGTCATCCTTATCGCCCTGCCAGTCTATTACCTTCATAGGCGCAAACTTAAACACTGTTCGGATGTCAGCTACCCTTACAGAACAAAGAGTTTCAGACATTCAGACTCATGTCAGGATCATTCTGGCCAGCAAGAAAATACAGGCCAGAATGGTTCTAAAGGTATTAGGTCTCATGGCTGCGGCCATTACTCTTCTTCCCTGGCTCGATTCTACATGCGCCTTCTTCAGTGGATGCTGTTCACACAGTGGTCATACCAGCAACTTCCAATGCGTCACCAGATTCTGGTGACACAGACATGCAAAGAGCATCTTGCTTGGTGGATCACATCGTCTCAGGTTCACCAAGGCAGGTACTTTGTACCCCCATCCCCGATAGCCACTGTCACCACGGATGCCTCCTGATCGGGTGGGGGTCATTATCAGGGCAGGATGGTTCATGGACGTGGCAGCCGCTCGAGTACCATCTGCACATAACTGTCCTGGAGCTGAGAGCACTGCTTTTAACGCTGCAAGCCCTCAACGACTTTCTTCCCGTAGGGACAATTGCAGTCCACACAGACAACATGTCTGTAGTTTGATATATCAACAAACAGGGCGGAACCAAGTCCTACCCCTTGTGTCGAGAAGCGCTCAGACTATGGCAATGGGCGATCTCCTCTCATCGGTTTCTGGTAGCAACGCATATCCCTGGGAAAACCAACATTGTAGCGGACAGATTGAGCAGAGCTATCCTCATGCCTCACGAGTGGTCTCTCAAGCAATCTATAGCGGAAGAGATTTTTCTGGAATGGGGTCCATGTTGCGATCTTTTGCTACTCCCCAAAACAGCAAATGTCCAGACTTCTTCAGCCTCTTCCTCTATCAGGCCATCCCCCAGAGACGCTCTGACCCAGGATTGGCCCCAGGGACTTCTTTATGCCTTCCCTCCATTTCCTCTGATCCTCAGGTGATCCAGAAAGCTACCGCTTTGAGAGCCAAATTGATTCTCATTGCCCCTTACTGGCCTCGACAAGTTTGGTTCCCGTTCCTCCATCATCACCTTTTGGTGCAGCCGTGGCATCTGGACCCAGTGCCAGATCTTCTGATTCACCAATCGGGTCAGCTGCACCGGTCAATCCCTTCTCTCAACCTCACAGCATGGTTGCTCCACTTCCTTCCTTAGCCAGGCTTCCTTTGATCTCTAACCCAGTTAGAGACATCATAGTAACCGCTAAAATCCTCTACCAGGAGGATTTATACAAGCAAATGGAACGTTTCTCTTATTGGGCTAAGGCCCAAAATATTGATCCTTTTACTGCCCCTGTTCAGGCAGTCCTGGACTTCTTAGCAGAGATTTTTCATGCAGGCTCCTCTTCTTCCACAGTCAGAGTTCAATTGGCTGCTATTTCCAATTTTCATGTCGGGATAGCAGATCATAATATTATGTCCCATAGGCTCTGCAGGGCCTTCTTGAAAGGAATTTTCCTACTAAAGCCTCCAATCAGGAATCCTCCTCCTCAGTGGGATCTAAATTTAGTGCTGACATCCTTGATTCTTCCCCTTCGAGCCAGCTGTTTCTTGTTCCCTGAAATATCTTTCTTGGAAAACTTTATTCCTAGTGGCTATTACATCTGCCAGGAGGGTGTCTGAACTTCATGCTCTTTCGGTTCGACCCCTATTTGGTTTTCACAAAGACAGAGTATCTTTGAGAACTAATCCAACCTTTTACCTAAGGTCGCTTCAAAGAACAATCTGAATCAATCCATTGATCTCCCTGTATTTTTTCCTAACTATTCAGATAGAGCTGAACAAAAGCTACATTATCTTGATGTCCACCGTCAACTTAGATATTATTTGGACAGAACAAAAAAATTTAGAAAATCTGATCAACTTTTTGTTTCCTATGGATAATAAAAAGGCCTTCCTGTTTCTAAAGTGACCTTGTCCAGATGGCTTTCTTGTCATCTCGAAATTTATAAGCTCAGGGAAAACAGCTGTGCTCAAAACCTAAAGCACATTCAACTAGGAGCTTAGCTACTTCTACAGCCTTTCAAGCTAGACTTCCTTTGGACACTATTTGTGCAGCGGCCACTTGGGCTACTCCTCATACTTTTGTTTCCCATTACAAATTGGACTTGGCCTCCAGGGACAGAGCCAGTTTTGGCTCTACAGTCCTCAAGAGTTTGTTCCATTGAGCCACCCAGGATAGAGGTGCTAGGGACGCGGTCCCATCAAGCAAGAATGAAGGCGAGATTGACAACTTAACATTAAGAAGTTATGTACCTACCATAACGTTCCATGTTAGTTGTCTTCTCTTGCCTTCTTTCTTGCGACCCTCCCTCCTTCCCCCTGGCCTGGACAAACCTTGTATAAGAAACTGTTATGCTGAAGACCATTCAGACCTGGTCCTTCTTCCATCTGTAAGTTTTTCTTTCTTCCTTTGGGAAGTATTTTATGCTTGGTGCTATTGCCCTTTATTAGCAAACGAGATCTGGGTACTTACCGCCTTGCATCATGGGATATGGGGCTGCCTCGAGCTGGTAAAAGTGACTCTCGAGCTTAGCAAGTGCCGAGTCGGAGCCGAGCAAGAAAGAAGGCGAGAGAAGACAACTAACATGGAACGTTATGGTAGGTACATAACTTCTTATTATCAGACTTAGAGCAGACCGGAGACCAGGTTTGAATGACAAAATTCCATTGAAATCTGTTCTTAAGAATAGGAGACTTAATGTGAGATAAACATACATATTTTAGAATGTTAACAAAATGTTTTATACTAGCCTTTATACACAGATGTGCATTTATATATATAGTTTTTTATATACATATTTTTTATATATAGTACTGTTTTTGCATATTAAAAAGTTTTAATCAGGAATAGGAAGTGATGTCAGTCCTACTTCCTTATAAAATGTGACTTGATTTTATTCAGTGTTTGTTTCTTATCGTTTGAAAAAGCCCTTACAGGGTGAAAGCGCTTACCAATAAAACAGCTTGGATTTTACTTGTTTTTGGCATGGACTCATTGTTTGAACTAGAATTTATTTCTGCTGCTTGAATAAGCCTTAGTGACTGCTGAATTTATGCTGATTTTTGTTGCCAGCCTTGGTTTGCTCCTGTACTTCTCTCTTGATTTATTTCAGAACTTTTCCCACCTTTAATGTGACCTATAACCTGTACAATTCATTTGAAAAAACAACAAATCTGTTAGGGAAAAAATATTACAAATTAAAAAACATGCCATAAGCTGGTTGCATAAGTGTACACACACTTAAACTAATACTTTGTTGAAGCACCTTTTGATTTAATTACAGCATTCAATCTTCTTGAGTAGGTGTCTATCATGACACATCTTGACTTGGCAATATTTGCCCACTCTTTCTTGCAATAGCACTCCAAATCTGTCAGATTGCGAGGGCATCTCTTGGGTACAGCCCTCTTCAGGTCACCCCACAGATTTTCTATTGGATTTAGGTCTGGGCCCTGTGTGGGCCATTTCATAACTTTAATTTTCTTCTGGTGAAGCCATTCTTTTGTCGATTTGGATGTATGCTTGGGGTCATTGTCATGTTGAAAGATTAATTCCTCTTCATCTTCAGCTTTCTAGCAGATGCCTGAAGGTTTTGGGCCAAAAGTGACTGGTATTTGGAACTGTTCACAATTCACTCGACCTTGACTAAAGTCCCAGTTCCATCTGAAGAAAAGCAACCCCAATGCATGATACTGCAACCACCATGTTTCAACATGCGAATGGTGTTCTTTTGGTGATGCATAGTGTTATTGCCCCAAACGTACCATGTTCTTCATTCCACATTGCTGCAGTCCTAACCATTGGGTAGTCCGCTGTCCCAGTCGGCCCGAATACCAAAGTATATGGCTGACGTCGGTCAAGGCGCATTAGACTGACGTCAGTACGTCAGGGTACTAATGCGCATGACCGACGCCATATCCTCAGTCTTTTTTGCCGCATGGTCCGATGCAGAAGCAGTTTTGCGAGTGCAGGTTGGCGTTCTGAAATTTTCTGAAGTCGGAGTTTCAGACCGAATCAAAGTTGGCTAAGTACCCCGTTGGGGAATATTTTGTTTTTTTCTTGCCTCAGTATTTAACCGGATGTCAGAAAAAGTGAATAACTGTATTTCTTGTGGGAAACAGATACCTCATAGGGATTACCATACCTTGTGTATACCTTGTTTAGGGCCTGAGCACGACGTTGTTGGATGCCGCTCTTGTGCTAGATTTAACAAACGCACTATTAAGAGAAGGTTAGACTGTGCCAGGTTAGTTTTTGGGAAGCGTTGTAATTATAAAATGCCGTTGGATGCTCCGACGCCCGCTTCGTCCAAAAAACGCAAGGACAAAGTAGCAAAGCCTAGGGTGGAAGAACCGGCAGTCCCGGATGTCGGTTCTTTAGAAGGCTCTGTGGAGCCGGAGGTTTTACCAGGAGTTTCTTTAGAGTCTCAGGGAGAGACTTTACTGTTACAGGATGTGTCCTCTCAGGAGGTAGGCCAGGCTGAAGGGGCTTCTCAGGTGGCTGTTCTTCCCTCTCTTCCTAAGGTGGTTAGAGCCTCCCCTTCTGTTTCCAAGGCTTCTTTGAGAGGCAGGCCAGGTTTAACTTCAGTGGGGGTTTCTCCTAGCTCTTCAGGATCTTTGCCTAAGAAACATATGCTTAAAATGGCAGAGGATTTGATTACTATGATTAGAGGCTCTATGCCCCCTCCTGATAAGAGGCCCAGGGTGGAGCCTGAGTTTGAGAGTTTTGAGCAGTGTTCGGAGGCTTCTGAGTCTTCGGCTGAAGACTTGCAGGAGTATCCTCCTTATTCTGATTCTGATGTGGATGATTCTACTCCGTCAGCTTCTCCTCCTGAGGATTTTTCATTTTCAGAGACTCTGCATTCCATGAGGGAGCATTTTAAATGGGAAGGCCAAGATTTCTCTGATTCCAGGAAGAGGCTTAGCGAATTTTTTTTTTACCCCGGCATAGGCCTTTAGCTATACCTCCTGTTCTGAATGTGGTGGAAGATGTTTTTGCAGAGGCTTCCTAAACCCTGATTCTTTGCCTCCTGCACAGTTAAACCTGATAGGTACTATAGGGTGCCTGAAGCTCACAAGTATCTTTTTAAGAGTCCTAGGGCAGACCTGGAAACTGTCTCTCAGGGGCCTAAAGGTGTTAAGGCTTCTGTTGTTAAAAATCCTGTTCCTCCTGATAAAGAGGCAAGGGCTTTGGATAGATGGGGAAAGAAAGTGTATACTTCTTCCACTTTAGCCATGAGGCGTTGAATTGCCAGTTTCACATGTTAAAATATCAAAATTATCTCCTTTCACAATTGAAGTCTAAGGTGGATGCTCTGGCGGAAGGTATTGAGTGTAAAGAGTTGCAGGATTTAGTTCATGTGTCTGAACAGGTGGGTAAGCATTCACTGCAATGTGGTTTTGATGCTGTGCAGGCCTCCTCGAGGGTGGCTGCCACTGGTTCTGTTCTTCGTAGGCACGCCTGGTTGAGGGATCAGAATTTAGCTGAGCATGTTAAGACAAGGATTTTGGATGCTCCTTTACAGTCTGACATGTTGTTTGGTTCGCCTGTGGAAGCAGTTTTAAAGAAAATGGAGGACAAGGCTAAGTCTATGCAAACTGTTAAAGATTTTTTGCAGGTGCAGCCTCAGTTTAGTAGAAATTGGCCTACTAAGGGATGGACATATCCTGCTTATGATTCCCAGTCTAGGGGTAGGTCTAGACGTGGTAGGGGCAGAGCTCAAGGTTCTTTTAGGCCTAGAACAGGGAGTTCACCTGCTCAGACTTCTGGTGAGGGCAGGGGTCAGTCCTTTCGTAAACAGACCCAATGACCTGCCTTTTCAGCTGCCAGTACATTCTCGCCTGGCAGCACCTTTGGGAGGAAGGCTGGCTCTTTTCAAAGAAAATTGGGATTTAATTACCCAAGACAGATGGGTTCTGGATATCATTCACCACGGTTACAGGTTTTATTTCCATACCTTGCCTCCTTTCAAAGGCATGCCAGACATTCCTCCTCTACAAAGAAAAGAGGCTCACAAGCAAATTTCTCTGTTACTCCAAATAGGGGCCATTCAGCCAGTCCCTGTGCCAGAAAGGGGCCTAGGATTTTATTCTCGCCTGTTCCTAGTACCAAAGAAGGGGACACGTGGAGACCAATTTTGGATTTATCTATCCTCAACACTTATCTGGACATTCCCAAGTTCAAAATGTTGACGTTACAACAGCTTTTACCTCTGCTGGGCAAAGATCACTGGATGGTAACTTTAGATCTCAAGGAGGCTTACCTTCATGTGCCTATCAGACTGAGTTGCAGGAAGTATCTACGTTATCGAGCTGGAAATTTCCATTATCAGTTCTCTGCATTGCCCTTTGGCTTATCTACTGCCCAGAGTATTCACAAAGGTTCTGGCTCCAGTGATAGCTTACTTCAGGCTAAAAGGAATTCAAATCTATCCTTACTTGGACGACTGCCTGATTCTGGCTCAAGAAAAGGAAGACCTTTTACAGCATTTGGAATATGTGATAGCAGTGCTAAGATGCCTAGGGTATTCTGTGAACGAAATAAAGTCCAGTCTAGTACCCTCTCAAGACATGTGCTTTCTGGGTGTGAGACTGAATACAGCAGCCCAGATGGCCTTTTAACCCCGGACAAACAAAAGAATCTTTCCATTTACTTCCATCAACTATCTCTTCAGTCCGGGCTGACTGCAAGGACAGTCCTTCAAGCCTTAGGGTTCATGGCATCTTGTATTCTGGTGCTTCCCAATGCCAAACTGCATATGAGGAAGCTGCAATGGTATCTCAAAATGTATGGACACAGCACTGCCAGGCTTTGGCCACTGTCATTCAAATAATACCTTGCCTTCAACAGGAAGTTTTGTGGTGGGCTCAGGAATGTCACCTAAACAAGGGACTCTCTGTGACCCGGCCAGAGGCGAGTCAGATTCTAACGACAGATGCCTCAGACATTGCTTGGGGAGCTCATCTAAATGGAAAGTGGATACAAGACAAGTGGCCTGCCAGACTACAGCATCTACATATCAACATGAAGGAGATGTTAGCAGTCCAGTTTGCATTAATGGCTTTCAAGGAGTTACTTCTTCCAGGGCAGTTGTTGATTCTAACAGACAACACAACTGTCATGTGGTACATCAACAAACAAGGGGGAACACATTCTTACCGTGTGCAGGCAAGCAATGATTTTATGGGAGACTGCGCTCAGCTTGCAACTAACTCTTCAGGCAAGTTTTCTGCCGGGAGCACAGAACTCCTTAGCAGATGTGTTAAGAAGACAAATCATGGATCCCCACGAGTGGAAACTGGATCTTCATGTATTTCGGAAATTGACAGTGTCATGGGGAACTCCAGACATAGATCTGTTCGCTTCTCCACTAAACCACCAGCTGCCAAAGTTTTGCACAAAGAGGTTTCATCACACAGCTTGGAAAGTGGATGCTCTTTCTTTCAGTTGGAAAAATCTTCATGTGTATGCCTTTCCACCTCTGCCTCTTCTCCCAAAGGTGCTCCTAAAGGTCAGACAAGACAAGCCAAGGATGATTTTAATAGCTCCAGATTGGCCTCGCAACACTGGTACCCATTACTGAGGAGTCTGGTAAGGAAGCCTCCATGGCCTTTACCTTTGATTCCACACCTGTTGTCTCAGAGGGAAGGTCACCTGCTCAATGTCAAGCTTCACTCTCTTCATCTAACAGCCTGGCATATTCTGTTTTGAAACACAGCAGGTCTCAACTTCCTCAACAAGTTTTAAATGTGATTATGGAAGCCAGAAGACCTAGTACAAGGAAAGTGTAATGCAGAAAAATGGAAGAGATTTTTATTTTGGAGTGCAGCAAAAATTTGGAGATTTCTGAGCCTAATTTGAGTGTGGCTCTTCAATATCTTACTGAGTTATTGGACAAAGGTTTGTCTTTCTCTTCCATTAAGATTCATGCTGCAGCAATTTCAGCTCACTATGATTGTGACCCACCATTGTTTTCTTCCTTTGTTCAAGCAATTTCTTAGAGGGGCAAAGAATATAAGACCCCACGTAGAGCTCCTACTCCTGCTTGGGATCTCAATTTTGTGTTGGAGAAACTTACTCTACAACCTTTTGAGCCTGCGGCTACTGCTGAATTGAAATACTTGTCATGGAAGACTGCTTTTTTGTTGGCCATTTCTTCTGCAAGAAGGGTTTCTGAATTGCAGGCCCTTATGGCGGTGGAGCCTTTTTTGATTTTCCATAAGGATAGGGTATCATTACGTACTAATCCTTCCTTTATGCCTAAGGTGGTTTCTAGTGTGGCTTTAAACCAAACTATTCATTTGCCTACTTTTTATGCAGATCCCCAAAATAAGGGGAAAAGATTTTGCACACTTTAGATGTACACAGGCAATTGCATTATTATTTAAGCAGGACTAAGGATTTTAGGCAGTCTCAGCAGTTGTTTGTTTCTTTTGCTTTGAGTTCTCAGGGCAAGCCTGTGTCAAAACAAACTATTTCTAAGTGGATTGGGTTTTGCATTGCATTTTGTTATTCCCATCATGGCAAGGAGATTCCAGCTGGGATTAGGCCTCATTCCACTAGGGCTACTGCCACTTCAACAGCATTTCTAAGGGGGTGGCAACTAAGGATATTTTGGAGGCAGCTACTTGGAGTTCAGTGCATACTTTCTCTAAGCATTATCACCTTCCTCTCTACTCTAAATCTAGGGCTGGTTTTGCCACAGCTATTTTGCAAGGCATGTTGACAGCTCCTGCTTCCTTATGATTTGCCAGCCTCCCTTACCTCTGCTTTGGGATTCTACCCAATGGTTAGGACTGCAGCAATGTGGAATGAAGAACATAGTACAGTTTTGTACCTACCATAAATGTAGATGTTCGAGGATCCACATTGCTGCAGTCCAATTTACCCTCCCTCCTTCCCCTCTGTGTTTAGGGGTGGTTGTGTAGGTGAGGTTATACTCTTGTAATTTTGTATATTTTGTACATATTTTTGGTTTTGGCCTTGTCTTTTTAGGGTCTTCTGACATCTGGGGCAAGAAAAGACTGAGGATATGACGTCGGTCATGCGCATTAGTACCCTGACGTACTGACGTCAGTCTAATGCGCCTTGACCGACGTCAGCCATATACTTTGGTATTCGGGCCGACTGGGGCAGCGGACTACCCAATGGTTAGGACTGCAGCAATGTGGATCCTCGAACATCTACATTTATGGTAGGTACAAAACTGTACTTTTTGGAATTGTGACCAAAAGGTTTAACCTTGGTCTCATCAGACCATAACACATTTTCCCCACATGTTTTGGGAGACTTGATGTATTGTTTTACAAATTTTAGCTGGGCCTAGATATTTTTCTGTGTAAGAAAAGGCTTCCGTCTTGTAATCCTACCCCTTAGTCCAGATATATGGAGAATATGGGAGATTGTTGTTGCATGTAGTACACAACCAGCACTTGCTAGAAATTCCTGCTGCTCCTTCAGTGTTGCTGCATGTCTCTTGGCAGCCTCATTGACCAGTTTTCATCTTGTCTTTTCATCAGTTTTGGAATGGCGTCCAGATGTTCTTCGTGTTTCACTGTTGCAATCATTACATTTGGGTAATCTGGTGGCAGGTTGCCCTCAGTCGGCCTGAATTCCAAAGTCTTGGGTCCTGCGTTGGTTGCTGTCTTCTCTTCCATGACGTCAGGTAGTCAGGGGTATAAAACATGCAGCAGACGTCATTTTCTTAGTCTTTCTTGCTGCGTGGTGCCCGAAGCAGAAGCATTTCGCAAGTGCCGGTCGGCCGACTACTGAAATATTCGAGTTTGAGTTTCAGAACCGAAGTCTTCACTAAAGCTAAGTACCCTGTTGGGGAAACTTTTTTCTTGTTTTTACCAATGTCAGAAAAAGTTAATTGTATTACTTGTGGGAAGCAAATACCTCATAAGAATTTCCATTTATACTTTATTCCTTGCCTAGGCCCTGATCACAACGTGCCTGGCTGTCGGTTTTGTGCTAGATTTAACAAACGCACTATTAAGCGTCGGTATATTTTTGCATCAAAGTATTTTGGAATCCGAAACCGGGTGGGAGGCTGGCGTAATGGTTAAGGTGATTACCTTAGAAACACAAGGTGCAGGGTTTGATTCTCACATAGGGTAATTGGCTAGGCTTAAAATGGCCCAAGAGGACAGTTAGCCTAGTATGAATCTATGACTCTGACTATGACTACCCAGAAATGTCGTCTGATAGCTATCAGACTGCCGGAGGACATAAAAAAACACAAACAGAAGGACAGAGAAAGGTAGTCCAGATCCAAAACCAACAACGAAGCTTCTCCTAAGCCAGTCACCGGTACTCAGTGAGGCGCTTTCGCAGCCCCTGATACCCGCTACCTTTGGGTCACAGGCCTCTACCGACACCCACGTGCATGCTGCAAGATACTCAAGGTATTGGACCGACGGATGTATCTCCCTCTGATGGGTTCGGAGCCGCTGAGCAGACACCGGCTTCTGAGGGTGTATTCAGACCTCAACATTTGTATATCAAACCGATGGCAGCTGCAAAACCAAAGACAAAAGCAACTTCTAAAACTAAAAAACTGACGTATGAGCAACGTGCACAGGCCTCTATGCCTAAAAAGCAGATTATTAAAATGGCTGGAGACCTTATTACCTTGATAAAGGGTACCCATCCCCCTCCAGATAAGAGGCCTAGGCAAGACGCTGATTATGAATCTTCAGATCAGGTTTCTATTTCTTCTGATTCCTCTTCTGATCAGGAATTCTCTATACCTCCCTGTGAGGATTCTGATGCTGAGGAGTCTGAGGAGTCTATTCCATCTGCACCTCCTCCTGAGGATTATTAATTTGGAGAAACCTTGCATACTTTGAGGCAGCATTTTCACTGGGAGAGTCAAGACTTCTCAGAATCGAAAGAGGCTCAGGGATTTCCTTCTCCCTCAGCACAAGCCTTTAGCCATTACCCCTGTTTTTAGACATTGTGGATGATGCGTTTTCGGAGTCAAGCTTGACCCCTGACTCCTTACCTCTGGCTCCCGGTAAGCCTGACAGATATTACAGGGTCACTGACTCTCATAAATTTTTATTTAGAAATCCTGCTGCTGATCCTGAAACTATTTCACAGGGCCCAATGGGAGTTAAGGCCTCAACAGCAAAAAATCATACCCCCTCTGACAGAGATTCAAGGGCACTGGACAGATGGGGAAAAAAGGTTTATACATCTGCAACCTTGGAAATCAGGTCTTAAACTGTCAATTTCATATGCTTAAGTACCAACAACATGTTATGGGATTGCTGAAACAGAAAATGATGATTTCAGAATGTGCAGAAAATAAAGAATTGCAGGAATTATTGCATGCAACTGAACAAGTTGGAAAGCATAATTTGCAATGTGATTTTGATTCTTTAGAGGCCTCCTGCAGGGCCACAGTTACTGGATCTGTGATTAGGAGGCAAGCCTGGTTAAAGGAACAAAATTTGCCTGATCATGTTAAAGCTAAATTGTTAGATGCACCTTTACAGCATGATTCTGTGTTTGGTATTAAGGCAGAAGAGGTTTTAAAGAAAATGGAAGACGCAGCTAAGTCTATGCAAACTGTTAGACTTCTTACAAGTGCAGCCACCAAGATTCAGTAGACACTGGCCTACAAAAAGTTGGTCCTTTCCTGTGTCAGACAAAGCTCAAAGGAGCAAATCCGGGTGCCCTAAGGGTTCAAGGTACCAGGCGCAAGACTCATATAGGTCAAAGCAATGGGGCACAACCACCACCAAATCTGGAGGAGATGAAGCGCAAACCTACAGAAAGCAATCCCAATGACTTCCTTCTGCCTACACCAAGCACTTATCTTTTGGCAGCACCCATAGGGGGAAAATTAGCACTTCTTGCTCAACATTGGCAGTTAATAAACCAGGACAAGTGGGTACTAAACATCGTATCACAGGGATACAGATTCCATTTTCACACTCTGCCAATGGCAAATGGCCAGATCTGCCGAAAAATCAATGGGCAGAGGCACAGAAACAGGTTACATCACTCATGGATATGAGGGCCATTCAGACAGTACCAGAACAGGAAAAAGGACAACATTTTTACTTGACTGTTCTTGGTACCCAGAAAGGACAAAGCCTGGCGGCCAATACTGGATTTATCGATTTTTGAACACATACCTGGACATTCCAAAATTCAAAATGCTGACTTTGCAGCAGCTTCTGCCCATGCTGGGCAAGAATGCTTGGCTGGTGACTTTAGACCTAAAAGAGGCATACCTGCATGTCCCAATAAGACAATCGTGCAGAAGATACTTCAGATTCAAGGCTGGCTTAATGCATTACCAGATGTTCATCGTGCATACAGCTGCAGTAATCACAGATGGGTTTTCTGCCGTCAGGCGGTCCCTCGGTCGGCCGAATTCCAAAGTCTTGGTCCGGCGTCGGTTGTTGTCGCTCTCTCTCCTGACGTCAGCGAGGCCGGAGTATATAAGACACAGCCGACGCCATGTTCTTCAGTCTTTTTTGCCGCGCGGTGCCCGAAGCAGAAGCAGTTCGCAAGTGCCGGTTGGCCAGCTCCTGAATTACGAAAATATTGGAAGCGAAGTCTTCATTAAAGCTAAGTACCCCGTTGGGGAAACTTTTCTTGCCTCAGACCGATGTCAGAAAAAGTTAATAATTGTATTTCTTGTGGGAAGCAAATACCGCATAAGGATTTCCATTCCCTCTGCATACATTGTTTAGGCCCAGACCACGACGTCTCGGGCTGTCGCTTTTGCGCTACTTTCAATAAACGCACTATTAAGCGTCGGGCGGAGTTCGCCCAACATTATTTTGGTAAAGCCTTTGATTATAAAATGTCGTCGGATACTCCGACTACCATTTTGTCCAAAAAACGCAAGGACAAGGACCGACACGCGAGGCCCGCGGTCCCCGCCGACACCACGCCAAAACAGGCTACACGCGGTCCGGTTCTCAGCGAGACGCCTTTGCAGTCCCTGACTACCGACTACACTCCTTTGGCGGTGTCCTCTGCACCCGAGACCGCTAGTACCTCTGCCCTTTCCCAGACTACAACCACCGAAGCCTTTGCTAATGTTGAGCCTACTAATGTGGATAGGTCCACTTCCACCCATGGTGTCTTTAGACCCTCATCTTCTTTTTCTATTAAGGCCTTTACTAAATCCAAAGCAGCCAGGCATCCCAAGAGGCCTGTTGCACAGGGCCCATCTCCAGGCCCCATGCCTAAAAAACAGATGCTTAAAATGGCTGAGGATTTAATTACTCTTATCAGGGGTTCGCAACCCCCTCCAGACAAGAGACCCAGAGTGGAGGAAGATTCTCCCTCTTCTGATCAGGGATCCATTTTATCAGAACATTCTGATGTAGAGGAGCACTCTTACTCCCCTTTTGAGGATTCGGATGCAGAGCAGTCCATTCCTTCTGTATCTCCTTCTGAGGATTTTTCCTTTGGGGAAACCTTGCACACTTTGAGGGAACACTTCCATTGGGAAGGCCAAGACTTTTCAGATTCCAAGAAAAGACTTAGGGAATTTCTTTTGTTACCTCAACACAGACCTCTGGCCGTACCTCCTGTTTTGGACATACTTGATGATGTTTATTCGGAGGCTTGCCTTAACCCAGATTCTCTGCCTCCTGCACCAGTCAAACCTGATAGGTACTATAGAGTGCCTAACTCTCACCAATTTCTCTTCAAAAGCCATAATGCTGACCCTGAAACCATTTCTCAAGGCCCCAAGGGATTGAAGGCCTCCACTGCCAAGAATCCACTCCTGCAGAAAGAGAGTCAAGATCTTTAGAAAGGTGGGGAAAAAAGGTATATACCTCGGCCACCTTGGCCATGAGGGCCTTAAATTGTCAGTTTCATATGCTTAAATATCAACAGTTCCTGTTATCACAATTAAGGAATAAAATGTCTCAACCTGAACAACCAGATTTGAAGGAGTTACAGGATATGATGCATAGTGCAGAGCAACTGGGTAAACACACCTTACAATGTGGTTATGATGCCCTAGAGGCCTCAAGTAGAGCGGCTGCTACAGGATCAGTCATTCGCAGACATGCCTGGCTTAGGGAACAAAACTTGCCTGATCAAGTGAAAGCTAAGCTTCTAGATGCTCCTTTACAAAAGGATGTGCTGTTTGGTACTAATGCTGAGGAGATATTACGGAAAATGGAAGAAAAAGCCAAATCTATGCAAACTGTCAAAGCTTTTTTACAGGTCCAACCGCCACGTTTTAGCAGAAATTGGCCTTCAAAAAACCGGTCCTTTCCAGCCACTGACAAGCCCCAAAGAGGTAGATACAGACGCACAAGGGGCAGAGGACAATCACAAGGATCATATAGAGGCCGACAATGGCAAACTCCAGCACCAAGAGGTGGCGAAGACCGTGCACAACAATACAGGAAACAAACCCAATGACTCCCTCATTTCCATGCCAAGCATGTCTCAGCTGGCAGCACCTTTGGGAGGAAAGCTAGCATTATTTGCAAGAAATTGGCATATTGTCACAACAGACAAATGGATCCTGGACATTATAAACAGAGGCTACAAATTTCAATTCCACACTCTTCCAAACATGAGAGGCATGACAAACCTGCCACACAATCAAAGGGCAGAGGCACAACTACAAATTTCAAAGCTCATAAGAATGAGAGCTATTCAAGAGGTACCTATTCACGAACAAGGTCAAGGTTTTTATTCAAGGCTTTTTCTGGTACCAAGGAAAGGAACCGATTGGAGACCCATTTTGGACTTATCCATCCTAAACACATTCTTACTCGTACCAAAATTCAAGATGCTCACATTACAGCAGCTTCTTCTCATGCTGGGCAAGGAGTTTTGGCTGGTAACATTGGACCTCAAGGAGGCATACCTGCATGTCCCAATCAGACAAAGCTGCAGAAGATACCTCAGATTTCTTGCAGGTTCAATCCACTATCAATTCTCTGCATTGCCCTTTGGCTTAGCTACTGCGCCCAGAGTATTCACAAAGTGCCTGGCATCAGTGATTGCCTATTGCAGACTTCAAGGGATACAAATTTACCCTTATTTGGACGACTGCCTGATCCAAGCAGACAGCAAACACATACTTCTGGAACATCTGGCATATGTAACACGGTTACTGCATTCTCTGGGATACACCATCAACAAAGAGAAATCCAGGCTAACTCCATCTCAGAAAATAACTTTCCTGGGCGCCAACTTGGACACAAACACCCAGATGGCCTATCTTACGCCAGAAAAGCAAGGGCAACTAACTCAGTACTTCAAAATACTAGCAAAATGTACCAGGCTTACTGCAAGGAAAATCCTGCAGGCTCTGGGCTTCATGGCATCTTGCATTCTTTTAATCCCATGTGCAAAGCTGCATATGAGGAAACTTCAATGGTACCTAAAAAACCTATGGTCTCAACACAGCCACAGTTTGGAAATAATAATACCAATAATTCCATGCTTGCAAAAGGAATTTCTATGGTGGGCCCAAGCATGTCAAGCAAACACAGGCCTCCCATTCTGCAAGCCTCAAGCAAAGCAAGTCATCACAACAGACGCCTCAGATTACGCCTGGGGGGCACACATGACGGACAGGTGCATTCAGGGCGAATGGTCCCAAAAGGAAAAGCACCTTCACATCAATCAAAAAGAAATGCTAGCAGTAATAAATGCAATTACAGCTTTCAAGGACTTCCTACATTCAGGACAATTACTGATAAGAACAGACAACACCACAGTAATGTGGTACATAAACAAACAAGGAGGAACACATTCATACCCCTTGTGCAGACTAGCCATGACTCTTTGGAACTTGGCTCTGGAATGGCAAATCGAACTTCAAGCACAGTACTTGCCAGGATTGGAAAACACGCTGGCAGACAATCTAAGCAGAAATATGACAGATCCACACGAATGGAAGTTACATCCTCAGGTGTTTACAGAGATAATCCAAGCGTGGGGGAGGCCAGACATAGATCTTTTTGCCTCCCACAGGAATCATCAATTGGAAAAGTATTGTTCGAGGACTTTCCATCCAAAGGCCTGGAGAGTGGACGCCCTTTCATTCAGTTGGACAACATGGACAGTTTACGCATTCCCACCTCTGCCTCTTCTGCCCAAGGTGCTTTTGAAAGCAAGAGCAGACAGACCAAAGATGATACTGATTGCTCCAGATTGGCCAAGGCAACACTGGTACCCACTCCTGAGGAGCCTAACACATACTCCTCCCTGGTCCCTGCCTCTAATGCCTCTTCTGCTGACTCAGCACAGCTACAAAACTCTTCACAGTCAGCTGAAAACACTCAATCTCGCTGCATGGAAAATTCCTTAACACCACAACAGACCCTACTCTCCAAGGAGGTGCAGGATGTCATTTTGGAGGCCAGAAGGCCATCTACTAGAAAAGCTTACTCCGCAAAATGGAAGCGGTTTTGCTCTTGGAATGAGAAAAAAGGCCAGGACCCTAGAAAACTGAACTTGCCTCAGGTATTACAGTACCTAACAGAGCTGCTGAACAGTGGACTATCATTTTCTTCCATAAAAATACATGACTCAGCCATTTCTGCAGAATTCAACACGGATCCTCCTTTATTTTCTCACCCACTCTTACGACAGTTCCTCAGAGGAGCTAAGAATATAAGACCACCAAGGAAACAACCAATACCAGCCTGGGATCTTAACTACATACTAGAAAAATTAACATTGCCCCCTTTTGAACCAGCTGCCTCAACAGATTTGCAATATTTGTCCTGGAAAACAGCCTTCCTTCTGGCTATCTCGTCAGCTCGCAGGGTTTCGGAACTACAGGCCCTCATGGCAGTGCAGCCCTTTCTCATTTTCCATCAGGACAGGGTTTCCCTTCGTACCAACCCGTCATTTATGCCTAAAGTGGTATCCAGGGTAGCTTTAAATCAAGCCATACACCTTCCTACCTTTTACCCCAATCCTCAAAATAAAGGGGAAAGGCTGCTACACTCTTTAGACATCCATAGGCAGCTACATTATTATTTGGACAGAACAAAGTCCTTCAGGAAATCAGAACAGTTCTTTGTGTCCTATGCTGTAGGGGCTCAAGGGAAGCCAGTTACCAAACAGACTATTTCAAAGTGGATAGGCCACTGCATACGGTTTTGTTATTCCTATCGTGGGAAATCTGTGCCTACAGGTATCAGATCACACTCCACCAGGGCCACAGCTACCTCTACAGCCTTCCTCAGAGGAGCTCCTACCAAAGATATTTTGGAAGCAGCCACTTTGAGTTCTGTACATACCTTCACAAAACACTACCACCTGCCTTTATATTCCAGAACCAGAGCAGGCTTTGCCACTGCTGTGTTGCAGGGCATTCTGGCTCAGCCCAGTTCCTCCTAGTACCTACCACCCTGTGCGTAGCTTTGGGACTCTACCCATCTGTGATTACTGCAGCTGTATGCATGATGAACATAGTACAGTTTTGTACCTACCATAAATGTAGATGTTAGAGTGCTAATACAGCTGCAGTACAGGTTTCCCTCCCTCCTTCCCCACTTGGTAAAGGCATGGGGCTGAACACCCTCTTCATACTACCTGACTGGGTTATCCTTCTATGGTTTATTTGCTTGCAACTACTGATTTTGGATTATATTGCATTGTTTGTATATACATAGAAACATTATTTATGTAGTGCCTTCCTTCTGGGGGCACCTGACATCTGGGGCAAGAAAGACTGAAGAACATGGCGTCGGCTGTGTCTTATATACTCCGGCCTCGCTGACGTCAGGAAAGAGAGCGACAACAAGCGACGCCGGACCAAGACTTAGGAATTCGGCCGACCGAGGGACCGCCTGACGGCAGAAAACCCATCTGTGATTACTGCAGCTGTATTAGCACTCGAACATCTACATTTATGGTAGGTACAAAACTGTACTTTCTCTGCACTGCCCTTTGGCTTATCTACTGCGCCCAGAGTCTTTACAAAGTGCCTGGCACCAGTAATTGCATTTTGCAGACAAAGAGGTGTTCAAATATATCCTTACTTGGACGACTGTCTCATTCAAGCAGAGAACAAGGACTCTCTTCTATGACACCTGGCGTTTGTGAAAAGGCTTCTAACATGCCTAGGGTACACAATAAACGAAAAGAAATCACAACTGGTACCCTCTCAAAAGATAACATTCCTGGCTGCAAGCTTGAATACATCTGCCCAGATGGCTTACCTCACGCCAGACAAACAAAGGCAACGGACTACATACTTGGGCTTCATGGCATCCTACATCCTACTAATTCCATATGCAAGACTGCACATGAGGAAACTTCAATGGTACCTAAAAAGTTTATGGAGTCAACATTTACAGTCTGGAAACAATGAATGTTAAGTTGTCTATCTCGCCTTCATTCTTGCTGGATGGGTTCGGAGCCGACCTCGGCTCCGACTCGGCCACTCTAAAAGCTCGAGAGTTGGTTCCACCGGCTCGAGGCTCCCCTTATATCCCACAATGCTAGGCGAGAGTTACCTCAGATCTCGTTTGCCGCTACAGCGATCGAGGTGTTGGTTTTTCTATCGGCTTGTTGGTAAGTGTATTTCTGTAAAATTAGAATACTTAAACCCCTATATTTTTAAGTTTTAACTACTTTTCCCTTAGTTTAGTGGATTTCTACCCCTGTTTTTCGGAAAATCACGTTTTTTTCCCACAAGAACTTTAAGTTCTCTCGGGCCTTCTGGCCTTTCCCCATTCCCTAGTGGTGTGTGTGTGTTGCTCTTAATTAAAACTTTTAGTTAATTGTTTTATTTTTGAGTTTTAAAATAAGATTAGTGTAATCAGTGTGTCTGACTGAGTGTGTGTGGTTACACTTTCTTGTCTAGGATGTCTAAAGACACAAAGGTTTCAGGCTTCAAGAAGTGTGATGCGTGCTGTCAGAAAATGTCTCTGACAGACGGTCACACTTCTTGTGTTTACTGCCTGGGGCCTTTGCACCTGCAGGACTCCTGTGCTGTATGCCACGGCTTCAGCCCCAGGGTCCTGCAGGAAAGAAAGAACAAGTTGATCCTAAGGGGTCTACTTAAGCCTGAGGATTCCCTTTCTGTCTCTGGGAAGCCCTCCAAGGCTTCTAGGTCCTCGGCTCCAGCTACCGAGCCGAGACCTAAAGCTACAAAACCTATGTCTGCATCGGCTCGCTGGAGCCGATGAGTCTACAGCTTCTGTGGTTCCTCGGCTCCGCTGGAGCCGAGTAGTAGAATTCCTTGTCGGCTCCGACCAGACCTTCGGAGCCGACATCTAGGAAGAGATCTAGGTCACCATCCCTTGGCTCCGTTCATTCGGCTCCAGCATCTCCTCTGCTGTCTGAACGGAGCCATAAATCTCACTCCTCTAGGTCATCGAGGCTGTCGGATCATGACCTTCAGAGGGTAGTGAGTCGACTTCTTAAGTCCGAGGCACTGGCCCAAATGCTTCAGAGCCCGACTCATCAGTCGATGCCTGCCCCTGTCCATCAATATGTTCCTCCTCCGACTCCGTTGAGCTCGGAGCCGGGCGTTGAACCGAGACTGTGGTAGCGCCGAGCCGATACAGATGTCTTCGCCCGTCGGCTCCGATTTCTTCTCGAAGAATCTCGGCGAACTTCCTTGCCGGCTCGAGGGTGAGTGGCATCGGACCCTTGTCCGACCCGCTCTTCCTCTCGGAGCTTCGGCGCTGGTGAGTTCGGCTCCGACATCGCCTTGGAGCCATCACTGTCGGTGCCGAGGAGGTTCTCAGCTTCGAGCGGGGCCTCTGGCTTTGCCTGACAGGGGTGCTCGAGGTCATGCGGAGTGTGTTAGAGCCTGGCTCTACTCCACAGTCTGCTCCGTCCGCCCCTCCCCACGGTGCCTCAGGTCAAGTCGACTCACTCCTCATCCCGGACCGCAGAGAGCCAGCTCCTCAGGAACCCCTGTGGGATTTCATCCTCTTCGAGGCCTCTCCTGATTTGGCAGAAGAGCCCCTCGGAAGAGGAAGTGTAAGAGGAAACACATTGACTCACCTGAGTCCATCACATCTGACACAGATTTAGATGATTCCGAGGGTTCCCCCCGTTCCCCTTCTGAAGATGTCTCCTTTGCAGACATTCTCGAAATCCTCAAGCAGAGGGGAAATTGGCCAGCCCTCAACCCTTCGGAGGATGAATCTGTGTACCTTGAGGCGTTGGCTCTCGCCCTTCCACCTCCTGGGTGTCTCCCCCCTTTGACCCCCTCATGCAGGTGGTAGCTAAAAAGGCATGGACGGCTCCTGATTCAGTAGACACCACTCCCAGGAGACCCTCAAAATTCATAACGGCACCAGCAGACAAGCAGTTCTTGACAAAAGGAGTCTCTGTGGATGCTATGGTGGTAGCTGCTGCCACTAAGAAGGAACTAGCTGATCCTTCAGTACCTGTCCATCCACCTAACAAGGAATCTAGGTCCATGGACAGGTACGGGAAGCGGATGTTCTCGTCAGCGACATTTGCTATGCGTTCGCTGAACTACCTGTGCCATTTTACTCGTCTTCAAAGGGACTTGATTAAAGAAGCGAGTGACATGTTGAAGGACCCTACAGCTACGGGTTTTCAAGATAAGATGAACACTCAGCTGGCTACCCTTAACTCCATAGCCAACTCCTCCATGCGCCTTTCTTATGCGGCTGATGGAGCGAGTAGGCCGCAGGGACGGTGTGGCCTTACGTAGGCATGCCTGGATGCTGCTATGCAATTTTGCGGACCCCTTCAAGACGTCTTTCACTAATTCCCGCTTGATGGATCATCTCTCTTTGGTCCTCAAGTGAAAGAAACCTTGACTAGGTGCGAGACTGATGGCAAGACTCTTTCTGCCGCCGGAGTCCGTTTTCTACTCCTTCTAGGCCTTACCCCAAAGGCCAGAAAAGTGGGAAAATGTGGTTCCGTAAACAATCTCAAGGGACTTCGCCTGACGACAAAGTCGTTCCCGCCAGAGGCAGAGGCGGAATAACAATGGTAGACGCCGCCTCGAGGCAGGGGCTCCCCAGAACCAGGGCAATCGAGAAGCCTTCTCTGATAAGCCCTTTCAGCATCCCTGAGGTGTTGCCCGACTGCCCACCTTCGGAGGCAGTCGGGGGGAGGTTGTCACTGTACCCCGAGGCCTGGCTATGCCTGACTCCAGAGAAATGGGTACAGTCCGTCATTTCCGAAGGCTATTCTATCCCCTTTCTTCGCATTCCAAACCAATCAAAAAAATCCCTTCCAGATGTTCCACCCGCTCAAAGGGATCTAGCGGTTTTGGAAATTTCAAAGCTGCTTGCAAAAAGAGCAATTCAACCAGTTCCAGCAGACCAGCAAGGATCCGGAATCTACTCAAGGTTCTTTTTAGTTCCAAAGAAAACAGGGACTGGAGACCAATTTTGGATCTCAGTATCTTGAACAGATCAGTCAAGAAAACAAGATTTCGGATGGTCACGCTGCAGTCCATCCTTCCCCTATTGGGAAAAGGAAACTGGATGTGCTCTATAGACCTTCAGGATGCGTACTATCACATAAAAACGAACAGACGCTCCAGAAGATTTCTCCGCTTCAGGCTGGGAACCAGTCATTTTCAATTCAGGGCCCTGCCCTTTGGTCTCACCACTGCCCCGGTGTTTACCAAATGCATGGCAGTGGTAGCTTCTCACCTGAGACGACAAGGATTCCAGGTGTTTCCATATTTGGATGACTGGCTCCTCACAGCTCCCACCAAGCATCTCCTTCTGATGGCCAGGGATTACACTTTTCGCATTTGTCAATAGTTAGGCATTTCAATAAATTGCGAAAAGTCTGTTTTGTCGCCTTGTCGTACTATTACCTTCATAGGCGCAAATCTAGACACAGTAGACATGTCTGCGAGGCTAACAGATCAGAGAATAACAGACATACACAGACTGGTCTCACTCCTTTTCAACAACAACAGAATCAAAGCCAGGTTAGTTCTGAAAGTGTTGGGAATTATGGCGGCTGCCATACCTCTGCTTCCATTAGCCAGATTCCACATGCGAATCCTTCAATGGATGCTCTTTACACAATGGTCATACCAGCAACTTCCAATGTCCCACACCATTATGATCACGCAGGCGCAAAAATCATCTCATGTGGTGGATGTCTTCCTCAGCTCTTGTTGGGAAGACCCTTTGTTCCTCCTCCGGTTGCTACTCTGACAACGGACGCCTCCCTGATCGGGTGGGGGCATTATCAGGGCAGGACGGTCCAGGGCACATGGCAACCAGACGAATGCCACTTGCACATAAATGTTCTGGAGATGAGAGCAGTGCTTTTAGCGTTGCAAGCCCTTCAAGACTCTCTTCCCTTGGGAACGATTGCAATCCAGACAGACAATATGTCTGTAGTGTGGTACATCAACAAACAAGGCGGAACCAGGTCCTACCCCTGTGTCGAGAAGCACTCAGATTGTGGCAATGGGCGATTTCTTCTCAGCGTTTCTGATAGCAACGCACATCCCGGGAAGTCCAATCAAATCGCGGACAAATTGAGCAGAGCTATCCTCATGCCTCACGAGTGGTCTCTGAAAGACTCTGTTGTGAGAGAGATTTTTCTCAAGTGGGGTCAGCCTTGCTGCGATCTTTGCTACTCCCCAAAACAGCAAGTGCAGAGATTATTTCACTCTATTCCCTTTACCAGGCCAACCCAGCAGAGACGCTCTAGTCCAAGTTTGGCCCCGGGGACTTCTGTATGCATTTCCTCCCTTCCCACTAATCTCTCAAGTGATACAGAAAGCTATCGCTCAGAAGGCCTCGTTGATCCTCATTGCTCCTTACTGGCCTCGACAGGTGTGGTTCCCCTTTCTACATCAATTTCTGTTGGAGCGACCTTGGCATCTGGACCTAGTTCCAGATCTTTTGATCCATCAGTCGGGTCAGTTTCATCGCCCTCCCTCTCTGAACCTCACTGCTTGGTTCCTCCAGTTCCAACCTTAGCCAGGCTTCCTCAATTATCTCACTCTGTTCGAGATATTTTGATAGCTTCCCATAAATCTTCCACTCGGAAAATTTATTTGAGTAAGTGGAAACGCTTCACATATTGGGCTCAAGGAAGGGACATAGATCCCTTCACTGCTTCCATCCAAATGGTCCTTGATTTTCTAGCTGAACTCTTCCATGCAGGTTCATCTCCTTCTACTCTTAAAGTTCAATTGGCAGCTATTTCTAACTTTCATGTGGGTATTTCTGAGTCTGCCTTAATGTCCCACAAGCTTTGCAAAGCCTTTTTGAAGGGAGTTTTTCTTCTCAGACCTCCTATAAGAAATCCTCCTTCTCCTTGGGACCTAAATTTAGTTCTTACTTCTTTGATTCTCCCCTTTCGAACCTGCAGCCTCCTGTTCTTTAAAATTGCTATCATGGAAGACTCTCTTTCTGGTAGCTATTACTTCAGCTAGAAGAGTTTCAGAACTTCATGCACTCAGCTGTCGACCTCCTTATCTATTGTTCCATAAGGACAGGGTATCCTTACGAACCAACCCGTCCTTTTGCCTAAGGTAGTCTCGACGTCTAACCTAAATCAAAGCATTGACCTCCCTGTCTTTTTCCAGAATATTCCAATAGGTCTGAACAAAAATTACACTGGCTAGATGTTCATCGTCAGTTGAGGTACTATTTGGATAGAACAAAACAATTCAGAAAATCTGACCAGCTGTTTGTCTCCTATGCAGAAGGCAGAAAGGGACTTTCAGTTTCAAAGGTATCATTATCTAGATGGCTAACATCTCTGATTTCCCTTGTTTATGAAATTAGACACCAAAAGTTGCCTAATAAACCTAAGGCCCATTCCACCAGAGCCTTAGCTACTTCTTTAGCCTTCCAAGACAGACTGCCTATTGACACCATTTGTGCAGCGGCCACTTGGGCTACTCCTCACACTTTCATTTCTCATTATAAGTTGGATTTAGCTTCTAGGCATAGAGCTAACTTTGGTTCCACTGTTCTCAGGAGTCTGTTCCGTTAGGCCACCCGGGATAAGGTGCTAGGGACGTGGTCCCATCCAGCAAGAATGAAGGCGAGATAGACAACTTAACATATAGAAGTTATGTTCTTACCATAACGTTCCATGTTAGTTGTCTTCTTCTCGCCTTCTTCTTGCATCCCACCCTCCTTCCCCCTGGCCTGGACAGACCTAGAGGAGTTGTGATTGTGACCTCTCTTTCTACCACCTCTTTACTTAGGCATATGCTGCTTTGCATATTTCCTGAATCAGGATGTAGGTCACCCTTCTTCTCCCTGTTGTTAGAGGTGGACTCTGTTTATAGTTATTCTGTTACTATTATAAGCTGGGGTTAGCTTACAAACGAGATCTGTGGTAACTCTCGCCTAGCATTGTGGGATATAAGGGGATCCTCGAGCCGGTGGAACCAACTCTCGAGCTTTTAGAGTGGCCGAGTGGGAGCCGAGGTCGGCTCCGAACCCATCCAGCAAGAAGAAGGCGAGAAGAAGACAACTAACATGGAACGTTATGGTAAGAACATAACTTCTATTTCCTCTCATTCCCTGCCTGCAACAGGAGTTTCTATGGTGGGCAAAGACCTGTCACCAAAACATGGGACGGCCCTTCACTCTACCCCCTGCCAGCCAAACCGTAACAGACGCATCAGATTATGCCTGGGGGGCCCACATGGCAGGAAGATGCATTCACGGCATATGGGCACCAAATCAAATGAATCTACATATCAACCAGAAAGAGATGCTAGCTGTTCAAAATGCCCTAACAGCCTTCAAGGACACTTCATCCAGGACAACTACTGATAGAGGGACAACACCACAGTCATGTGGTATATAAACAAGCAAGGGGGCACACACTCATATCCCCTTTGCAGATTAGCCATGGCACTGTGGGACACAGCTTTGACCTACCAACTACAGCTTCAAGCTCAATTCCTGCCAGGAAAACAAAACACTGGCAGACGATTTAAGCAGAAACCTTATGGATCCTCACAAGTGGAAATGAAATCCACAAGTCTTCAGCATAACAGAAAAATGGGGGATCCCAGACATAGATCTATTTGCCTCTCCACAAAATTATCAACTGAAAAGGTTCTGCACAAGGACTTATCACAGACAAGCATGGAAAGTGGACGCCCTATCCTTCAATTGGAAAAACGTATCGGGTTATGCCTTTCCTCCTCTGCCTCTTCTACCCAAAGTCCTCCTAAAAGTCAGACAAGAGAAGCCAAAGATGATATTAATTGTCCCGGACTGGCCCCGCCAATACTGGTACCCAATCCTAAGAACTTGTCTCAATACCCAGCTTGGACCTTGCCTCAAAAACCACAACTACTGTCCCAGCAAAACCATCAGATCCTGCACAGTCAACTACAGACGCTGAACCTGGCAGCATAGCTAATCCTGTAATCATATAAACGACACCTCTCAGTAAAGGTGTGATGGATGTCATTTTGGAAGCCAAAAGGCCTAGTACTAGAAAATCTTACGCTGACAAGTGGAAGAGATTCTGTGCTTGGAATCAAGCACAAGGACCTGATACAGCAGAACCACTTATTCCTCGGATATTACAATACTTAACTGAGATGCTTGACAAAGGCCTATCTTTCTCATCAAAGATCCATGCCTTTGCCATTTCGGCTCATTACAATACAGAGCCACCAATATTTTCTCATCCTTTACTAAAGCAGTATCTTAGAGGAGACAAAAATTTAAGGCCTCCTGGAAGATCACCATTACCTGCATGGGACCTCAATTATGTGTTGGAAAAGCTCACCCTGCCTCCATTTGAACCAGCTGCTACTGCTGATATAAAGTTCTTATCATGGAAGACCGCTCTGCTACTAGCAATTACTTCAGCAAGAAGAGTTTCAGAGCTACAGGCCCTCATGGCTGTAGAACCTTTTGTCATATTTTACCCAGACAGAGCGTTTCCAAGGACAAATCCAACTTTTATACCGAAGGTCGTTTCCAGTGTGGCTCTTAACCAAACAATTCATCTGCCAACTTTTTATCCAAATCCGCAGAACAAAGGGGAGAGAATTTTGCATTCTTTGGACATAAACAGATGGCTAAGATTCTACTTGAGCAGGACTAAAGCTTGAAGAAAAACTGAGCAATTACTAGTGTCATATGCTGCAGGATCAGAAGGAAAGGCTATTTCAAAGAAGACAATTTCAAAGTGGATAAGCCATTGCATCCGTTTCTGCTACTTGCACCATGGCAGACCTGTGCCCAAGGGCATTAGGTCTCACTCTACCAGGGCTGCAGCTACTTCAGCAGCCTTTCTCAGAGGAGTACCAACCAAGGACATTCTAGAGGCTGCTACTTGGAGTTCTGTTCACACCTTTACAAAGCATTACCATTTGCCTCTCTACTCTAAGTCCAGGGCAGTGCTGCAGGGCCTTATAGCCTCACCTAATGCTGTTTAGCTCCAGCCTCCCAACCATAGCTTTGGGATTCTACCCAAATGCAATGACTACAACAGTGAAACACGAAGAACAAAGTACAGTTGTGTACACTTACCATAAATGTAGATGTTCGAGTGTATTCAGTGTTACAGTCCAGGTTACCCTCCCGCCATCCCCCTGTCATTCTACAGTTTATCTTTCCTTCTCTATCTTCTACAACCTATGTGGTGTATTTGCTTGCAGGTGAAAGTAAAGTTTGTATTGATGCATGTATGTGTGTGTATATATATATATATATATATATATATATATATATATATTTTTATATATATATATATATATATATATATATATATATATATATATATATATATATATATTTATATATATATATATATATTTATAATATTGCTACCTTTTTGGGGGCAAGAAAAACGAAAGAAAACTGCATTGGTGCATGTTTTATACCCCTGACGACTTGATGTCATGGAAGAGAAGACTGCAACCGACGCAGGACCCAAGACTTTGAAATTCAGGCCGACTGAGGGCAAACTGCCAGCAGATTCCCCAAATGTATTGACTGCAACAGTGAATACACTCTCTAACATGTACATTTATGTAAGTGTATACAACTGTACTTTCTTTGTAACGTCATTGTTGTCCCATGTTTTCTCCACTTCTTGATGACCGCCTTCACTGTGTTCCATGGTATATCCAGTGGTGTGGAAACTTTTTTGTACCCTTCTCCTGACATAATACCTTTCAACAATGACTTTCCTTTGATGCTTTGCAATGCTCTATGTGAACCATGGCTTTAGCTGTAGCAGACAACTGAGTAAATGTTAGGAAAATCCTAGTAGGACAGCTGAACTTTATTTGGGGTTAATCAGAGTTTATTTAATTGATGGCAGCCTTTGACAGGTGTGTACCCAAGAAGACTGAATGCTGGAATTAAATCAAAAGATGCTTCAACAAAGTATTCGTTTTAAGGGTGTGCGCACATGACAAAGTATTAGTTTAAGGGTGTGCACACTTATGCAACCAGCTTATTGTACGTTTTTTTTTTTATATTTTTTTCCCCCAACAGATTTGTTTGTTTTTCAATTTAATTTTACAGGTTATAGGTCACATTAAAGGTGGTAAAAGTTTTGAAATGGTTTATTGTGGTCTCATTTTTTATATCGCAAAAACCTGATATTTTATCAGGGGTGTGTAAATGTTTTATATCCACTGTAGCCAGTATAATAACAGACAAATTTAGTGATTACTTTACCCCACTTATTCTTGTTGCTCCCATTATTCCTGAAAATTTAGATGTTCATCGTGTTTCACTGTTGCAGTCATTACTCTTGGGTTATCCTGCTGGCAGGCGACCCACGGTCGGCCAGAATTCTAAAGTCTAGGTCCGGCGTCAGTTGCTGTCACCTCTTCCCTGACGTCAGTGCGCCAGGGGTATAAAAGATGCAGCCGACGCCATTTTCTCCAGTCTTTCTTGCCGTGCGGTGCCCGAAGCAAAAGCAGTCCGCAAGTGCCGGTCGGCCGACTCCTGAGATTTTCACAGACAATTTCAGATCCGAAGTCTTCATTAAAGCTAAGTACCCCGTTGGAGAAACTTTTCTTGCTCCAGACTGATGTCAGAAAAAGTTAACAATTGTATTTCTTGTGGGAAGCAAATACCTCATAAGGATTATCACTCTTACTGTATTCCTTGCCTAGGCCCTGATCATAACATTGCTAGCTGTTGGTTTTGTGCTAGATTCAACAAACGCACTATTAAGCGTCTGTTTGATTTTGCTTATTACTTTGGCCGAAAATTCAATTACATAATGCCGTCGGAACAACCGATGACTGGAGTTTCTAAAAACCACAAGGAAAAAGAGAAGGACAGGCATCCGAGATCCAAAACCGACGAGGTTTCCACTAAGCCAGTCACCGGTTCTCAGTGAGGTGCTTTCGCAGCCCCTGAAACCCGCTTCCTCAGAACCACAGGCCGCTGACGACTCCCACTTGGAGCCAGCTAGGCCTCTGGATATTCAAGGTATTGGACACTTGGAAATCTTTCCCTCAGATGGGTCCGGAGCCGCTGAGCAGGCTTCGCCTTATGAGAGTGATGTTCTTCGTGTTTCACTGTTGCAGTCATAACTGTAGGGTGCTCCTGCCGGCAGGCAGCCCGAGGTCGGCCAGAATCCTAAAGTCTGGGTCCGGCGTCGGCTGTATAAGCTAGTATCCTGGTACATAGCCCTCAGCCGACGCCATCTTCTCCAGTCTTTCTTGCCGTGCGGTGGAAAGCAGCTCGCAAAACGTTGGTTGGCGATTTTCGAACAGCGTATTTGGTTGTTGTCGGTCCGAAGTTCTTACTTCTCTTCTCAAAGCTAAGTACCCCGTTGGGGAATCTTTTTCTTGTTCCTCCGATGTCAGAAAAAGTTAATAATTGTATAGCGTGTGGGAAACAAATACCTCATAAAGATTTCCACTCTTACTGTCTACCTTGCTTAGGCCCTGACCATGACGTTTCTTGTTGTCGGTTCTGTGCCAGGTTCAACTCTCGTACTATCAAGCGTAGGTACGATTGGGCTTTAAATTATTTTGGCAGACGCTTCAATTATAGAATGTCGTCGGACACTACCGGAGTTCAAAAGAAGCAAAGACAAAGACAGGCCTCCGAGGTCCAAACAGGACTCGTTGCAGCTGGAGCCAGCGTCGGCTGTCGCCAGTGAGGCGCTTTTGCAGCCCCTGTCGTCCGCCACTTCTGAACAGATGGCATCACGGACTCCCATGGGGAGCCATCAAGGCCTACTATTTTACTGCTGCAGGACCTTCGGACGCCGCTCCTTCAGATGGGTCCGAACCGCTGTGCAGGTACCGGCTTCTGAGGGGTTTTCAGGCCTACTCACATCACTATTTCAAAGGCAAAGACAAAGACTCCTGCTAAGTCTAAAGTTCCAGCTCAAGCTGCTTCTGAATCCACTCCCAAGACACAAAACAATTATTGAGGTTGGCTGAAGATTTGCTTACAATGATTAGGGTTCTCACCCTCCTGAGAAAAGGCCTCGACAGGATGTTACTCTGGTTTCCTCTGACCAGCTTTTTGTATCTTCTGTTTTTTCCTCTGATCGGGACTATTCTTTCCCCTTATGAGGATTCGGATGCTGAGGATTCTTTGCCCTCGGCCTCTCGGCCTGAGCATTTTTCTTCTGGGGAAACCTTGCATGAGATGAGGGAACATTTTCATTGGGAAGGACAGGAATATTCTGCTTCCAAAAAGAGGCTTAGAGAATTTCTTCTTCTTCCTCAGCATAGGCCTTTAGCTATCCCTCCTGTCTTGGACATTGTAGATGATGCTTTTCTGAGACTAATTTGAATCCTGATTCCATGCCTCCTGCTCCTTCTAAGCCTGATAGATTTTATAGGGTTCCTGACTCTCATTTATTTTTATTCAAAAACCCTTCTGCAGATCCTGAAACTATTTCTCAGGGCTCTAAGGCTGCTAAGGTTGCTACTTCTAAAAATCCTATTCCCTCTGAGAAGGATTCCCGTGCTTTAGACAGGTGGGGAAAAAAGGTATATACTTCTGCTACCCTGTCTGTAAGGGCTTTAAATTGCCAGTTTCATATGTTTAAATATCAGCAATTTATTTTGTCTGTTTTAAAGCAAAAGCTTGCTTCCCTTCCGGCTTGTGCAGAGGATAAGGAACTTCAGGATGTTTTGCATGCTACTGAACAGGTTAATAAGCATAGCTTACATTGTGGTTTTGATGCTTTGGATGCTTCTTGCAGGGCTGCTGCCTCTGGTACTGTGATTAGGAGACATGCCTGGCTTCGTGAACAAAGTTTACCTGAACAGGTTAAGGCTAAGTTATTAGATGCCCCTGTTCAACAAGATGTTCTTTTTGGTTCTAAGGCTGAGGAAGTTATTAAAAAGATGGAAGAAAAGGCAAAGTCCATGCAGACTGTAAAAGATTTCTTGCAGGTTCAGCCTCCTAGATTTTCCAGGAATTGGCCCTCTAAAATTGGTCCTTTCCCACGCCAGACAGGCCTCAAAGGGGAAGATATAGACGCTCCAGAGGTCGTGGTCAAGGCCAGACCTCTTACAGATCTAGACAATGGACTGCTTCTTCACCTAGAAGGGGAGAAGACAGATCCCAATCTCAAAGAAAGCAAACTCAATGACTCTCTCGGTTGGGCTTCAGGACCCCTTCACCTGGACGCCCCTTTCGGAGGAAAACTGTCTCTTTTTTACAGAAATTGGACTCGTATTACCCAGGACAGATGGGTATTGGACGTGATTTTAAAAGGTTACAAGTTCCACTTTCACACTTTGCCAAGGACTCACGGTTGGCCAGATCTGCCAAAACTTCAATGGTCAGAGGCCTTAACTCAAGTGGATGCTCTTCTGGCCATGAGAGCCATAGAGCCTGTCCCACTTTCGGAAATGGGAAAAGGGTTTTATTCAAGGCTGTTTCTGGTTCCCAGAAAACAAAATTCATGGAGACCTATTCTGGACCTTTCTGTGTTAAACACCTTTTTGGAAATTCCAAAGTTCAAGATGCTTACTCTGCAACAGCTAATTCCAATGCTCTCTCAGGACGCCTGGATGGTGACATTGGACTTAAAGGAAGCCTATTTGCATATCCCTATCAGACAAGAACGCAGGAAATTCCTCAGGTTCAAGGCAGGTTCGAGGCACTTTCAATTCTCTGTTCTGCCCTTTGGTTTATCTACTGCCCAGAGTCTTCACCAAGTGCCTGGCACCAGTAGTGGCTTACTGCAGTCTTCAGGGAATCCAGATTTACCCCTATTTGGACGATTGCCTTATTCAGGCAGACAGCAAAGATCTTCTGCTTCAACATCTGGACTTTGTTCAACGTCTTCTCCTACTACTGGGATTCTCAGTGAACATAAAAAAGTCACATTTGATCCCTTCTCAACAAATGGTATTCTTGGGAGCCCTCTTAAATACAACCTTACAAAGGGCCTACCTCACTCCAGAAAAACAAACTCAGCTGGCTTCTACTTTCAACACCTTGGCAACTCTATCTCAGCTCACTGCAAGGAAATTCCTGCAGGCTCTGGGCTACATGGCTTCCTGCATTCTGTTAATTCCAAACGCAAGGCTTCACATGAGAAAGCTTCAATGGTATCTGAAAAGTGTATGGTCACAGCATTACCACGATCTGGATATTCTGATTCCTCTGATCCCCTGCCTCCAGAAGGAGTTCCTCTGGTGGTCCAGGGCATGCACTTTAAACGAAGGAAAACCTTTTCGCCTCCCTCAACCTACTCAAATCCTAACCACGGACGCCTCGGATTATGCTTGGGGAGCACACTTTCTAGACAATTGCCAGCAGGGAACCTGGACAAAGGACCATCTTCACTGGCACATCAATCTGAAGGAAATGTTGGCAGTTCAAAATGCCCTTTTAGCCTTCAAAAACCTTTTACAACCTGGGCCTCTGCTAATTCGCACAGACAACACCACGGTCATGTGGTACATCAACAAGCAGGGGGGTTCTCATTCATACCCCCTTTGCAGACTAGCTATGGGTTTATGGGACACAGCTCTAAATTTGAATCTGCATCTCCAGGCTCAATTCATTCCAGGGAAACAGAATCTCTTGGCAGACAGCCTGAGCAGAAACATGTCAGATCCTCACGAATGGATGCTAGACACCAACTTGTTCAACAGGATTACAGCAGTTTGGGTATGTCCCCAGATAGATCTGTTTGCATCCCATCTCAATCATCAGCTGCCTCGCTTTTGCACCAGGTCCTTCCACAAAACAGCATGGAGAGTGGATGCCCTGTCCTTCAGCTGGAGAAGCCTTTCAGCATATGCCTTCCCTCCTCTTCCTCTACTGCCTCGGGTACTACTGAAGATAAAACAGGACAAGCCCAAGTTCCTCATCTTGATTGCTCCAGATTGGCCTCGACAGTTTTGGTATCCAACCTTAAAGCTCCTGTTCTCGGGGCCTCCTTGGATTCTTCCACTGAACCCTTCGCTTCTGTCCCAGCATCAGGGTCAGTTACTACATTCCAATCTCAAGACCCTTTGCCTGGCAGCTTGGCTCTTCAAAGGAATTTGATTTCCTCTAGTCTTCCCAAACAAGTTTTGGATGTTCTTCTGGAAGCTAGACGGCCTAGCACTAGGAAATCCTATGCCTCTAAATGGAAGAGGTTTTCTATTTGGATGCAGGATCGAGGCTCTGATCCACAGGTTCCTGATCTCTCCTCTATTTTGCTTTACCTTTCGGAACTTTTATCTAAAGGACTTTCCTTTTCTTCCATTAAGATTCATGCTTCTGCTATCTCTGCACATTTCAGTTCTGATCCTCCTGTTTTTTCACATCCTTTGGTGAAGCAGTTCTTGAGAGGGGCTAAAAATTTGCAGCCTCCAAGGACCCCTCCTGTCCCTGCCTGGGATCTTAATTATGTTTTAGAAAAACTTACCTTGCCTCCTTTTGAGCCTGCTGCGTCTTCAGATATTAAGTTTCTATCCTGGAAGACTGTTCTTTTGTTAGCATTGACCTCTGCCAGAAGGGTCTCAGAGTTGCAAGCTCTCATGGCTGTGGAACCATTCCTTATTTTCCATCAGGACAGAGTATCCTTGAGGACCAATCCTACTTTCATGCCTAAGGTGATTTCGAAGTGGCTTTAAATCAGACAATTCACCTTCCTACTTTCTTTCCAAATCCTCAAAATAAAGGGGAAAGGATTTTGCATTCATTGGATGTGCACAGACAGTTACGATTTTACTTGGACAAGACTAAAGATTTCAGAAAGTCTAACCAATTGTTTGTTTCCTTTGCCTCCAGTTCTCTTGGAAAACCTATTTCTAAACAAACTATTTCCAAATGGATTGCTTATGGAATCAGATTTTGTTACACTCATCATGGGAAACAGTTTCCAGGGACCATTAGAAGTCATTCTATTAGAGCAGCTGCTACTTCTACAGCTTTCCTCAGAGGAGTCCCTACCAAGGATATCTTGGAAGCTGCCACTTGGAGTTCGGTGCATACTTTTTCCAAGCACTACAATCTCCCCTTGTTTTCTAAGTCTAGGGCAGGCTTTTCCTCTGCTGTCTTGCAGGGTATTCTTGCCTCCCCTTCTTCTATCTAAAGCCTCCTCCCCCTCTACACTGCTTTGGGATTCCACCCTACAGTTATGACTGCAACAGTGAAACACGAAGAACATAGTACAGTTGTGTACACCTACCATAAATGTAGATGTTCGAGTGTCTTCACTGTTGCAGTCGGGGTTTCCCTCCCTCCTTTCCCCTCTTTTTCTCTTATTTGTGGTGTATTTGTGTTTCCTTGTTGGATTCATTTTTGATTTGTTGGGGACTTCTGACATCTAGAGCAAGAAAGGCTGGAGAAGATGGCGTCGGCTGAGGGCTATGTACCAAGGCATACTGACGTCAGGATACTAGCTTATACAGCCGACGCCGGACCCAGACTTTGGGATTCTGGCCGACCTCGGGCTGCCTGCCGGCAGGAGCACCCTACAGTTATGACTGCAACAGTGAAGACACTCGAACATCTACATTTATGGTAGGTGTACACAACTGTACTTTTTCAGACCTACACAGTTGTATGTAAAGCCTACTACAGCTTCAAAAGCAGGCTACAGCAGCTTTAAAGACAAAGAAACAAATAGAGCATTCTTCAGAACAGACTTCCATGCTTAAAAAACAGATGCTCAAAATGGCCGAAGACCTTCAAGAGACAGACTATGACTCTTCAGATCAGGTTTCCATTTCCTCCGACTCCTCTTCTGTACAGGAATACTCTCTTCCTCCCTATGAGGATTCTGATGCTGAAGAATCCATTCCTTCAGCCTCTCCTCCTGTGGATTTTTCTTTTGGGGAAACCCTGCATACCATGAGGGAACACTTCCACTGGGAGAGCCAAGATTACTCGGAATCAAAGAAAAGGCGCAGAGATTTTCTTTTACTTCCTCAGCACAGGCCTCTTGCTATTCCCCCTGTGCTAGACATTTTAGATGTATTTTCAGAGTCTGGCCTTTCTCCAGATTCCTTACCTCAAGCTCCTGTTAAGCCAGACAGATATTACAGGGTTCCTGATTCTCATAAATTTCTTTATAAAAACCCTACTGCTGACCCAGAAACTATTTCTCAGGGTCCCAAGGGGGTTAAGGCCGTTACTGCTAAAAACCCTGTCCCTTCTGACAGGGACTCAAGGGCACTAGACAGATGGGGGGGGGGGGAGGTTTACACTTCTGCTACTTTGGCTGTGAGAGCTTTAAATTGTCAATTTCATATGATTAAATATCAGCAATACTTAATGTCACTGTTAAAACAGAAAATGTTGACTAATTCTGATTTGTATAGAAAATAAGGAAATACAGGATTTATTGCAACTGAACAAGTGGGAAAGCATACATTGCAATGTGGTTTTGACTCTCTGGAGGCCTCCTGCAGGGCCACAGTTACGGGTTCTGTCATTAGGAGGCACGCTTGGTTAAAGGAACAAAATCTGCCTGATCATGTTAAAGCAAAATTACTAGATGCTCCATTACAGCACGATACTTTATTTGGTGTTAAAGCAGAGGAGATTTTGAAGAAAATGGAGGACAAAGCGAAATCTATGCAAACAGTAAAGGATTTCTTACTGGTGCAGCCACCAAAATTTAGCAGGAACTGGCCTACAAAGAATTGGTCCTTTCCAGTGTCGGACAAGCCACAAAGAGGCAGATACAGACATCCCAGAGGTAGATCCCAGCCCCAGGGCTCATACAGGCCTAAACAGTGGGGTGCTTCTACCTCCAAAACTGGAGAAGACAAAGCACAGCCATACAGGAAACAGTCCCAATGACTTGCCTCTGCCAGCACCAAGCACTTATCTTCTTGCAGCCCCCTTAGGGGGAAAGCTAGCGCTTTTCTCTCAAAATTGGCACATGATCACCCAGGACAAATGGGTGTTGAATATAGTGTCCCAGGGCTACAGGTTCCACTTTCACACTCTGCCAAAGGCAAAAGGTATGTCAAACCTGCCACACAATCAGTGGGCAGAGGCACAAAAACAAGTTTCGAGCCTTATGCAAATGAAGGTCATTCAGCAAGTACCACAGCAAGAGCAGGGACAAGGATTTTACTCAAGACTTTTCTTAGTCCCCAGAAAGGACAAAACCTGGAGACCAATACTGGACCTGTCTGTTCTAAACACGTTTCTGGACGTTCCAAAATTCAAACTGTTAACTCTGAAGCAGCTTCTGCCCATGCTGGGTAAGAAGGCTTGGCTTGTAACTTTGGACTTGAGGCATACCTGCATATACCAATACAATCTTGCAGAAGATACCTCATATTCACAGCTGGTTCAATGCACTACCAAGTCTCTGCACTGCCCTTTGGCTTACCTACTGCGCCCAGGGTCTTCACAAAATGCCTGGCACCAGTAATTGCATTTTGCAGACAAAGAGGAATTCAAATTTATTCCTACTTACACGACTGCCTTATACAAGCAGAGAACAAGGGCACTCTACTAAAGCATCTGGCGTTCGTAAAAAGATTATTAATTTGCCTAGGGTACACAGTAAACGAAAAGAAATCAAAACTAGTACCCTCTCAAGAGATAATATTCCTGTGTGCAAGCTTAAATACAACTGCCCAGATGGCTTGTCTCACGCCCGACAAACAGACAACTGACTTCTTACTTCAAAATGTTGGCAACAAAGACCCAGTTATCTGCAAGAAAAATTCTGCAGGCTTTGGGCTTTATGGCGTCCTGCATACTGCTAATTCCATATGCCAAACTGCATATGAGGAAACTTCAGTGGTACCTAAAAAGTGTCTGGACTCAACATTGTCAAAACCTGGAAGCATTAATTACCCTCATTCCTTGCCTACAACAGGAGTTTATATGGTGGGCTCATGCCTGTCACCTCAACAAAGGACAGCTTTTCACTCTACCCACAGCCAGGCAGTCAATAACAACAGATGCATCAGACTATGCCTGGGGAGCACACATGGCAGGAAAATGTATTCAGGGCACATGGCCCACAAGCCAAATGCATCTACATGTCAATCGGCCCACAAGCCAAATGCATCTACATGTCAATCAAAAAGAGATGCTAGCTGTTCAGAATGCCCTGACAGCTTTCAAGGATTTCCTCCATCCAGGGCAACTACTGATAAGGGCGGACAATACTACAGTCATGTGGTACATAAACAAGCAGGGAGGCACACATTCCTACCCCCTCTGCAGACAAGCCATGACTTTATGGAACACAGCATTGACTTTTCAGGTACACCTGCAAGCACAATTAGTGCCAGGAAAGAACAATACTCTGGCAGACGAACTAAGCAGAAACCTTATGGATCCCCACAAATGGAAACTGGATCCACTAGTCTTCAGCATGATAACAAAGGAATGGGGATGCCCAGACATAGATCTATTTGCCTCCCCTCACAACTGCCAACTACAGAAATTCTGCACAAGGACTTCTCACAAGCAAGCATGGAAAGTGGATGCTCTGTCATTCAGCCTGAAAAATCTAACAGTATATGCCTTTCCTCCTCTGCCTCTCCTCCCCAAGGTACTCCTAAAGGTCAGACAAGAGAAGCCAAAAATGATCCTGATTGCCCCAGACTGTCCACGCCAGCACTGGTACCCAATCCTAAAACACTTGTCTCAAGGCCCAGCCTGGACACTGCCTCTTATTCTTCACTTACTGACCCAGCAAAACAATCAGATTCTGCACAGCCAACTCAGGACCCTAAATCTGGCAGCATGGTGGATAATGTAACCATTCAAAACACACCTCTCTCTAAAGCAGTGATGGATGTTATTTTGGAGGCCAGGAGGCCCAGTACCAGAAAATCTTATGCAGACAAATGGAAAAGATTCTGTGCTTGGAACCAGGCACAAGGACTTGACACATGTGTACCAAGTATTCCTCAGATTTTACAATACCTAACTGAGATGCTGGACAAAGGCTTATCCTTTTCATCAATTAAAATTCATGCCTCAGCCATTTCAGCTCATTACAATACGGAACCTCCTATTTTTTCCCATCCATTGATAAGACAGTACCTCAGAGGGGCCAAAAACATAAGACCTGCAAGGAGAGCCCCAATACCTGCATGGGACCTCAATTATGTCTTGGAAAAACTCACACTGCCGCCTTTTGAGCCAGCCAATACAGCTGATATAAAGTTTTTATCTTGGAAAACAGCTCTGCTCCTAGCAATAACCTCTGCAAGACGAGTTTCAGAGTTACAGGCACTCATGGCTGTGGAACCTTTCATCATTTTCCACCCAGACAGGCTTTCTCTAAGAACGAACCCTACATTTATGCCTAAGGTAGTGTCCAGTGTGGCCCTCAACCAAACTATTCATGTGCCTACGTTTTATCCAAACCCACAGGATAAGGGCGAAAGACTTTTGCATTCCTTGGACATACACAGACAGACAACTACGCTTCTACTTGGACAGAACTAAAGCTTTCAGAAAAACTGAGCAACTTTTAGTAGCATATGCTGCAGGATCTCAAGGAAAGCCCATCTCAAAACTGACTATTTCAAAATGGATAGGCCACTGCATTCGTTTCTGCTACTCACAACATGGCAAATCAGTGCCCAAGGCCATTAGACCTCATTCTACCAGGGCAGCAGCCACTTCAGCAGCCTTTCTCGGAGGAGTACCATCCAAAGACATTTTAGAGGCTGCAACTTGGAGTTCACTGCACACTTTTACAAAGCACTACCATTTACCTCTCTACTCTAAATCCAGAGCAGGCTTCGCCACTGCAGTTTTGCAAGGCCTTATAGCCTCTACTAATCCTCTTTAGGCCCAGCCACCCAACCTTAGCTTTGGGATTCAACCCAAGAGTAATGACTGCAACAGTGAAACACAGTGAACATAGTACAGTTGTGTACCTACCATAAATGTAGATGTTCGAATGTATTCACTGTTGCAGTCCAGGTTACCCACCCTCCATCCCCCTTTTCTTTGCTGGGACTTACCTGTACTTCTCTATCTTATACAACCTATGTGGTGTATTTGCTTGTAGATGAAGGAAATGTTTATTTTACTGCATGCATAATATTTTTAGCCTATTTTGGCGGTACCTGACATCTGGGGCAAGAAAAACTGAAGAAAATGGTGTCTGCTGCATCTTTTATACTTCTGGCGCACTGACGTCAGGGAAGAGGCAACAGCAACTGACACCGGACCTAGACTTTGGAATTCTGGCCAACCGCGGGTTGCCTGCCAGCAGGATAACCCAAGAGTAATGACTGCAACAGTGAATAACACTCTAACATCTACATTTATGGTAGGTACACAACTGTACTTTTCCCCTTAAGTCCCTTTGGAACATGAAGTGTTAGGGTCCTTCTCATAGGTTCATAGGTTCATAGATTAGTACTAAGCTAACTGCCCTTGCAAGCCACTTTAAGCCTAGCCAATTATCCCTTGTGAGACTCAAACCCTGCACCTTGTGTTTGTAAGGCAAACACCTTAACCATTAGGCCACTCTCCCAACCCTCCCTCAAAGACTGAAAAGAATGCTTCCATGGGAGCAGACATGTACAGGCTGCATTCTCATCATGAAGTATGCACCATCTAGGTCTCTAAGGTTTTGGACCTCTGACTGTACACATAGTTTGTAACTGATGCGTAGAAAACAGCTACTATGACTCCCCCTAAGCAAGGGCAGCCCGTCTATGGACCCTGGTAATTATAGGCACATCAGTCTCACCAGCCCTGCATACAAAGCAAAAATTGTCTATGCTGACATTAGTAACATAACTGATCTAGACCCCAGTCAGTATGGCTTTATAAAGGACAGTTCCTGACTTCTGAAACTAGTAAGCCTCTTTGTAAAGGTTACAGTGGCTACTAGCAGATCAAGGCTTATCCTGGTCTAGCTAAGGCTTTTGATGCATATCCCTATATTTGGTATTACTAAAAATTTAAGCAAACTTAATGGAAACCCCTTTGTTGCGGATACATCCAAAATATCACAGAAGTGTGTTGACCAAGTTTGCTGAAGACTGCAAGCCGGACACGGTTAGCCACTCATTCACTGAAAATAAACAGGTCCAGCAAATTTAGAATATGCATATACCTGGTATACTGAAAACCGTCTCAAGCTGAATGCAAAATAGCGGATCATAGTGTTCAACAAAAAAAAATGTTTTTTCTCATGCATTATAAATGGTACTCCTGTTCAGAGGGACTCTGTCATAAGAGTCTGAGTACTTATCTCATTTGATCATCCTGTTTCGTGTTTCAGAAACTTCTATCTGGCCAAGTTAATTTCCAAGGAAATATCTTCAAGATCCAAAGAAGTCTTCCTGCTGCTGTAGTCTTCCCTTTACCAGAGTATCTTTGAATATGGTACCACTTTGGTATGAACACATCCAAAGATATTGCCCAACTGGGCAGGCTCTAAAAGTTTTTCTCCAAGAAACTTGAAGGCTGTAAATCATTCACCTGCCGTAATAGGTTAACATGACTCTCCTTATATTCGTACTGGCTATCAGAGGAGTTTCTCTGTTTGTGAAGCCATGAATGACCCAGTCATGTCTGACCTCTAATTTCTTTGCAAAACCAGTGTGCAAGCAAGTGCATTTGGAACCTAAATCTACACCATCATGTTTTACTGGAGGGATGGGTTCCTAGCAACATATTCCCAGTTTATGAAATAAATTTCCATTACAGGTCAGACAGACATTACGTTTACCTTAAAGGCAAGTCCTGAAGATTGGATTGATGGACACACATTTACACCAAGATTATCATTTTCCTGTTCAGTTTCAGAGTTAAGTCCTCAAAAAGGACTTCAAGAACTTTTATGAGTGTCTGCTTAAGGGTGCATATGGCTAGGCATTCTGTGGTCCCCAGGATCTCTTGCCCAGTACTGCTCCTGTTTCCTATAGCTGGTGATGAGCACACATCTGTAGTACATTTCTGTGCTACCTTACTTAGCTTAAAGTATTTTATGTATGGACATTTTTGACAAGACAGTAGTCTCTGCATCTGCATAACCTTTTTATTTTTACAGTCATCCCTTGTTCATTTTGCATTCAGGAAGAAAACAAAAAACTTAAGGCCTGTCATTTATTTAAGGGAAATACATGCACATACATTTTTTTCCCTGCAAGTTCCAAACTTCAGTCGCATTGTATTAGTTACTTATTCTTATTCTGTATTGCCTGTGAGGTTTAGAATGCCTGTTGATTAAGTGGCATACTGCTGTATTCTGTGGGGGTGTAGTATTGCTTGTTTTTGTTAACCAAGAGGGCTCTCTGGGCATAGTTCATTTCTAGAAGTCAGCCAAGAAAAGCTCAGGTATGTAGCTATAGAAAATGTGATTATTTGCAGTGTCTTTTTAAACGTCATCAGTACAAGATTTGTAGACTTTTGTTTTATAAGTTGTTTAGATGCAAAAAGACTTGAAATGTTTTGAGTAACAGAACTTTTATGTATTTTTTTTCCTAAGACTGTGTTTTGAATGTGTAACACACTGTGTTTGAACTTTTCCATATCAAACTAAATGATTTTATTTCCATTTTAGGAAAAAATCTTATGTTTATTGTCCTTCGGGATGGTACAGGATTTCTTCAGTGTGTCCTTTCTGATAGCTTGGTAAGATTTAATGATTTTGTTTTTTACTTGATCAAATATACTGATTACAACTGCTTTTATGTTGGACTAGTTTTGAAAGCATTAGAATGGTTTCACATTTTGTTTTACATACATTTCAGCTGATGGTTCTGATATTGTGCATACCTGTGTTTGGTTTCCCCAAAAGTCTGTCATAGCTTATTTCAGTTACTGTAGCATATCTGTGGTAGATATGAAAAATATTGTCTTCCTTCTGAGCAGTGCACACCAGGTTGAGTGAATGTTAAGTGCTCATTTGTGCAGAAGCAAACAGTCTGCCGTCACCTTCAGTGAGACAAATTCAAGAAATGAGCCTGAGTTAGGGATGGTTAGCCAGGGTCTGAATGTTCTGGTGACTTGTGGTTGCCATCCCTCTTTTAAAGTAATGTCTGGGTTGTCATTTTGGCTTCTTAGATCTAGTGAAATGTTCAGAAAATAATGTAGTTTAAGTTGATAGAAAAATGCAAAGAACCCAGAGCTTGCCTAAACCAGCCTGTCTTGACTTTTGATTGACTGTACAGCTGCCTGGTAAGAGAAGTTTTATTTCAATTTATATTTTATTTCTTACCACTGTTTTTCACTGTTTATAGGAAAGAATGGAAAGCTTGTAGATAAGAAAACTTACTTTGATTTATATTTTGTTGTTTTATCTTTAATGTTCAGTATTGTTTTTTTTAGAAAGGGATAGGTTTTAGACAGGCAAACCCTAGCCATTCTAAGGGACCTAGTCAGCTGTAAATTCACACAGACTGCAGAGAGGACAATCCAGAGTTTATCTAAATAATCCTGCATTGGTTTGTGATTGACTGTGCAGTGATTGGTAAGATACATTTTTATTTGAATTGATATTTTATTGTTTAAACACTGTTTTTCACCGTTTGTAGGAAGGAAGGGATTGCTTTTAGACAAGATTTATTTTGACTTGTATTTTGTTTTACCTTTAATGCACACCCATACATAAAAGTGTTGGGAACTTTTCACTGTTTGTTATTAGGAAGGTATAGGTTTTAGATAAGCAAACTCTAGCCATATCAGTGGTGTCTGGTATAAATTCACAGACTGCAGAGAGGACATTCCAGAGCTTATGTAGACAGTCCTATCTTGGTTTGTGATTTATTGATCTTTTCTGTTAAGAGGTGCAATAGTGAGCAGAAGCTACTGAGCACATTTGCACGCACTGTATAGGAATTCCAGTTCTTGTGTGACTTTGCAACAACTTTACTGTACTTTTAATATTTAGTAATATATTTTGTGTGACTTTGCTCTTAGAATTTAAGTTCTTTTTGAATTCTGTGGTGACTGAGTTTGATCTTTTCCTTTAGAATGTTTTATTCATTTGCAGCTGAATATGGATTCTTTAAATGAGTATGCCATTAATGAATTGCTAAAGCACAAATATTTTGTACAGTGTAGTAAATGCTATGTATATGTAAACACCGGATTCCATTGGCAGTCTGTATTTCTCTTATCAAAATTCAGATTTGCTTACCATTATTAGTAGTAAATCTAGACTTATTGACGACTATTGCATTTGCAACTGGCATGGCATGGAGAACTCTTTTATATTAACGACTGGACTAATGAGATAAATATTGTGAGGTAAAGAGCAAATGGAACACATTGAGGAAAGGATGTGTCTGTTGACTGTAAAGATCACTCAGCCCCTGTGAAATAAGATAATGCCACTGATAACTTTGGAATTCTGGATACAAGTTTTTAGCAATATGGAGATTGAGTGCATAGAAGGAAATAAAAAAAAGGAAGATGTTCACAACAAATAAAGAATAAAAAGAAACTGATACGTGTCTGAAAAGTAGAATACATACTAAAAAGGACACTGCTTTATGTGACACACACATTACAGGGAAAGAGAACATTTTTCTGTGGAATACCTTTAGTCTACAGAAAAAGGCATAATATTTCCAAAAGAGAAATGAAGGTAGGAAAAAGGAGGTAAGGGGCAGGTGAAAAGGAAGAAATCAAAGTTGAAAATGGAAGGACTGAAGAGAATGCATTACTGAAAAAAAAGAGGAGACAGATGTTGACAACATGGATGTGGATGTACAAAGCCAGTTAGATGAGAATTGTATGTCTGCAAATATAATAAGCAAGGACAATGGTGGGATTAATGAGGCTAATGGTGATGAAAATAATTCCTTTGTAGTGACTGATAGAGCAGATTTTACTGAATTAGAAGTTGAAGACTCTTCAGATCTGGTCAGAAAAGATATTCATGTAATTGGAGATTCAGTTATTGGAGGAACTGGTAGATACATTTGCAAAGAAGATAATGAACGTTGAATAGTGTTATGCTTGCCAGGAGCAAATAGAGGATTTGAGGTAGGCCTTAGAATGTCTTAATATAAGGAAGTGTGGATCTGTTTTTATTCATGTCACTACAAATGATGTTCTCCGCAAGGACTCTCTCTGTTAGTAGGAAACTTACAGAACCTCTTGGGTAGCATAGCTTGTACAGGTGTTGGGACATATTTTTCACAAACCACATATGGAAAGGAGAGTCACATCAATGTGAATGATGAGATTTTTTTTTGGATAAACACCTACATGAAAAAAATGTCCCATTCCTTTAAAAAAAAATGTGTAGCACATCTGAGCCTAATTTTCAGGACATACAGTGGATATAAAAAGTTTACACACACCAGCTTTTTGTGATACAAAAAAATGAGACCACAATAAATCATTTCAAAACTTTTCCCACCTTTAATGTGACCCATAAGCTGTACAATTCAATTGAAAAATCTGTTAGGGGAAAAAATATAAAAAACGTACACTATGCTGGATGCATAAGTGTGCATGCCCTTAAGCTAATACTTTGTTGGAGCAACTTTTGATTTAATTACAGCATTCAGTCTTCTTGGGTAGGAGTCCATCAGCATGACACAAATTGACTTGGCAATATTTGCCCACTCTTCCTTGCAAAAGCCCTCCAAATCTGTCATATTGCGAGGGCATCTCTTGTGCACAGCCCTCTTCAGGTCACCCCACAGATTTTCTATTGGATTTAAGTCTGGGCTCCTGCTGGTCCATTCCAAAACTTTAATTTTCTTCTGGTGAAGCCTTTTTTTTTTATTTGGATGTATGCTTGGGGTCATTGTCATGTTGAAAGGTGAAACTCCTCTTCATCTTCAGCTTTCTAGTAGATGCCTGAAGGTTTTGGACCAAAAAGTGACTGGTATATGGAGCTGTTCATAATTCCCCTCCACCTTGACTAAAGCCCCAGTTCCAGCTGAAGAAAAGGAACCGCAAACCATGATACTGCCACCACCATACTTCACTTTGGGGATGGTCTTCTTTTGGTGATGCGAAGTGTTTTTGCACCAAATTTACCTTTTAAAATTGTGGCCAAAAAGTTCAACCTTGGTCTCCTCGGACCATAACACATTTTCCCACATGCTTTTGGAAGACCTGATGTCTTGTTTTGCAATGATTAGCCAGGCCTGGATGTTTTTCTGTGTAAAAAAAAAAGGCTTCTGTCTTGCAATCCTACCACATAGTCCAGAGATATGGAGAATATGGGAGATTGTTGCCACATGTAGTACACAACCAGTACTTGCTGCCAGAAATTCCTGCAGCTCCTTCAGTGTTGCTGTAGGTCTCTTGGCCACCTTCCTGACCAGTTTTCGTCTCGTCTTTTCATCAATTTTGGAGGGACGGTCAGTTCTTTGCAACGTCACTGGTGTCCCATATTTTCTTCACTTTTGGTGACTGTCTTCGCTGTGTTTCATGGTTTATCCAATGCTGTGGAAATGTTTTTGTACCCTCCTCACTGATACCTTTCAACAATGAGATCACTTTGATGTTTTGTAAGCTGTCTGTGAACCATAGCTTTTGCTGTAGCAGGCAACTGAGTAAATATCAGGAAAATCCTACTAGGACAGCTGAACTTTATTTGGGGTTAATCTGTCTCTTTAATTGATGGCAGATGTGTACCCAAGAAGACTGAATGCTGTAATTAAATCAAAAGGTGCTTCAAAATATTTAAGCGTGTGCACACTTATACGTTTTTATATTTTTCCCCAACAGAGTTTTTTTTTTTTCAATTGGGGCGGTTGCGGTGGTGAAGCGGTTAGTGTTGCCACCTCACAGCAAGAGGTTCTCCGGTTCGATCATTGGCTAGGCTGCCTTCTGTGCGGAGTCTGCATGTCCTCCCTGTGGTCGCATGGGTTTCCTCTGGGTGCTCCGGTTTCCTCTCACATCCCAAAGACATGCTGTAGGTGGCTTGTACACTCTAAATTAGCCCTAGACGTGAGTATGTGCATGTGTGTGTCTTCTGGGGAAGGTTGGGTGCCAGGCTGGCAACTCGACACCGTAACAACTCCACTGCCAATCATGAGCAGACTGGTGATCCGCTGTGGCGACCCCCAAACCAGGAAAAGCAGAAAGGATTTGTTTTTCAAATTAATTGCATAGGTTATAGGTCCCATTAAATTGGGAAAAGTTTCGAAATGATTTATTGAAGTTTAATTTTTTTTATATCACAAAAACCTGGCATTTTAACATGGGTGTGTAAACTTTTTATATCCACTGTACATGTTCAGACAGGATGGATTCCACTTAAAGATCAAGATAAAGAATTTTTGCAGCAGATATTTTGCAGTATTTGATGACCACAAGGCAGGGTTTTGCCAGGTCGAAAAAATATAACCATGCACAGGTAGCTGCTAGCAACATTTGATGCATCTCTGATGGTTGTTAATGCTAGAAGCATTAATAGTGAAGAAGTATTTTACTGGAAAATTTGGTATGTTCCCACAACATTGATGTTATTGTTTGAAACAAAACATGTCACTGATGAAAGCAAAAAAGGCAAGCCACCACTGTGTCACTAAGAACCAATACCAAAACAGTAAACAAGGCAGAATTTAATAACTCAGTAAATGGAGACCACGTAAACCATTCGAGTCCTTTATTCATACATTAAGCGCTTTTGTCCTTTTTTCCCAGGACTTCATCAGAATGAACAAATAATACATACACCCCAACTTTGTATAATCAAGTTAATTAACACTGTTTATTCAACCCTAATTATGTCATCCAAAACCTTTTAAAGAAACAGCGCACTTCAAACCAGATGAACCTTCAAGCTTATAAATACCTAAAATGCAACATTGAAAAGCCTTTGTTTAATATTGTTTTGCCTCTCCAAGAATAATAAATCTACCTTAAAACATTTTTTATTAAAAATGAAACAGTTAAGATTACATTGATCTGCCTTATAATTAAATGTAAAAAAAATGTTCAAATAATATTAAAATGGAATAAAATACAAAAATAAATGTGAACATGTATTTTGGTCCACTCAGTGGTTAAAAAATTAACCAACACTATAATTTTGATGCTCTTTTCTTTAAAACTGTTTTTATATAAATATAATTGAGCCCCCAGGTATGTAAAGGCATTAAGCCTAAATTGCTCCACTAATTCCTTGTAATACAAGTCGTTCTTCCAGTCTCAACCCGTGGGATCCCTTTCTACTTGCTCCAAAATACAAAATAGAAACTAATCATGGGAGACTTTTGACAGTGAATGCTTAAATAAGGTATTGTTGGGATTCTTTGTTTTTATACTGCAATTACGCTCCTAAATTCTCTATTGCAGAGTCCTCAGTCTTTCCAAGTAAAAACATTCACAGTTTTTACAAGTTACTAAATAAATGATTCCCTTATTACAATTTCCTTTCTTTAACTAAACTGTTGGCTGCATTACCTAGTGTAATGTGATCTTTATTGTATATAAAAACGCATTGACTGACTGCAGTTTCCACATTTTTTGGTACCACCACTTTTCATACTAACCATATTATAAGGAGATTCCTTCATACATACTTTTTAAATTACCACCCATATTAAACACAGACTTTGTTCTATACCTACTACACCAACTAAATCAGAATTTCATCCTAACGTATTCCAATTTTCCTAATTTATTTTCTTGGTGTAGCTTGGTTGAATTCAATTACTGTTGCCCTACTAAAATTTCTTGCAGGCAAGGGGGGTTCAGATCTGGAGATATTTTCCATTGTGCCAACCAAAGGCTTATACTTATTTCCCCATCCTGCAATGATTTCCTGGCATATGGTAGCCACAAGCTCATTAGGCTAACCTCTTATAATAAACAAACCAGAAATGAAACTAAGCTCTTCAACTAAGTCATCAAAATGAGAGGTCATTCTCGCTACCCTAACATACTGTCATTTTACTAAACTCCTTTTTTGTTTGAAGGGGTGTGCACTAGTAAAAGGCAAGTATGAGTTACTGAAAGTTGGTTTTCTGTAAATTCTAGTCCTATACTTCTCCCCAGTGATTTCTGTACAAGTGTCCAGATAGTTGATTTTAGACTAATTATCACCTCTGGTTCATACCGTAAAATAAGGATGTCTTCCAAAAATCTGATGTATAGTTTGATATGTATCCAAAATTGTGAAGAAAAAAATATATTTTCTTTCCCAGCTCAAAAGAACCAAGTTTGCATATGGGGGCACAAGCCGCCCTCATAGCAACACCCTGTATCTGTCAGTTTCCCACTCAGGAAAAAAAAAAAAAAAATGAAAGTACTCTAAACCATAAAGTCAATGTACAGACCCAAATCCTGACCTTTCAAAAACTCGCAAGACTATCACTAAATAAATGTAAACTTTCTTCCAAAGGAATGGAAGAAAAAACATTTTGACAGTATCTATAGTTGAAAATCCAGTACCGGGTTTGATTAAATCACTAGTCAACCTTGCCAGAAAGTCCCAGGAATTCCTGACCATGTGCGTTTTAATATTCAAGGTATACTTCAAAGTTTGATCTAAAAATACATCTATGTGGTATGTTTTTGATCTGACTGCCACAGTTGGCCTTTATGGTGGATTGGGAATATTTTTGTGGACCTTAGGGATTCCAAAAATCGTAGGGACTCTTGGCTTATCAACTTTTAAGAACTCATAGGTTTTAGTAGTAATTCTCCCTTCTAAATTTAGATCTTCCAAAATTAAATTGATTTTTAGGATAAGCAGTATTAATTTCATTCCTAGAAATCAGGGAGTATTTAGTGGTGTCTTGTAGCATTTGAAACATTGTACTCAAGTAATTTAATTTTATCAGCTGTAACTGTACCTCCCCTTGTCAAGTTTCATAATTCTAATGTTTGGGTCGTACAGCAATTCACTTAGTTTTTTCCCCCCGCAAAGGTTAAATTGTAACATTTACAAAGAGTCTTGCCTAAGTAAAGCTCATAACAATTCTGCCATACATGCAGACTCAAAAACCTTCAAGGTTAGGTGAAGTGGAGGATCGAATAGCCTTTTCTTGTGGCCTATTTTGTTTCCATTTACATATTCCCTCATCTTCAGTTTCATTAAAAGTAAGTGCTAAATTCATTTTCCTAGTAAATAATTTTAGTTCTATTAAGGCGTCACAAACATTACACCTTCCTGAGGGAACAAACTTTAATTCCTTTTCTAAAATAGAAAAAATATTCTGTGGTGGTCAGTGTGACTATAGTTATATATATGATGACCTTTTAAGAGTGTCTGTCAACCCATCATTCCTTTGGAAGAAAGTTTAGATTTATTTAGTGGTAGTCTCGCGAGCTTTGAGTTTTTGAAAGGTCAGAATTTGGATCTGTACATTGACTTGAGTGGGGTTTTGGAGAATTATTTCATTTTCTTTGAGGGGGAAACTTTTCTACAGATAAGGGGTGTTGCTGTGGGGGTGGCTTGTGCCCCCCCCCTTTCTGCCTTCTCTGCTACTGGCAACTTCCCCCCTTCAAGGTTAAGCACTCTGTCATTCCCCCCTCAGTGCATTGTGGCTCCGAGCTCCCAGATAAGCTCCTACAAGCAATAAGAACCCAGTGCCTGTTTTACTGCTCTCATCTACTGGTCGCTTGAACCTTTCTGGGCTCTGCTTCCTCGTATGGTTTATGTTAAGCACCCTCTCATCCCCCTTCAGCACATTGTGGCTCCAGGCTCCCAGATAAGCTCCTACAAGCAACAAAGACCCCAGTGGCTCTCTTACTGCTCTCATCTACTGGATGCTTGTATCCTTTTCTGGACCCTTCTTCTTCATATGGTTTATGTATCTGTCTGGGAACTAACCTTCTGTCCAGCTGTACATTTATCTATCTCATTGCCTTTGTATTGTGGTGCCATAGTACATCATCTTGCCACTCCTGTCCCGACTCTGTCACTTAACTCTGTTTTCCCAGTTTACATAGTCTATACTGTCCTGCCTACCCTTTTTCGCTTCCTTTCTGGCCTTCTAATATTTTTTCTCTCTCCCTCCTCTAGCAATCTTTTCCCCTATTTCCTCATCTCTGCCTTTACTAGTTCTATCACTACCTATACTCCACTATTAATCATACACCCTCTAAAATAACTACTTACATTTTTCTCTTTTTTTCTCTCTCCCATTTTTTCACCCATACATAATAATAATAATAAAAAAAAAAAATAGCTGTACAGATTATTTTAAATTCACGGTCAACTGGAATAAGGAAATTATTTATTATCTTGACATCACTGTTTCCCCATACCCCTAGTGGCTTTAAGTTGAACATCTTTAGAAAGGAAACAGTCTGTAATGGTTACCTGCATTTTAGGATGGTGACCAAAATCCTCAACTCTGGGGTACATGATCAGAGCGTGCTGTCAAATGGCAACACTCCATTTCCCCTTACATCCATAACCCTACAGGTGTTCCCCAAGGTTCAGTTTTAGGCCCACTTCTGTTTAACATTTTCATTAATAATCTCCACCAGGCTATTCAGTAAGCCTCTAGTCCAGTCTGCCGATGATTACATAATAGTCTGCTCTGCCCACAACTTAAACACTCTAAAACAAATCACCCAAGCTGCTTTTACTGCAGTAGAAACATGGCTTCACAATAATCAGCTCTCTAAATCCGAAAACAATAAGGCAAAGTTCAACATTGGAAAGGGAACTTCAGTATTGGAGGGCCTGTATTTTGACTTATAATTTGAATTTTCATGGTATTTGTGACATCTTTCGCATGCATTGGGTGTTGCTGGGGGGAGAGCATGAATTCTTGGACAAGTTAGGAGGCAAACCTTTGGTCATATACAAAAAGGATACTAGCTTAAAAAAATTAATGGAGGCACCCATTAAAAACTATTTCATTGGAAAAATGTAGACACTGTTCACAATGTAGTTTCATTCTTGAGGGACAATGCCTTTTTCTGGAGAATTTTGGGAATACCAGGCCCAATTCCAGATTACATTACGAGTGTAAAGGAGTGGTATACATTGTGTCAAAAATGTCCTAGTTTTTATTATTGGGAAGACTATCAGAGCCCTAAAAATAGGATTTCTCAACATACAAGAAACATACAGAAGAAAGATGAAAAAAAATCTTTGTACAAACATGTCAAATTAAATAAAACATATTTTTTTCAAGTTCATGGCCATTAATCAGGTGAATTTAGGAATGGGGGGGGGTCCCACATACTTGTTCCTTGAATACAAGGAATTGAGATGGCAGATTAGATGCAATGCCTTGGCCCCCCGGGACTGAATGAAATGATATCTGTGTCTAGTTTTTTAAAATGAAAAGCTTCCTTGGTAATTTAATAATGAGTTTAGGTTATCCACTAATATATCGTATAAAAGGAATGCATTTATACAAATATAGAATTATTGTATTGGTGTGGTGATGTCCTTCAAGGATGCATCTGCAGTCCTTACATATGGGTTGTCCTGCCTCAGGCAGCCCTTCGGTCGGCCGGATTCCAAAGTCTGGGTCCGGCGTCTGCTGATGTCGCCCCTTCCCCGACGTCAGAGCGCCTGGGATATAAAAGCATCAGCCGACGCCATCTTCCTCAGTCTTTCTTGCCGCGCGGTGCCCGAAGCAGAAGCAGTTCGCAAGTGCCGGTCGGCCAGCTCCTGTGATTCCAGCTAACCGAAGACTTCAAAAAGCTAAGTACCCCGTTGGGGACTTTTTCTTGCCTCAGCCGATGTCAGATCAAACTATTAAAGTTAATAATTGTTTAACTTGTGGGAAACAAATACCTCATAAGGATTTCCACTCTTACTGCCTACCCTGCCTAGGCCCAGACCACGACGTCTCGGCCTGTGCAGCCTGTGCTTCTTTCAATAGACGCACTCTTAGGCGTTGGGCGGAGTTTTCAGAGGAATTTTTTTGGGAAAAATACTGTTACAACATGCCGTCGGAGCTTCCGACACCTCATTTACCCAAAAAATGGAAGGACAAGGACCGACACACGCGGACCGTGGTTTCGGCCGAAACCACGCCTAGGCCTACCGCAAGTGTCTCTGTCTTTGCTGAAACCGAATCCTCGGTGCTTTCGACCGACGAAACCGTTCAACCGACAACCTCGGCCCTGGAGGCCACCTTTGAGTCGGTCATAGAATTTCCTTCTGAAACCGGTGCTCTGGAAATTTCCGACACCATTTCTCTGGATAAGACTACTGCAGCACGTGGGGCAGCCAGGCCTCCTGCATCCATGTCCATAAAGGCATTTACACATGCTAAAGCTGCTAAACAGCCAAAATCTCTCCCTCCCAAGGCTATTCCTCAGGGATCCTCTACTGGTTCACAGATTTTAAGTTTAGCTGAGGACCTTATTTCCCTAATTAGGGGCTCTCAGCCACATCCGGACAGGGGCTCTCAACCTCCTCAAGACAAAAGCCCCAGGGTTGAGCAGCCAGATCCCCAGTCTTCTGATGAGGCCTCAGATGACTCTGCCCTATCAGGCTACCAGGAGGAGGCTTTTACGGCCTACGAGGATTCTGATGCAGAGGAATCTATTCCCTCGGCCTCCCCTCCTGAGGAGTTGCCCTTTGGGGAGACCCTTCACTCCATGAGAGAGCATTTCAAATGGCAGGGCCAGGAATTCTCTGACTCCAGGAAGAGATTAAGGACTTTTTTGCATTTACCTCAGCATAGACCTTTGGCTATTCCTCCTGTTTTAAATCATCATTGATGATGTGTACTCTGAGTCTAGTATTTCCCCTGACTTCCTTCCTCCGGCTCCTGTCAAACCCGACATGTACTACAGGGTCCCGGACTCCCATCATTTCCTTTACAAGGGCCACTCTGCTGACCCAGAAACTATTTCCCAGGGCCCTAAAGGGGTTGCAACCACCACTACTAAGAACCCACTTCCTTCTGAAAGGGAGTCCAGGGCTTTAGAGAGATGGGGTAAAAAGGTGTATACTTCTTCCACTCTCTTTTTATGAGGGCATTAAATTGTCAATTCCATATGATACAGTACCAAAAGTATTTGTTGGATGAACTGCATAAAAAACTATCTTCACCTGAACCACTAGATCGCAAGGCACTTCAGGATCTGGTACATAACTCCCAGCAGGTTAGCAACCATTTCTTGCAGTGTGGTTATGATGCATTGGAAGCTTCATGTAGGTCAGCAATGACAGGTGCAGTCATACGTAGACATGCTTGGCTGAAGGAACAAACACTGCCAGATCATGTTAAAGCAAAGCTTCTGGATGCTCCGCTGGAAAAGCAAAAGTTATTTGGCTCCACGGCTCAAGAGGTCTTAAAGAAATTTGAGGAAAAGGCTAAATCAGTACAAACAGTCAAAGATTTCCTACAGGTCCAACCACCAAGATTCAGCAGAAATTGGCCTTCTAAGAATTGGTCCTTTCCGGACACAGACAGATTTCAAAGAGGCAGAAGCAGGCATGCCAGAGGTAGAGGGCAAGCTCGAGGCTCCTACAGAGGACGTCAATGGCAGCCTCCTAACCAGAGAGGTACTGCAGGACCTACAACTACTACACAAGGACCATCTCAATGACTTGACTATGACCCCGCCAACCAGGGCTCAATTGGAAGCACCTTTGGGCGGAAAGCTATCTTTATTCTCAAAAAATTGGCACAGCATTACAAAGGACAAGTGGATACTGAAAATAATAGACAAAGGATACAGATTCCATTTTCATACATTACCAAAAAGACAAGGCATGCCAAACCTGCCACCAAACCAAAGGGCAGAGGCTTTCAAACAAATTTCCAAACTACTTCAAATGAAAGCAATAGAAAGGGTTCCTCTCACAGAACAAGGCCAAGGATTTTATTCCAGACTATTCCTTGTTCCAAGAAAAGAAAAGCAATGGAGGCCTATTCTGGACTTGTCCGCACTGAATACTTACCTCATCGTGCCAAAATTCAAAATGCTGACATTACAGCAACTCCTTCCCATGCTGGGCAAGGGGTCCTGGCTGGTAACTCTAGACCTCAAGGAGGCATACCTGCATGTCCCTATCAGACAAAGTTGCAGAAGACACCTCAGATTTCTTGCAGGTTCAGAGCATTATCAATTCTCAGCATTGCCATTTGGCTTATCTACTGCGCCCAGAGTATTCATGAAATGCCTGGCATCAGTAATTGCACATTGCAGACTTCAGGGGATTCAAATTTACCCATACCTGGACAACTGCCTCATACAAGCGGACAGCCAGCAAACACTGGTAAAACACTTAAACTATGCCATCCGACTACTACAGGCTTTGGGATACACAGTCAACATTCAGAAATCAAGACTTGTTCCATCCCAACGAATAATTTTCCTGGGTGCAAAGCTGGATACAAACACCCAGATGGCTTTTCTCACAGAAGAAAAACAAGCACAACTACCGGATTATTTCAGAAATCTGACAGCACAAACCCAACTAACTGCAAGGAAAATCCTGCAGGCCCTGGGATACATGGCATCTTGCATTCTATGATTCCACAAGCAAGGCTGCATATGAGGAAACTACAATGGTACCTAAGGAATCTATGGTCTCAGCAGTCAGTCTAGAAACCTTGATCCCCCTCATTCCATGCCTTCAAAAGGAATTCCTGTGGTGGGCAAAAGCAAGCCAGTCAAACATGGGCCTGCCTTTCAGCAAGCCCACATATCAGCCAAACCATTACAACGGATGCCTCAGACCATGGATGGGGAGCACACATGGAGGGCAGATGCATTCAAGGACAATGGACACAAAAAGAATTACATCTGCACATCAACCAAAAGGAAATGCTGGCAGTGATACATTCCATCGAGGCCTTCAAGCTCTTCCTGCACCAAGGCCACCTGTTAATAGACAGACAATACCACAGTTATGTGGTACATAAACAAGCAAGGAGGTACCCATTCATACCCTCTTTGCAGGCTGGCAATGCATCTGTGGGAACTTTCCCTAAAACTCAATATAGAGCTACAATCCCAGTTCGTACCAGGAAAAGACAATGTACTGGCGGACAGCCTGAGCAGAAACATCATGGATCCACACGAATGGATGTTGCACCCAGATATCTTTCTCCAGATAACATAATCATGGGGAACGCCGGACATAGATCTGTTTGCCTCCCACCACAACCATCAACTGAAGAAATTCTGCACAAGGGCATACCATCCTCAAGCATGGAAAGTGGACGCCCTCTCCTTCAGCTGGAATACTCTAACAGTATATGCATTTCCACCACTTCCATTAATGACCAAAGTCTTACTGAAGATCAGGATAGAGCAACCAAAAGTAATTCTGATAGCCCCGGACTGGCCAAGACAACACTGGTACCCACTGTTAAGGAGCATGTCACGCACGAAACCTTGGCCTCTACCACAATGGCCACTTCTTCTGACACAGCACAATTACAAGACTCTGCACTCCAGTCTAAAAGCCTTACAGCTGACAGCCTGGAGAATACCTTGACTTCTAGCCAGGATAAACTATCCAAGACGGTACAGGATATCATCATGGAAGCCCGGCGGCCTTCCACAAGAAAAGCATATTCAGCAAAATGGAAGATATTTCGTACCTGGAACACCGCAAAGGGTCAAGATCCGACAATCATGAGCATTCCACATATTCTGGAATACTTGGCTGAAATGCTCCATAATGGCCTTTCTTATTCCTCCATAAAGATTCATGCTTCAGCAATTTCAGCAGAGTACAACACTGACCCATCTGTATTCTCTCATCCTCTGCTAAGGCAGTTTCTAAGAGGGATAAAAAACATCAACCCTCCAAGGAAACCACCAGTGCCTGCATGGGACCTTAACTTCATGTTGGAAAAGTTAACTCTTCCTCCTTTTGAACCAGCAGCATCTTCAGAACTACAATTCCTGTCTTGGAAGACTGCCTTCCTTCTGGCCATAACCTCAGCAAGAAGAGTATCTGAGTTGCAGGCCCTCATGGCAGTACAGCCATTTCTCATTTTTCATCAGGACAGTCTCTCTTTGAGAACCAATCCTTCATTCATGTCAAAGGTGGTATCCAGGGTTTCACTGAACCAAGCTATTCACCTGCCTACCTTCTTTCCAAATCCACAAAATAAAGGAGAGAAACTTCTGCATTCTTTGGACATCCACAGACAGTTGCACTACTACTTGGACAGAACTAAGACTTACAGAAAAACTGACCAACTCTTTGTAGCATATGCTGCTGGTGTACAAGGAAAAGCAATTTTCAAACAGACAATTTCAAAATGGATAGAAAATTGCATTCGGTTCTGTTACTCCTTTCATGGAAAAGCTGTGCCAGCTAACATTAGGCCTCATTCCACCAGAGCAACAGCCACCTCCACAGCCTTCTTAAGAGCGGTGGCTACAAAGGACATTTTAGAAGCTGCTACATGGAGCTCCGTGCATACATTTTCCAAGCATTACAACCTGCCCTTATATTCCAGATCCAGAGCAGGCTTTGCTACTGCAGTCCTGCAGGGCATGTTAGCTACACCATCCTTTTCTTAGTTCCTACCTCCCCCAGCTTGGCTATGGTATTCTACCCATATGTAAGGACTGCAGATGCATCCTTGAAGGACATAGTACAGTTTTGTACCTACCATAAATGTAGATGTCCGATAGGTATGCATCTGCAGTCAGGTTATCCCTCCCTCCTACCCCTCTGTGGTACATTTTGGGTACCTATCCCTCTTTTTAGCTAGCTGGGGTTATCTTTTATGGTGTATTTGTTTTTTTTTTATTGCTGTACATGTTTGGAATTTTATCATCTCTCCAAATTTAGCCTTACTTAGAGGGCAACTGGCATCTGGGGCAAGAAAAACTGAGGAAGATGGCGTCGGCTGATGCTTTTATATCCCAGGCGCTCTGACGTCGGGAAAGGGGCGACATCAGCCGACGCCGGACCCAGACTTTGGAATCCAGCTGACCGAAGGGCTGCCTGAGGCAGGACAACCCATATGTAAGGACTGCAGATGTATACCTATCAGACATCTACATTTATGGTAGGTACAAAACTGTACTTTTTTACATGTGATTTTAAAGATTTGTAATACTGGTATTTTAGAATGGTTCTGCGGAGGGGAATGGTTGTTCATTCATGTGGCTGTGAAGTTTTTAATTAATGGGGTCGTGACAGGACATTGTGTGTGTGTGTGTATGTATGTATATATATATATATATATATATATATATATATATATATGTGTGTGTGTGTGTATGTATATATATATATATATATATATATATATATATATATATATATATATATATATACACACACACACACACACACACATGTATACACATATATAATATATATATATATATATATATATATATATATATATATATATATATATATATATATATATATACACACACACACACACACGTGTGTGTGTGTGTGTGTGTGTGTGTGTGTGTGTATGTATATAACAATACACCGTTTTGTAGGAGTTCAAGGCAAAGGTGAACAAGCATCTTGGGGGACAATTAATTAATCAACATTCTTCTGCTTTACCACCCCTGTTTAATTATGCATTAATTGACAGTTGTATTTAAAGTTTGCTCTGAATGAAGTTAATTGACTCTGAAGATGCCCATGAGGGTGAAAACGCTTAGTCAGTAACAGTTGCATCCACGATTTTTATTTTTATTTCACTTTTGGATAATAAAGGTTCTGTGATTTTTTTTTTTACCTGTCTTGTTGCCTTCAGTGCCTTTCTGTTTACCATATATGTGATTAGTGTTTGTGATTCACATTCTCAGGAAGTCCTGTATACCACAGATGAAAGCGCTTAATGTTTTCTCAATAAAAGGAGCTGGATTTCACCTTTGTTTCATCGTTGGTGTTTATTAGTTTTGAGTCTATTTGGTGTAAATCCCAAAAAATGAAATTTATGAACTTCTCTCATGAGAGAAATTTACCCATTAACTTAGCTGGCTTTGAAATTCTCTCACTTAACTCTACTAAAATTGAGTTAGTTACCCATACTAAACTATTAGGAGTAATCATAGATGAAAATATCAAATTTGATCATCACATTCAAAATATAAGCAAAACCAACAAGAAATGGGGGCTACTGTATAGAAATAACAAATTTCTCTCCCTCCCTTCTAAACAAGCAGTAGCTCCTTCATACCTTCTACCCTCACTTATGGTGCTGTCCTATTAACTAATCTGCAGTCCTTAATGACAAAATTAGAAACGTGCTATAATAAGATTGCTAAATTTGCTACTACTAATCGCCACTCCACTCACCACAGTCTTTCTCTCAAGCAACTACTGTGGCTCAAACTCCCCGACTACCTTCTCCTCCAGCTCTCAATCTGCCATAAACTTGTATAAAAACCTCAGGACTGTCCAGCCCTCGGCTCCCTCCTTATCCTGTATACCCCATCTCATTCCCTACGCTCTGAAAACCAATACCTTCTTCAAGTACACAAACCCAAACTCCCTGCAAGTCAATTCACGTACTCCTGGACAATCTTCAAAATTTGGAATAACATTCCAGCATTTTTGCCTTCAACCAAGACTTTCCAGCTTCAAAAGCACACTGCATAGTCACTTCTCTTCCATGTATATTTGTAACTGCTCAATTCCCTCCTCAGCCATTACCTAACCTCAGTCCTCCAGTTTTTCTATGTAGAAATATTAGATTTTTTGACTCCTAATGTATAATTATGAAAGTTGTTTTGTTTTACCATTAACATTTTGTATCTTCTGTAATTTTAATCTCTTTACTCTAAAATACTTCTTTGTAAACATGTTTTAATTTTTAATCAAATTTGCTTAGTTAGTTTTGCTCTTGTTTTGTTTTCTATGTAAATTCTCTGGAGTTTTTCTCCCCGGGCCTCCACTGAAAATGGGTTAGCCTGACCCAGTGGACTTTCCCAGTAAACAAAAGTCGGTAAATAAATATGCAAACTTGGTTCTGTTGAGTTGGGAAAGAAAATGTTTTTTCTTCACAATTTTGGGTACACATCAAACTATGCATCAGATTTTTGGATGACATCCTTATTTTATGGGTTAGACCAGAGGTAATCATTAGGGAATTTTTGCAATACCTTTATGGTTTTACAACTTTTTTATTATTTACTTATGATTACAAGTATAAAATCAGCTATCTGGACACTTGTACAGAAATCACTGGTGAGAGGTATAGGACTAGAATTTATAGAAAACTAACTTTCAGTAACTTATACTTGCCTTTTACTAGTGCACACCCCTTCAAACAAAAAAGGAGTTTAGTAAAGGGACAGTGTGTTAGGGTAGCGAGAATGACCTCTCATTTTGATGACTTAGTTGAAGAGCTTAGTTTCATTTCGGGTTTGTGTACTGAAAGAGGTTACCCTAATGATTTTTTGACTAATATATGCCAGGAATTCATTGCAGGATGGGGAAATAAGTATAAGCCTTTGGTTGGCACAATGGAAAATCTCTCTAGACCTGAAACCCCCTTGCTTGAAAGAAATTTTAGTAGGACAGTGGTAGTTGAATTCAACCAAGCTGCACCAACTGTTAAGAGTATAATTAAGAAACACTGGAATATGTTAAGATACAATTCTGATTTATTGGGTGTAGTAGGTATGGAATCTAAAGTTTGTGTTTAAGATGGGTCATAATTTTAAAAAGTATGTTTGAAGGAACCCCTTATAATATGGTTAGTAAGAGAAGTGGTGCTAACAAAAAATGTGGAAACTGCAGTCAGTGTGTTTTTATATACGGTAAAGATCACATTAGGTAATGCAGCTAAAGAAAGGAAATTGTTTTAGGGGATTAATTATTTAGCAACTTGTAAACGATGTGAATGTTTTTACATTGGAAAGACTGATTTATTACCATAATTACAGTATGAAAACAAAGAATCCCAACAATGCCTTATTTAACTGTCAAAAGTCTCCCATGATGAGTTTCTATTTTGTGTTTTGGAGCAAGTAGAAAGGGATCCCAAGGGCAGAGACTGTGAGAACTACTTGTATTGCAAGGAATTAGTATGGCAATTTAGGCTTAATGCCTTCACATACCCAGGGTGCAATGATTATATTTCTATAAGACCAGTCTTAAAGAAAAGAGCATCAAAATTATAGTGTTGGTTCATTTTTTAACTCCTGAGTGGACTGGAATACATGTTCATTTATTTTCATATTTTATTCCATTTTAATATTTTAACAATTTTTGTTTACATTTAATTGTAAGGCAGATCATTGTAACCATAACTGTTTAATTTTTAATAAAAATATTTTTTAAGGTGGATTTGTTATTCTTGGAGAGGCAAAACAATATTAAAGGATTTTCATTTTTGCATTTTAGGTATTATAAGTTTGAAGGTTCATTTGATTTGAAGTGCGCTGTTTTTGGCTGACGCAAGTAGAGTTGGATAACTAGTGTTAATTAGCTTCATTATATAAGTTTGGGGTGTATGTATTTGTTCATTCTGATGAAGTCCTAGGAAAAAAGGACAAAACCACTTTACAGGTTCATGGGACGATACTAGACTTTTGGCCTCTGGAGGCCCTTTTAAGCCTAGCCAATAATTTCACCCATGTTCCCACAAAGTCAGCACCTAGTTTCCCTGTCTAGCAGGGACACAGGTGGGATCCCAGGGGTATATTTTCCGTTTCCCATCCAGTCGTCCAGGTTTCTGTTAGAGGGCTAGTGAGGTACTCTACTTCACATGGAGAGGAATTCTATTCCACAGATGGGGGGAGTCACTGGGACACAGCTATATCCCACTAACGGGTTCTATTAATGTCACAGACCAGGTTGAGACCTTGCGTGTGGGTTGCACAAGTGGAGTTTGGCTTATGGATATGCAGCAACTCCAAGGCTGAGTCTGAGATGGCCTTGTATGCCAGACACAGGTCACCTCTGAGCAGTCTGTATGAGACTGAGTTTATCTGTATAGGATAGGTGTTTGAGACCCTGTATTTTCCTGTTCAGGAACTTCTGTGGTCTCTCCAACTGCTTGGCAAGGTACATGCCGAAGGGGGCACTGTACTCTATAATGGGTCTGACAAGGGAGGAGTACAAGGATGTTATGACCTCCTTGTTCCTGGATGAAATACCCTTACTTATGAGGTGGGCCATGTAGAAAGCCTTCTGTACAATGGAGGCAAATGTGGTGGTCAAAAATCAGGTTGCTATCAACCTGGGTGCCCAAGTCCCTCACGAATGATTGTGTGCTTAGTATGTTGTTAATGTGATTAGTGGGGATACCATTTTCCCCAAAGGGGATAATGATGTATTTATTGGCATTCAGTATGAGGCCATGCTTCTAGCAGCAGTCATTAGTTTGGGTAAGGCACTCTTGGAGGATGTTCATATCACTAATGTAATTTAAGACGGTGTCCACCTTGCAGTCATCTGCAAACTTGGTCAACCATAGACCACTGGTTTTGGCTTGCACCTCAGAAAAGTATTTCCCCAAACAGTAGAGCCCCTAAGGCCGATCCTTTGGGTATGTCACTCGTTACGGGTCTACTACTAGAGGTGGCTTTCCCTATTTTGACTGAGTGGGTTCTATCAGTGAGCCAGTTAGCTACCCATCTGGTAACATGCTGGTTGTTGCCTATCTGGGAGAGTTTATCTGTTATGCCGGAGTGGAGAATAGTGTCAAAGGCTTTGGCTAGGTCAAGGTAGGCTGTGTGGACCGTCTTCTCCTCGTCCATGGCCTTGGTGACTGTTTCAAGAAGTCGACCAAGTTTAACAGGCATGGTCTCCCTTTGATAAAACCAAATTGTGTAGGGTCAAGTATTTGGAGGTTGCCAATGTCCTTGTTTATAAGGTCCATGATAATGCGTTCCATGGCTTTGCAGATCAGGTTAGTTAGGCTGATGGGCCTATAACTGCCTGGGTCGGTAGACGCTCCACCTTTGTGTAGAGGGATGACAGTGGGTGTCCTCCATTTGGCTGGGATAAAGCAGGTGCTCAGGCTTTAGTTGAATAGGGTGCGTAACGGTGCTGAGAGACAACTGGATACTATTGTGGGAACAACTGCTTTGTTGTTTTAGCAGGCTAGAAGGGCATTAATACCCATGCTTGAAATATTTTTATGCAAGTAGGCTGTCCTGCTCTTGCAGGTGTGTTGTTCTTTACTAGACGCTTTACAGCTGAGGTTTGAGTAGCAAGCTGTGCTTCTAGAAGGTGGAGAGGTGCGACAGGATAGAAGTGGCCAGTAGTCTGGTCCTTTTTTCAGGTGGTTGTGGATTCTGTCACTGCAGTCTTTGGTTTTATATAGTGGCTTAGTTTTACTGTTCCTGTTTTTTCCCCAAGCTAAATGATTCAAATTGTTCAAATTTCCTTCTTTTAGTGGTACAACTTGGGGTCTGTATTTATACTTTCATCAGCAGCAGTTTGGCTAAGTGACTCTACCTGGTGGCCAGAACAGAATAACAATGTGCACATAATTCTTTGTTTAGTATCTAATAGATCTTTTACTTTAAAGACTCCTCAGATAAACTGTTGCACTCTGCAGCTGCATCTAATTTAAATTAAATTATACAGTCTAAACATCAATTCTGAAATGTACTTGCTAACAGTCTGACTTGCATTCTTGTTTGAATACATCATTAGTCATTATGAGACTTTGCAGTATTATTCACTGAATTACTGGAAGTGCTTACTTATCAGAGCTTTCGGTAGCATCAAGGAAGTGACCTTTTTCCTAACCTTTTAACCTCTTATTGAGACTTCTGTACATTTTTTTTTCCTTTGGGGGGGGGGGGGGGGTAGCAGTTTGCTCATTTGAGAAAAGGTATTTATTTGCTGTTAGCTCTACCAGTGTCTGTTGGCTGTCTGATACTTTTTTCATTTGACTGTTTTAATTACTGCCGCACTGATTTATTTGAGCTCCTTACTTATCTGATCCCTGAAACACCAAAGAATTGACTTTTTTGTAGCTTGTTAAATATTGAGACGTGATATAATGAAGAGATTGGATGAGTTAAGCAAGAAATGGCTCCTGAAGTTACTTATCACAGTTTGGACAGAGAGAGCTGTATCACAGATTATTGGGAGATAAACATTCTAGTACAAGTGTACAAGAACAAAGGGAATGGTCATGCTGTTTGACAGCAATTTGATACCTCTTCTCTGCCCACAGTTGTGAAAATGCTGGTGAGAATAGTTATCAACAAAAATGATCAGTTTGGATTTGGATCAGGGAACAGCATGACAGTAGAGTCTTTTCAGTGAGACAGTAGTGGAGAAGAAGCCGGATAAGAGGAAAAAATCCAAGTGGATGTTCCCTAGAATTGGAGAAGGCATGTGACAAGGTCCTATGAAAACTGATTTGGGTAGTCCTGCGATGGTTCAAAATCCTGAAAATGTAGTGCAAAGACCCAATGACGCATGTATAAGTAGTGTTTAGATTCACAGGGGGGGGGGGGGTTATCTTTGTATGCATCAATCCATCCTTTGACAGAGTTAGCCCCACTATGTTAGTAACCTATTTTCAGGGGAAGACCCATGGTGGTAGTCATACTAATGGAGGGAATTTGTCCAGACCATCAAGGAATTTCCCCTACTCATTTTGATAGTTGCCATGGGATCTTTTATGTCCACCTGAGCTGCCATCAACTCTGGCATATGGGACCTCGATTTAGTTTCTCATTTTAAGGATTGCACAGTCAGGAGTGCAGCACACCATTATACTGCATTACAGAGACAGTATTGGAAATTAGTCCATCCAGCTGGAGTGGAAGTACATCCCACAGCCTTCTAATCTTTCAGCACCAAAGACTAGTGTGATACGTGCTGTGCCACTGACACTCTAGGTTCTGATACGTGCTGTGCCACTGACACTCTGGATTCTGCTCTTAGTCCACTGCTGTTCTTACTGGTGATGGTCCACATTAGCAAGCAGGTTGGAGGGGGGCCATTATAGCAAAGCTGCTGTATGAAGATGTGGCATTGCAAGCAGGCTCTGAATAGGAACATCAGCAAATAACAGTGGACTGGAATGCAAAACTGAAGGCACATTGGGAGTGCACATAAGACGGTGGTCATGGCAGCAAATGGGAGAAACCAGAATAAGCTGAAAATTAAGATAGAATGGAGAATAGTGGGACAGGTTAACAGCTTCATGCATCTGTGAGGGTGGTTGAGAAGTGAAGTCTGAATTCAGAGGTTAAAGCTGGAGTCAGAGGTGCTGCAGCCAGCTGGCACAGTGTGTCAGAGGTAATTTGTGAGAGAAGAATGCCAAAGAACATGAAATGTACAAAAGTAGTGCGACCAGTGATTCTGTATAGCACAGACGTCTGAACAGTGAAGGCATTGCAGTTGAAGCTTGAAGTGATGGAGATGAAGTGCCGGAGACAGGGGGTAGTTTGCATGCTGTGGGTGGGGGTTGTGTGGTGAAGACATGAAAAAGAAAAGGAAAACATCAGAACAGAAGCCAAAGTAGGCCCATTTCGAAAGAAGATTAAGGAGAGCAGGATGTTCGTGTTTCACTGTTGCAGTCATCACATTTGGGTTATCTGCTTGCATTAGCCCTCAGTTGGCCTGATTATCAAAGTCTTGGGTCCTGCGTCTGTTGCTGTCTCATCTTCTGTGATATCAGGTAGTCCGGGGTATAAAGCATGCATCCGATGCCATTACATCAGTCGTTCTTGCCGTACGGTGCCCGAAGCAGACGCAGTTCGCAAGCGCCAGTCGGACGACTCCTGAAATTTTCGTTTTCGAGTTTCATAACCGAAGTCTTCAACTAAAGCCAAGTACCCTGTTGGGGAAACTTTTTCTTGCTCTAAACCGATGTCAGTAAAAGTCAATAATTGTATTTCTTGTGGAAAGCAAATACCTCACAAAGATTTTCATTCATACTGTATTCCTTGCCTAGGCGCTGACCACGACGTACCTTGCTGTCAGTTTTGTGCCCTATTTAAGCAACAAACTATTCAATGTCTGTATATTTATGCTTCTAAATATTTTGGTACTCTGTTCAATTATCCAGATATGTCTTCGGTAAGCCATCAAACTACCGACATTCCGAAAAAACGCAAAGATAAAGACAGAGACAGGCCGCCTAGGTCCAAAGCTGCTGACGACGGTTCTAAGCCGGTAGCCAGTTCGCCAGTACTCAGTGAGGCGCTTTCGCAGCCCCCGATACCCGCTACTTCAGATTCTCAGGCATCTACTGAGACCCATTCGGAGTCCGGTATGCCACAAGATGCTTCTACTGTGGTACCTGCGGATGTCTCTACCTTGGATGGGTCCGGAGCCGCTGTGCAGACATCTGCTTCTCAGGGTGTATTCAGGCCTACTGACTTGCCTATTAAACCGACGCCATGATGTCCTTCAAGGATGCATCTGCAGTCCTAACATATGGGTTGTCCTGCCTCAGGCAGCCCTTCGGTCGGCCGGATTCCAAAGTCTGGGTCTGGCCTCGGCTGATGTCGCACTTCACCCGACGTCATAGCTGCTGTCAATTGGGTATAAAGGCATCAGCCGACGCCATTTTCCCCAGTCTTTCTTCAACCGACGGACACTTAGACGTCGGTCGGAGTTTGCAGAGGAGTTTTTGGGCCCGCTTTTGCTTACAACATGCCGTCGGAGACTCCGACTTCACAATTAGATAAAAAGCGTAAGGAAAAGGACCGACATTCGCGGTCCGCGGTTTCGGCCGAAACCGCGGTTAAGCCAACCGCGAGTGTCTCTGTTTCGGCGGAAACCGAGTCCTCGGTTCTTCCTTTGGCCGAAAGCATGCCTCCTACAACCGAGGCCTCATCCAGCATGGCTGAATCTGCTACTGAATTTCCACCTGCTGTTGCAGGTTCTCAGGATTTATCAGATACTATTCCCTTAGACATATCTACTCCTGCACGTGGAACTGCTAGGCCCCCTGCATCCATGTCTATCAAGGCTTTTTCTAGGGCTAAAGCAGCTAAATCTTCTAAGGCCTTGCCTGCTAAAACCCCCTCACACAGGCCTAGCTCTAGTACCCAAATGCTAAGCCTGGCAGAGGATCTCATTTCTTTGATCAGGGGATCCCAACCTCACCCTGACAGGGCCTCTCATCCCCCTCCAGAGAAGAGGCCTAGAGCAGAGCCCCCTGAGCCAGTTTCTACAGATTATTCCTCTGATGATTCAGAAAACTCAAATCCTCCAGAAGGCCCTTATTCTCCATATGAGGACTCTGACGCAGAAGACTCCATTCCTTCTGCCTCTCCTCCTGAAGAATTTTCTTTTGGGGAAACCTTGCATGCTATGAGAGAACAATTTCAATGGCAGGGCCAGGATTTTTCAGATACTAGGAAAAGGCTTAGGACCTTTTTACATTTGCCACAGCATAGGCCTTTAGCCATTCCTCCGGTACTTACAGTTGTGGATGATGCATTTAATGATGCTTGTACTGCCCCTGACTCTCTTCCCCCGGCCCCTGCTAAGCCCGACAGATACTACAGGGTCCCGGACACACATTATCACTTGTATAAGGCTCCTATTGCAGATCCTGAAACTATTTCACAGGGCCCCAAAGCTGTAGCAGCTGCCTCTGCCAAAAACCCCCTCCCCTCTGAAAGAGAATCTAGAGCATTAGAGAGATGGGGTAAAAAAGTTTATACTTCTGCTATTCTTTCGGCTAGGGCCTTAAATTGTCAATTCCACATGATTCAGTATCAGGAATTTTTCTTAGATCAGCTAACTAAAAAACTGTCCTCTCCTGAACCTATAGACCGTAAGTCCCTTCAGGATTTGGTACATAACACTCAGCAGGTCAGTAATCATTCCTTAAAATGTGGCTATGATGCACTGGAGGCTTCCTTTAGATCAGCTATGACTGGTACAGTGATCAGAAGGCATGCATGGTTAAAAGAGCAATCCTTACCAGACCATGTAAAGTCAAAGCTCCTAGATGCTCCCATGGAAAAACACAGTTTGTTTGGCTCCCCTGCACAGCAAGTGTTAAAGAAGGTGGAAGAAAAAGCAAAATCTGTCCAAACAGTCAAGGATTTCTTACAGGTCCAGCCTCCGAGGTTTAGTAGGAATTGGCCTTCGAAGAATTGGTCCTTTCCAGACACCACCAGAGCACAGAGAGGCAGAAATAGGCGCCCAAGAGGCAGAGGTCAATCCAGAGGTGCCTACAGGGAACATCAGTGGCAGCCTAACAACCAGAGAAGTACTGCCACAGATCCAGCCACTACCACTTCCACAGGACAGTCACAGTGACTTGGCTCTGATACTGCCTACCAGGGAACAACTAGAAGCACCCTTAGGCGGAAAGCTAGCCTTATTTTCAGTAAACTGGCATTACATTACAGGAGACAAATGGATTTTACAGACAATAGACAAAGGTTACAGGTTTCACTTCCATACTCTACCAAGGAAGAGAGGAATGCCAAACCTACCACCAAACCAAAAAACAAACGCTCTAGAACAAATCGACCACTTACTAAGGATGAGAGCTATAGAAAAGGTACCGTCTATGGAACAAGGACAAGGATTTTATTCCAGACTTTTCCTGGTACCAAGAAAGGAAAACCAATGGAGACCTATTCTCGACCTGTCCGCTCTGAACACATATCTCATTGTTCCAAAATTCAAGATGCTGACCCTACAGCAACTTCTTCCCATGCTGGGCAAGGAGTCTTGGCTGGTGACTCTAGATCTCAAGGAGGCATACCTGCACGTCCCCATACGACCAGATTGCAGAAGATACCTCAGATTTCTTGCAGGATCAGAGCATTATCAATTCTCAGCATTGCCTTTTGGCTTATCTACTGCACCCAGAGTATTCACGAAATGCCTGGCATCAGTAATTGCTCATTGCAGGCTTCAGGGAATTCAAATTTATCCATACCTGGACGACTGCCTGTTACAAGCGGACAACAAAAACAAATTAACAAAAGATTTGAGAGAGGTTATTTTAACAACGCAGAACCAGCTTATAGCAAGGAAAGTCCTGCAAGCCCTGGGTTACATGGCATCCTGCATAATATTGATACCACATGCCAGACTACATATGAGGAAGTTGCAATGGTACCTAAGGAATTTATGGTCTCAGCACAAGCACAGCCTAGAAGCCCAAATTCCAATAATTCCATTCCTGAAGCAAGAATTCCAGTGGTGGGCTCAGGCCTGTCAATTGAACAAAGGACTGCCTTTCCACAGGCCTCACCCAAGCCAGACTATCACCACGGACGCCTCAGACCTCGGTTGGGGGGCACACATGGTGGACAAGTGCATACAAGGCTTATGGACACAAGACCAGCTGAACCTACACATAAATCAAAAGGAGATGCTGGCAGTAAAACAGGCAATTCAGACATTCAGACCGTTTCTTCAACAAGGTCATTTGCTGATAAGGACGGACAACACCACAGTTATGTGGTATATCAACAAACAGGGAGGCACACATTCATATCCTCTATGCCGGATGGCAATGGACCTCTGGAATGTGGCCCTGGACCTCAACATTCAGCTCCAGGCCATATTTGTGCCAGGAAAGGAAAATATACTAGCAGACATCTTAAGCAGAACTACCACGGATGCCCACGAATGGATGCTGCATCCAGACATCTTCAAATCCATTACAAAGAAATGGGGACTACCAGAAATAGACCTGTTCGCATCCCCACACAACCACCAATTGAGAAAATTCTGCACAAGGACATACCACCAACTTGCTTGGAAGGTGGGCTCCCTATTCTTCAGTTGGGAAACCTGACAGCATATGCATTCCCACCTCTACCTAAGTGCTACTGAAGATCAAAGAAGATCACCCAAGGATCATCCTGATAGCTCCAGACTGGCCGAGGCAGCATTGGTACCCGCTACTGAGGAGTATGTCTCGGGCACACGCATGGCCTCTACCTCTAGTTTTTTTACTGCTAACACAGAACAACTTCAAAATCCTGCATCCAAACTTGAAAACACTGCAGCTAGCTGCTTGGAACATTACATAAAACAAAATAACCCAGAATTATCTCAAAGGGTTAAAGACATTATCCTGGAGGCTCGCAGACCCTCCACAAGGAAAACTTATTCAGCAAAATGGAAAAGATACCTCATTTGGAGTGCAGCAAAAGGAGAAAATGTATCATTGGCAAACATAGCTAACATCCTGGAATATTTAGCAGAGCTTTTCCACAATGGCCTGTCTTACTCCTCCATTAAGATTCATGCATCAGCAATTTCAGCAGAATACAACATGGATCCTCCAGTCTTCTCTCATCCTCTACTCAGGCAGTTTCTGAGAGGAATTAAAATGTAAAGCCTCCAAGGAAGCCACCTTTGCCTACATGGGACCTGAACTTTGTGTTAGAAAAGTTAACACTTCCCCCTTTTGAACCAGCAGCAACAGCAGAATTACAGTTCTTATCTTGGAAAACTGCTTTCCTGCTTGCAATCACTTCAGCAAGAAGGGTTTCTGAATTACAGGCATTAATGGCAGTACAGCCCTTCCTTATCTTCCATCAGGATAGAGTGTCCTTGAGAGCTAATCCTACTTTTATGCCAAAGGTGGTCTCCAGGGGATCATTAAACCAAGCAATCCACCTACCAACATTCTTCCCCAACCCACAGAACAGGGGAAAGACTACTGCATACCTTGGATGTGCACAGGCAATTGTGCTACTACCTGGACAGAACCAAGAACAATAGAAAAACTGACCAGCTTCTGGTAGCATATGCAACAGGAATGGAAGGAAAAGCAATTTCAAAACAGACAATCTCAAAATGGATAGGAAATTGCATTAGATTTTGTTACTCTTTTCATGGAAAGACAACTCCAGAAAACATCAGACCTCACTCCACAAGGGCTACAGCCACTACTACAGCTTTCTTACGGAGTGGCTACCAAAGACATTTTAGAGGCTGCTACTTGGAGCTCCGTGCATACATTTGCCAAGCATTATAATCTACCTTTATACTCCAGATCCTGAGCAGGTTTTGCCACTGCTGTTTTGCAAGGGATCTTAACTACACCATAATCTTCTTAGTGCCTCCTCCCCAGTTTGGCTATGGTATTCTACCCATATGTTAGGACTGCAGATGCATCCTTGAAGGACATAGTACAGTTTTGTACCTACCATAAATGTAGATGTCCGAGAGGTATGCATCTGCAGTCAGGATTACCCACCCTCCTTCCCCTCTGTGGTACTCCTAGGGTATTTGCCCATCTTGTAGCTAGCTGGGGGAATCTATTATGGTGTATTTGTTTGTATATATGTATATACATGTTTATTTTTATTTGCTCTCTACTGTTTGGAATCATTTGCATTTATCCAAATTTAGCCTTCCTAGAGGGCACCTGGCATCTGGGGCAAGAAACACGGAGGAAAATGGCGTCAGTTGATGCCTTTATACCCAGTTGACAGCAGCTATGACGTCGGGTGAAGTGCGACATCAGCCGAGGCCAGACCCAGACTTTGGAATCCGGCCGACCAAAGGGCTGCCTGAGGCAGGACAACCCATATGTTAGGACTGCAGATGCATACCTCTCGGACATCTACATTTATGGTAGGTACAAAACTGTACTTTCTTCTTCTTCAAGGCCTAAAACTTTAACTATGCCTAGTCAGGCCTCTATGCCTAAAAAACAAATAAGAATGGCTGAAGACCTTATTACTTTAATCAGGGGAAGCCAACCTTAGGACTGAATTTGCTTATGATACTTCTGACCAGGATTCTGAAATTTCTGTTTCCTCTGATGACCAGGATTTACCCTTATCTATCTACAAGGATTCTGATGCAGAGGACTTTATTCCCTCTGCTTCCCCCTCAGAGGATTTCTCTTTTGGTGAAACCCTGTATATTCTTAGGGTGCACTTTCGCTGGGAAAGCTAGGATTACTCTGATTCTAAAAAGAGGCTCAGGGATTTCTTATTCCTGCCTCAACACAGGCCTTTAGCTATCCCTCCTGTACTAGACATTGTTGATAATGCCTTTTCGGAATCTAGCTTGGCCCCTGACTCTCTACCTCCTGCTCCCAGCAAACCTGATAGATATTACAGGGTGCCTGACTCTCACAAGTTCCTTTGTAAAAATCCTACTGTGGATCCTGAGACCATTTAACAGGGACCCAAGGGCATTCAGGCTACTATTGCCAGAAATCCTACCACCTCTGATAGAGACTCCAGGGCGCTGGATAGATGGTGTAAGAAAGTATACACTTCTGCACTTTTGGCCATTAGGGCCTTAAACTGCCAGTTTCATATGTTAAAGTATCAGCAGCATATTATTGGATTGCTTAAACAGAAAATGATGATTCCTGACTGTGCTGAAAGTAAGGATTTACAGGATTTAATGCATTCTGCTGAACAGGTTGGAAAGCATACTTTGCAATGTGGTTTTGATTCCCTAGAGGCATCTTGCAGGACTTCCGCCACTGGGTCTGTACTTAGAAGGCATGCTTGGCTTAAGGAGCAGTCTTTGCCAGATCATGTTAAAGCTAAATTGCTGGATGCTCCCTTAAATCAGGACTGCCTCTTTGGCAACAAAGCAGAAGAAGTTCTTAAAAAGATGGAGGAAAAAGCTAAATCTAGGCAAACTGTTAAAGATTTCCTACAAGTACAGCCTCCAAGATTCAATAAGAATTGGCCCTCTAAGAACTGGTCTTTTCCTGCCTCTTCCAAGCCTTCTTAGTCCAAACCTAGAACTAGCAGAACACCCATGCTTCAGTCTCAGGGTATGCACAGGACTAAGCAGTGGGGGGGCTCCCACTTCCACTTCCAAGCACTTCTCAACTGACTGCTCCTTTAGGGGGAAAGATTGCTCTGCAGTCAAAAAACTGGGACCCAAGACAAATGGGGTTTAAATATAGTTTCCCAAGGATACAGAGTTCACTTCCACACGTTACCAACCCCAAACGGTTAGCCAGATCTACCCCCAAATCAGTGGGCAGAGGCTCAAAAGCAAGTACTCTCCCTCTTAAGCATAAAGGCTATTCAGACTGTACTAGAAGAGGAAAAGGGACAAGGTTTCTACTCAAGACTTTTCCTGGTACCCAGAAAAGACAACTCATGGCGTCCTATCCTGGACCTTTCTATCTTAAACACCTTTTTGGTGATTCCAAAATTCAAGATGCCAACTCTTCACCAGTTACTTCCTATGCTAGGCAAAGATGCCTGGTTGGCAACACTGGATTTAAAGGAAGCCTACCTGCACATCCCAATCAGGGAATCTTGCAGAAGATAGCTACACTTCAAAGCAGGCTACATGCACCATCAGTTCTTTGCACTGCCCTTTGGCTTATCTACTGCGCCCAGGGTATTCACAAAGTGCCTAGCTCCAGTCATTGCATTTTGCAGGCAAAGAAATATTCAAATATACCCATACCTGGACAATTGTTTAATTCAGGCAGAAAGCCAGGACCTACTTTTGAATCATATGGCATTTGTACAAAAGGTGCTAACTTGTCTGGGGTATACCATAGACAAAAATAAATCACATCTGATACCCTGTCAACAAATTATATTCCTGGGAGCAAGCTTGAACACAACTTCCCAGATGGCTTTTCTCACGCCAGAGAAACAAATTTGAAAACTTACTTCAAACTAATGGCCACAAAAACCCTGCTATGTGCAAGGAAAATACTGCAAGATTTAGGGTTCATGACCTGCATTCTACTAATTCCATATGCAAGACTGCATATGAGGAAACTACAATGGTATCTAAAAAGCCTATGGTGTCAACATTCTAAGGATCTAGAAGCAATGATTCCTATCATGCCTTGCCTACGGTTAGAGTTCCTTTGGTGGGCAGAGGCCTGCCACCAAAACAAGGGACTACCATTCACTCTACCCCCTGCCGCCCAAACCCTAACAACAGATGCATCAGACTATGCATGGGGGGGGGCTCACCTGGCAGGGAAGTGCATTCAGGGCAAATGGAACCCAAGTCAAATGCACCTGCATATCAATCAAAAAGAAATGTTAGCTGTACAGAATGCTCTGACAGACTTCAAGGACCACATTCTTCCAGGACAATTAATGGTAAAGACGGACAACACCACTGTTATGTGGTACATAAACAAGCAGGGGGGTACCCATTCTTATCCTCTCTGCAGATTAGCCATATCTGTGGAACACAGCCTTGAGCTACCAAGTGCATCTACAGGCTCAATTCCTGCCAGGAAAACTAAATACACTGGCAGATGAACTAAGCAGAAATCTCCTGGACCCACATGAGTGGAAACTGGAACCAAAGACTTTCAACATGTTGATAAACAAATGGAGGAGCCCAGATATAGACCTGTTTGCTTCCCCCCAGAACTACCAATTGGACAAATTCTGCACAAGGACTCCCCACAAACAAGCTTGGAAAGTGGATAGTCTTTCCTTCAGCTGGAAAAATCTAACCGTTTATGCCTTTCCTCCTCTGCCTCTCCTCCCCAAAGTACTACTAAAGATCAAACAGGACACACCAAGGACGATACTGATTGCACCGGACTGGCCACGCCAACACTCGTACCCCCTGTTGTGCAGTTTGTCACTGCTGGCTCCATGGCACCTGCCTCATACTCCTACCCTGCTGTCTCAGCAGGAGAGCCAGATTCTGTACCCTCTGTATCAAACCCTGAATCTGGCAGCCTGGCTAATTACCTAATCTCTCCGTTACCATCCCTCACTAAACAACTGTTGGATGTCATTTTGGAGGCAAGGAGGCCTAGTACTAGAAACTCTTATGCTGAAAAATGGAAAAGATTCTGTGCCTGGAACCAAACTCAAGGGATGGGCACAGCAGCGCCCAATTTACCTCAGATTCTTCAATACTTTACTGAGATGCTTCACAAGGGCCTTTCTTTTTCCTCTATCAAAATTCACGCCTCAGCCATTTCAGCTCATTACAACACAGAACCACCCCTCTTCTCTCATCCACTGCTCAAGCAGTTCCTCAGAGGGGCCAAAAATTTAAGACCACCCAGGAGAGCCCAACTACAGCCTGAGACCTTAACTTTATATTGGAAAAAATCAGTCTTCCTCTTTTTGAGCCAGCCGCAAGTGCAGAGTTAAAATTCTTTTCTTGGAAAACAGCCTTCCTTTTAGCAATTAGTTCAGCAAAAGGGGTATCTGAATTACAGGCCCTTATGGCAGTGGAGCCTTTCATCATATTTCATGCGGACAGGGTGTCCCTCAGGACCAATCCCTCCTTCATGCCCAAGGTGGTATCCAGTGTGGCTCTTAATCAGTCCATTCATTTACCAACCTTTTTTCTAATCCACAGAACAAAGGGAAACGGATACTGCACTCCTTAGATGTGCACAGACAACTTAGATTTTACTTGGACAGGACTAAACCTCTAAGGAAATCTGAACAACTGCTGGTGGCGTTTGCTGCAGGGGCAGAGGGGAAGGCTATTTCAAAGCAAACCATTTCTAAGTGGATAAGCCATTGCATTCATTTCTGTTGTAAGCACTATGGAAAACCTATCCCACAGGGGATTAGACCCCATTCAACCAGGGATGCATCTACCTCTACAGCCTTTCTCAGAGATGTCCCTACCAGGGACATCCTAGAAGCTGCTACCTGGAGTTCTGTACATACTTTCACCAAGCATTACCATTAACCAACTTTTTCTAAATCCAGAGCTGGCTTTGCCACTGCAGTCTTGCAGGCTCTTATAGCTGGTCCTAATGCTGTCTAAATTCCTCTTCCTATCCTTAGCTTTGGGAATCTACCCAAATGTGATGACTGCAACAGTGAAACACGAAGAACATAGTACAGTTGTGTACAAAATGTAGATGTTCGAGTGTATTCACTGTTGCAGTCCTGGTTACCCTCCCTCCAGCTCCCTGACCTCTTTTGGCTATACCTCTACTCTCCTTTACTATGCTTAAAAGCTTTTTGGTGTATTTGTTTTTTTGTTGGAGGTGTAACCTTGTGTGTGTGTGTGTGTGTGTGTGTGTGTGTGTGTGTGTGTGTGTGTGTGTGTGTGTGTGTGTGTGTGTGTATATATGTGTGTATATGTATGTATGTATGTATGTATGTGTGTGTGTGTGTGTATATATATATATATATATATATATATATATATATATATATATATATATATATATATATATATGTATATATATATGTATGTATATGTGTATATATATATATATATATATATATATATATATATATATATATATATATATATATATATATATATGTATATATGTATATATATATATATATATATATATATATATATATAATTGCTTCCCATTAGGGAGGCACCTGACATCTGGGGCAAGATAACCTGATGTAATGGCGTCTGCTGCATGCTTTATCCCCCTGACTACATGACGTCACGGAAGATGAGACAGCAACCGACGCAGGACCCAAGACTTTGATAATCAGGCCGACTTAAGGCTACTGCAAGCAGATAACCCAAATTTGATGACTACAACAGTGAATACACTCTAACATCTACATGCAAGTGTACACAACTGTACTTTATTGTAAAATGACTTGCAACTGTCAGACTTCACTGTCAAAGAAGGTAGGAAAGTGAATCTGAATAGAAAGAGGTGTCAACATTTGCTGCAACACCACAACCCTATATAGAAAAATGGTGGTGGTGATAAAAATTGGGTCAGAAATATATGGTATCTGGTTATTCTCATTGTATTTCATACATGTCCTCAGATTCATTTGGTAACTTTACTAGACATTCTAACAGGTCTGAAATTAGTCCCAAGGTGGTGCATAAGCTCTTCATGAAGGAAGACCCACCAGATTGAGAAAGCTTTTAGATATTGTATCATTTTCTTTTAGCAAAGGGAAAACCAAAGACCTGAAACCTGTCCTGTATCTCTGTGGTTTAAGTGCATTGATTCTCAATTAAATCTTTTGAATGGCCAGGGAGCATTCTGTCCTCACATGTCTATCAAAAAGAGAGAAGACACCCATTTTGAACCTCCAGATGACCACTTCACAAGGAATTACAAAGGGGAGATGAGTCCCTCACTACCATTTGTGGACACTTCTGTTGGTCTCACCTCTGCTCCCAGCATCTTCAGTAGAGGTACCTCTACAGCTGTAGCCCATTTCAGGCTGTAGGAGTCCCTTTCTTGATGACTGGCTGCATGCTACTGCAATCTTCAGCCTGTTCTCGTCTGGGTTTCACTTTACTTTGCAAAGGCCAGTTTTAACCCTCTTCAAATTTTAGTATTCATAGTGTGTTCCTGGATACAACAGTTTCTCGCAAGTTTTTGCCTGTTGATAGAATTCTGTCCATTAAGCAAGCAGCTTCTGTCCTACAGTTTTATAGGACTGTTCTTTTAAAGACTTTAATAAAGTCATGGTCATGCCCATTTATATGTACATGTCTAAACTGCTATGATATAGGTATAGTGCTATGATTTTGACCATTAGATTTAGCCTTGCTCCTTTGAGATTTATGATGTTCCTCATAAAATCGGACCTTACGAGTACATACGTTATTGAATACATAATCTAAGCCAATACAAAACATCAATTCCACTACTTATGTAGAATCTGTTATATAAAGACATTCTGTTGTGAAAAATAAGAGCATGCTACTCTTTTTGTCCCTTTGCTATGATTTCTAAAGGTCTTTGATAAGATTTTTAATGCCTGGAGGTTGAGAGGTATGTTTGTTTCGCTGTAAGCTTCTTATGAAGGCCCCCCTCTATCCTTGGAATGCAGTGGTCTTGGAAATCAAATTCAGTTAATCATTCCACTTGATTCTACAAGACATGACACTCTCATTGGTTTGACTGAATTAGCAAAAACCTTTCACAGGGATCCCATTTGAGTTTTAAACCTCATAAGCAACAGATGCATTTAATGTGGGATGTGAATGTTTCAAAGGATGAATTGTTCAAGGGACATAAACCTCCCAGGAGTTCCATTTACAGATATTTGTCCTGGAGGTAAGGTTCATAGGGTATTACTAGGTATGCAGTCAGTGAGACTGTTGAGGTGCCTAGCACAATATCCCAACTGTCTTACAGAACTATTTGGTTAATTGACTTGCTCAGAGTTGCACAGTAAGCAAATGGAGGTAACTTGTTAACTGTTCATAGCCTTAAACTTGTGCAATAGCTGCCAGATTAGTGTTTCTTTCCCTTTTGGCATTTCAAAACTCAATACATAAATAAGTAATGTCCTTCAAGTCTGGCAGTGTCACTGTAGTGTGGTACATCAGTTGGAAAGAACATACTGCTGAAGTAGCAGGTAAAAAGTTACAAGGGAGCGGCAATATGCTGTCCAGCCCCATGTTTTGTGTTAGGAATGCACCTTTAAGGAAGAGTCTTTCCCAAACAGACAGATTGAGTTAATGCCTTTTAATGCCTCATGGGTGGTCATTCTTCCAGATGTTGGCAAGGAGATCTTTTGTCTCTGGTGCCATTTTATCTGCAGCTTGTTTGCCTGTACAACCATCACTAAGTGCCATAACATCTTTTTACTGATCCCTGTCCGAGATCATGGAAAAGATGCCCTTTTCTACCCTTGCCTAGAGAACCATTTGTGCCCCTCTGCCATTTTCTCTGATAATGAGGTTCATCCAAAAAGCTAGAATGCACAGTGTAAAAATAATCCTGCCAGCACCCGTTATAGCCAGTGAGATTCTTTTTCTGTCTTTCTTTCCAAAATTGAGACTGCATCCTTCCCAAGACACTGTAATCTCACCCATCAAAGAATGCTAGAAGCTTCTGACAGACTTGCCTTGAAACCAGCAGCTTTGGCTGCTCCATTTCCAGTGGTAGGTAAGGATCTGGGTATATTAGATTGGCCTTTCATCACCTTAGTCCAGCAACCTACTTAAAGGACCTTCTGTTAGAAATGGTTTGCTGTTACTCTCAGAACTTCTAATTCCGTTTTAGGGTTACTACACCATCCCAGATTCTTCTTGGTGTCTGTTTTCAGCTGCCATTCTGAACAAGATTCTATTTTGTTAGTAACTTTGAATATCTGTAAGGCCTTTCTGCAAATAATTTGAAAAACTGAAAGGCCTTTCTACAAAGAACCTTCAACTTCTGCCCTTTACACCTCCATTTCCTCAATGGGACAGTTTTGTGCTTGAGAAGCTTACTCTTTCACCATTTTTAACCTGCTGCTTCCCCAGACTTGAAATTCTTGATGTCCTTCAAGAATGCAACTGCAGTCATAACATATGGGTTGTCCTGCCTCAGGCAGCCCTCGGTCGGCCGAATTCCAAAGTCCGGGTCCGGCGCCGGCTGGTGTCCCCTCCTCTCCGACGTCACAACGGCTGGAGTATAAAGGCATCAGCCGACGCCATCTTCTTCAGTCTTTCTTGCCGCGTGGTGCCCGAAGCAGAAGTAGTTCGCAAGTGCCGGTCGGTCAGCTCCTGTGTTTTCAGTACCGAAGTCATCTAAAAGCTAAGTACCCCTTTGGGGAACATTTATTCTTGCCTCAGCCGATGTCGGAACAAATTGAGAAAGTTAATAATTGTTTGTCTTGTGGTAAACAAATACCTCATAAGGACTTCCATTCTCTCTGCCTTCCTTGCCTGGGCCCAGACCACGACGTCTCGGCCTGTGCTGCCTGTGCTTGCTTTAATAAGCGCACTCTCAGGCGCCGGGCAGAATTCGCCGAGGACTTTTTCGGTGAATCTTTTGCGTATATCATGCCGTCGGATCAACCGACAACCCAATCTGCTAAAAAACGCAAGGACCGGGACCGACACCCTCGGCCAGCGTCCACTACCGATGCTACTGCTAAACCCTCTGCTAGTGCTCCGGTCCTTTCGGAAGTGGTAAATCCACCGCTCCAGGCAGACGACACAGAGTTAACACGACCTTCGGTCTCAGAGATCTCTCTGGTGCTGGTTGTTGATTTTCCTCCGGAAACCGAAGTTCTGGATCTACCCGACACCATTTCTGTGGACAAGGTTACGCCTGCACATGGGACTACTAGGCCTCCTGTATCCATGTCCATCAAGGCCTTTGCACGTGCTAAGGCCGCCAGTCAGGCCAAGGCCCATCCTAAACCTGCTGCCCAGGCCCCTTCATCTGATAAGCAGATCATGTCTCTGGCTGCAGATCTTGTTTCCCTTATCAGGGGGACTCAGCCTCATCCGGACAGGGGTTCTCAGCTACCTGCAGAGAAAAGGCCTAGAACTGAGCAGGTGGACGACCTCTCTTCGGATGAAGCCTCTGGGGATTCTGAGCATTCTGATACCCAAGAAGAATCCTTCCAGGCCTACGAGGACTCTGATGCTGAGGAATCAATTCCCTCTGCCTCCCCTCCAGAGGATTTCTCCTTTGGTGAAGTCCTGCATTCCATGAGGGAACATTTCCAATGGCAGGGTCAGGAATTCTCTGACTCCAGGAAAAGGCTTCGTACCTTCCTCAAGCTTCCCCAGCACAGACCTTTGGCTGTTCCACCTGTTATGGATGTTTTGGATGATGTTTTCTCTGACTCCAGTGCTAACCCTGATTCTCTTCCTCCTGCTCCTGTCAAGCCGGACAGATATTATAGGGTCCCTGACACTCAAAAGCACCTTTTTAAGGCCCACTCTGTGGATCTAGAAACTATTTCACAGGGCCCCAAGGAGGTGGCTACCTCCTCTGCCAAAAACCCTCTGCCAGCGGACAGAGAAGCAAGGTCCCTGGAGAGATGGGGTAAAAAAGTATATACCTCTACTACCCTAGCCATGAGGTCACTTAACTGCCTTTTTCACATGTTTCAGTACCAAGATTTTCTCCTGGATGATTTACAGAAAAAGTTAGCCTCTCCTGAGCCTATTCATAAAAAGGCATTGCAGGATCATATACATAACACTCAGCAGGTTAATAACCATTTTCTTCAGTGTGGTTAAGATGCATTGGAAGCTTCATGTAGGGCAGCTGTGACTGGGGCTGTGATACGTAGACATGCTTGGTTAAAGGATCAGTCTTTGCCTGACCATGTTAAAGTAAAGTTACTTGATGCACCTCTGGAAAAACAGAAGCTGTTTGGTGCTAATGCACAAGATGTACTGAAATCCATAGAGGAAAAAGCAAAGTCAGTACAGACAGTCAAGGATTTCCTTCAGGTTCAGCCACCCAGATTCAGCAGAAACTGGCCCTCAAAGAATTGGTCCTTCCCCGGCTCAGACAAGTTTCAAAGGGGAAAAAGCAGACGTGCCCGAGGTAGAGGGCAATACCGAGGATCTTACAGGGGCCGCCAATGGCATCCTCCAAATCAAAGAAGTGGCGCAGACAGTTCAGCTGCACCACAAGGACAATCACAATGACTTGACTTTCGTACCACCTACAAAGGTTCAAAGAGAAGCACCTTTGGGCGGAAAATTATCCTTATTATCTCAAAACTGGCATATCCTAACCAAGGACAACTGGATTCTGGATTTGATAGACAAAGGTTACAGATTCCACTTCCACACATTACCAATAAGACAAGGCATGCCAAACCTGCCACATCATCAAAGGGCAGAGGCGCTCACTCAAGTTTCCAAGCTGTTAAGTATAAAAGCAATAGAAAGGGTTCCTCCTCAGGAGCAAGGCCAGGGATTTTATTCAAGACTGTTCCTTTTTCCAAGAAAAGAAAACAAATGGAGACCCATACTGGACTTGTCAACTCTAAACACTTTTCTCATGGTGCCAAAGTTCAAAATGCTGACGTTGCAGCAACTCCTTCCCATGCTGGGCAAGGGGTCTTGGCTGGTCACTCTGGACCTCAAGGAGGCATACCTGCATGTCCCAATCAGACAAAGCTGCAGAAGATACCTCAGATTTCTTGCAGGGACAGAGCATTATCAATTCTCAGCATTGCCGTTTGGCTTATCTACTGCACCCAGAGTGTTCACGAAATGCCTGGCATCAGTAGTGGCATACTGCAGACTGCAGGGGATTCAAATATACCCCTACCTGGACGACTGCCTCATACAAGCAGACCACAAACAAACCTTAAAAGAAAATTTGGACTATGTCATGCATCTACTGCAGGCCTTGGGATACACAGTCAACATTCAGAAGTCAAAACTACTGCCATCCCAACAGATTATCTTCCTAGGAGCCAAACTGGACACAGAAAACCAAATGGCCTACCTCACAGAGGAAAAGCAGCAGCATTTACCAGAGTACTTCAAAGGCCTAGCAAAACTCTCCCAGCTGACTGCAAGGAAAATCCTGCAGGCCCTGGGGTTCATGGCATCTTGCATCCTTCTGATACCTTTGGCAAGACTCCATATGAGAAAGCTGCAATGGTATTTAAAAAACTTATGGTCTCAACACAGCCAAAGCCTAGAGGACATAATCCCACTTATTCCATGTCTACAAAAGGAATTCTTATGGTGGGCTCAAGCCAGTCAGCAAAACAAAGGCATGTCTTTCAACAGACCTCAAGCAGGCCAAATGATTACAACAGATGCCTCAGACCATGGATGGGGGGCGCACATGGAGGGTAGATGCATTCAAGGTCTTTGGATGCCAAAGGAAAGGCATCTGCACATAAACCAAAAGGAGATGTTGGCAGTGATACATGCAATCGAAACTTTCGAAAAATCACTACAACAAGGGCATTTGCTAATAAGGACAGACAACACCACTGTCATGTGGTACATAAACAAGCAGGGAGGCACTCATTCTTATCCCCTCTGCAGACTAATAATGCTTCTCTGGGAAAAATCTCTGAGCCTGAAGATACATTTACAATCCCAGTTTGTACCAGGCAAGGACAATGTACTGGCGGACCAGCTGAGCAGAAATTTAATGGATCCACACGAATGGATGCTGCACCCTCACATTTTCTCTGAACTGACGAAGACATTGGGAAGACCGGACGTAGATCTTTTTGCTTCCCACTTAAATCATCATCTGGAAAAGTTCTGCACAAGGACTCGCCATTCTCTAGCCTGGAAAATGGATGCTCTCTCCTTCAGCTGGAATTCTCTAAAAATTTATGCATTCCCTCCTCTGCATCTGCTGACCAAGGTGATACTGAAGATCAAAGCAGAACAACCAGCAGGCATCTTGATAGCTCCGGACTGGCCAAGGCAACACTGGTACCCATTGCTATTGACCATAACTCGGACCAAACCATGGCCTCTGACCCTATGGCCCCTACTCTTAACACAACACAATTACAGGACTGTACATCAAGACCTGAACACATTACATCTGACAGCCTGGAGGCTACCATGATTTCTCCACCTAACTCTCTTTCCAAATCAGTTCAAGAGATCTTGCTGGAAGCACGCAGACCTTCCACCAGAAAAACCTATTTAGCCAAGTGGAAGAGATTCAGCATCTGGAATGCCAACAGGGGTCAGGACAAAGCATTACCGAGTATGCCTCAGATATTAGAATACTTGGCAGAACTTTTTCATACTGGACTCTCATACTCTTCAATAAAGATTCATGCCTCAGCAATCTCAGCAAAATACAACTGTGACCCTCCAGTGTTTTCACATCCTCTGCTAAGACAGTTTCTAAGAGGGATAAAGAATATCAAACCTCCCAGAAAACGGCCAGTACCTGCATGGGACCTCAATTATGTGTTGGAAAAATTAACTCTTCCTCCATTTGAACCAGCAGCAACTTCAGAAATGCAATTTCTTTCATGGAAGACGGTCTTTTTATTGGCAGTCACATCTGCAAGAAGAGTTTCGGAGATTCAGGCACTCATGGCAGTGCCTCCCTTCCTCATTTTCCATCAAGACAGAGTTTCTCTAAGAACAAATCCTACATTCATGCCAAAAGTTATTTCCAGGGTGTCTCTAAATCAAGCTATTCACCTGCCTACATTCTTCCCCAATCCTCAAAATAGGGGGGGAAAACTACTGCATACTTTGGACATACACAGACAACTATGTTACTACTTGGACAGAACTAAGGCCACCAGAAAGTCTCACCAACTGTTTGTAGCCTATGCTGCTGGAGTACAAGGAAAAGCAATCTCCAAACAAACAATTTCAAAATGGATTGGACATTGCATCAGATTCTGCTATTCATTCCATGGAAAAGGTGTGCCAGTCAATATTAGGCCACATTCCACTAGAGCTTTAGCCACTTCCACAGCTTTCCTAATAGGAGTGGCAACAAAAGACATTTTAGAGGCTGCTACATGGAGCTCCGTGCATACATTTACCAAGCACTACAACCTGCCGTTATACTCCAGATCCTGAGCAGGCTTTGCTTCGGCAGTCTTGCAGGGGATTTTAGCTACACCATCCTTATCATAGACCCATCCACCCCGAGCCTGGCTATGGTATTCAACCCATATGTTATGACTGCAGTTGCATTCTTAAAGGACATAGTACAGTTTTGTACCTACCATAAATGTAGATGTCCGATAGATATGCAACTGCAGTCGGATTTTCCCACCCTCCTACCCCTCTGTATCCTTCTTTTTTGGGTCCCTACCCCTTATCCCATTAGCTGGGTGTATTTCCTATGGTGTATCTGTTTATTACTGTTGTGCATGTTTGGGATTATTTTTATCCATTACCAAATTTAGCCTTCTTAGGAGGGCACCTGGCATCTGGGGCAAGAAACACTGAAGAAGATGGCGTCGGCTGATGCCTTTATACTCCAGCCGTTGTGACGTCGGAGAGGAGGCGACACCAGCCGGCGCCGGACCCGGACTTTGGAATTCGGCCGACCGAGGGCTGCCTGAGGCAGGACAACCCATATGTTATGACTGCAGTTGCATATCTATCGGACATCTACATTTATGGTAGGTACAAAACTGTACTTTTTGAAGATCTCTTTACAGTAGTTCATACAACCGCTACGAGAATCTTGGTTCTTCCTGTCTTTTTATGTAAAATATCCCTAGTTGATTTTCTACAAAGAAAGGTATTTGTATGTTGGTGGTTGCAACAGAAATCCACTCAGTCCATCAGTAGGTTCTGTCTTCTTCCTGAAATATGCTAACCATCAGGAGTAACTTCTCCTTTGCATGGCTGTCCACAGGCAGCTTGGAAATTGTATGAGGAGAAGCAAATTAATTTTTATGTTACTTGTTTATCAGAGTTGTGCAGGAAGGTTAGTAAACACCCTTTCTAGATGGTCCATCTCACTCACTGTCTCCCCCACCCACACCAAAAGTAGATGCTAGTTTTGTATTTTGTGCAAGTCCACATTCAATTTGCATTTAATTTTTCTTTTGCAGAGTCTATATTATGTAATTGTCATGACCCAGTTAGTGGCAGAAAAAGGTCTTCCACCAGCTACCCAAATAAGAAACAAATTATCTTTGCCACAGCAACTTAGTAACGCTTGAGCAAGTTTGCAGACCACTGTAGCTTAACATAGTATCCATGCCCATGTCTTCTTTCAGGCTTACTGTCTTCAGGTATGTTCCCTTGAGAGTGGCTACCTAGTAAGTTTTGCCTGCTAGGAGCTCTGCCATGTAAATCGCCCAAGAGTGAACTCTTTTTATTGGGTATGAACATTGCCATAATGATGATTCTGTAAACAGGTCCATCTTGGCTTTCCTGTGCAGTTTCAGCTGTGCTGGAGCTGTGGTTAGGGACTGCAGACTTAATGTGCTTATTCTCCCTTGAGGAGGAGCTTAGAAAGTCCTCCTTGAATACCCAGTTTAAAGAGGATGTTCTTTAGCTAGTCTTCTGAAAAGCCGAAGCAGGCCATCACCACTTTAGAGGATCTTTATGATCTGCACGGCACTTCCTTCCTCCTTTCTCTTCCTATTCCACACAGAAGAGAAGGAAGCCTCTTTGCAGGCTGAGGAAGGCATTAAATGGCAGATGGTCTTGTCCCTTCCAATGGTGACCAAGAGGCCAAAACAGGTTTCTGAAAGCATCTTAAATATTGTAGGAAAATGATACTCTAGGAATTGTACTTGGCAGTTATAGGTAATAAGACATGTCATGTAATGCCTGTCATTTTGTGCATGCTTGTATCTTTGGGGCATGATGCCATAATGTTTGCAGAAGCAAATGCTAAACATGGTCTACAAATTTGAGAATGTATTTTAAATATTAAGAGTAGGTCTGTTTCACTGTCTGGGGCTTCATCAAACTGCTAAGACCTTCTTGTTGTAACAAAGTTTAAACTCAAACCATACCAAGTAAACAGTCATCAAACAAAATCAGTGTTTCATGGCTCTCTTTTCTGTATATTAGATGCTTTATCTATCTCAATAGAGGTGGAGATTTTGTTTTATTTATTTTTGACCAGGTTAGACCTACTACGCTCATGGTTTCTTTTCAAGGGCGATCCTACGTGGTATTTGTAGTAGTAAGGGAAATTTGGCTAAGGCATCTGGGAACTTCGATTACACTTTAAGTAGGTGCCATGGGATCGTTTACATTCATCTGAGCTACCACAAAGTCATGCAGATTAGGCCTAGGTTTGACATCTTATCTGAAAGGTGACACACTCAGGAGTGCAACACACCTTATGCTGCACTGCAGTATCAGCAGTTGGTCTACCTCGTGTGAAAATAGAAACCTCAGCCTTCTGCTCCAAGGGTGAATATGCTACCTGTTGTGCCACGAACACTGCTGTTTTGGGGAAAAAAAGGAAATGAGTGGCAAGTGCTGTAGCATATCCATTCCTTACTAGAGTTGGTAGTACAATTTCTCTGAAAGTGAGAGCCCCCAAACATTAGTAGAACATGGTATGACACAAGAGAATAAAACATATCTAAATGTCTTGAGAATTATCAGATGTTCTTCATCTCACATTGCTGCAGTCCTTACTTATGGGTAGTCCGCTGTCCTCGGTCGGCCCGAATACCAAGATCTGACATCCAGGGTATAAATGGTCTCTGAAATTTTAGTTTCAGACCGATACCAAGTTAATATTTTTGTTTTCTTGCCTCAGTTACTTACGGATGTCAGAAAAAGTGAATAATTATATTTCTTGTGGGAAACAGATATTACCACTGCTTTGTATTCCTTGTCTGGAGGTTAGTCTTTGGCAAGAGGTGTAATTACAATATGCCGTCGGATGTTCGCCTGCTTCTACTAAGAAGCGCAAAGACAAATCTTTAAAGCCTAGGCAGGATGATTCAAGCTACAGCTGAACAGGTGGATCCGGCTGAAGTTTCTGTTGAGTCCCAGGGGAAACTTTGATTTTACAGGATGTGGCCTCTCAGGAGGCAGGTCAGGCTGAAGGGGCCTCTCAGGTTACTATTCTCCCTTCTATGCCTAAGGTGGTTAGGCCCTCTACTGTTTCTAAGGCTACTTCTAAGGGCAGGTCTGTCTTGCCTTCCTCTGGTGTCAGTTCTGGTTCTTCAGGGTCTGTGCCTAAAAAGCATATGCTTAAAATGGCAGAGGATTTGATTACTTTAATTAGAGGTTCTATGCCCCCTCCTGATAAGAGGCCCAGGATGGAGCCAGAGTTGGAAAGTTTGGAGCAGGCCTCAGATGATTCAGAGTCTTCTGCTGAAGACATTCAAGATTTCCCTCCTTATTCTGATTCTGATGCAGAGGATTCCACTCCTTCTGCTTCTCCTCCAGAGGATTTTTCATTTTCAGAAACTCTGCATTCTATGAGGGAGCATTTTAAGTGGGAGGGGCAGGATTACTCTGATTCACGGAAGAGACTCAGGGAGTTCTTGTTTTTACCACAGCATAGACCCTTAGCTATACCTCCGGTTTTGGATGTTGTTTCAGATGTTTTCTTGGAAGCTTCCCTTAATCCAGATTCTGTGCCCCCTGCCCCAGTTAAACCGGACAGGTATTACAGGGTGCCTGAGGCTCGAAACTATTAGTCAGTTAGAGCCTCTGTTGTTAGAATCCGGTTCCTCTGGATAAGGAAGCTAGAGCTTTGGATAGATGGGGTAAGAAGGTGTATACCTCTTCTACTTTAGCAATGAGAGCTTTAAACTGCCAGTTTCATATGTTGAAGTATCAGAATTTCCTCCTTTCTCAGCTAAGATCTAAAGTGGATGCTGGAGGGCATAGAGTGTAAAGAATTGCAGGATATAGTGCATGTTTCTGAACAGGTGGGTAAGCACTCCTTGCAATGTGGTTTTGATGCTTTACAGGCTTCTTCTAGGGTGGCTGCCACTGGTTCAAAGGATCAGAATTTGTCTGAGCATGTTAAGTCTAGAATTCTGGATGCCCCTTTACAATCTGAAGTTTTGTTTGGTCCTCCTGTGGAGTCCGTCTTAAAGAAAATGGAAGACAAAGCTAAGTCTATGCAGACTGTTAAAGATTTTTTGCAGGTACAACCTCCAAAGTTTAGTAGAAATTGGCCTACTAAGGGCTTCTGATTCTCAGTCTAGGGGTAGATCTAGGCGTGGTAGGGGCAGAGCTCAGAGTACCTTCAGGCCGAGACAATGGAGTTCGCCTGCTCAATCTGCTGGTGAGGGCAGGGGCCAGTCCTTTTGTAAACAGGCCCAATGACCTGCATTTTCAGCTGCCAGATTCTTCTTGCCTGGCAGCTCCTTTGGGAGGAAAGTTGGCTCTTTTCAAGCAAAATTGGCATTTAGTCACCCAGGACAAATGGGTATTGGACATTATAAACCGAGGTTACAAGTTCTATTTCCATACCATGCCTCCTTTCAAAGGCATGCCAGACGTCCCTCGGCAAAGGATAGAGGCTCACAGACAAATTTCTTTGCTTCTTCAAATAGGAGCTATACAGCCAGTTCCTCTGTCAGAAGTGGGCCTAGGATTTTATTCTGTTTCTAGTTCCAAAGAAAGGGAACACGTGGAGACCAATTTTGGATTTATCTATCCTCAACACTTACCTGGACATTCCAAAGTTCACGATGCTGACTTTACAACAACTTTTACCTCTGTTGGGAAAAGATCACTGGATGGTTACTCTGGATCTCAAAGAGGCTTACCTTCATGTTCCTATCAGGCCCAGTTGCAGGAGGTACCTGCGTTTTTGGGCTGGAAATTTACATTATCAGTTCTCTGCATTGCCCTTTGGCTTATCTACTGCGCCCAGAGTGTTCACAAAGATTCTGGCTCCAGTAATAGCATTTTTCAGACTAAGAGGAATACAGATTTATCCTTATTTGGACGACTGCCTGATTATTGCACAAGAAAGAACTTCTTCATCATCTACAGTATGTGATGGCAGTGTTAAGATGCCTAGGGTATTCTGTGAACGAAACAAAGTCCAGTCTAGTACCTTCTCAGGACATGTGCTTTCTGGGTGTGAGACTGAATACAGCTTCCCAGATGGCCTTTGGACAAACAAAGAAGCCTTTCTCTTTATTTCCATCGAATGTCTCTACGGTCCAGGCTGACTGCAAGGACAGTCCTTCAAGCCTTGGGGTTCATGGCATCTTGTATTCTGGTGCTTCCCAATGCCAAATTGCATATGAGGAAGCTTCAATGGTATCTCAAAAATGTATGGACACAGCACTGCCAAGATCTAGACACTGTCATTCAGATAATACCTTGCATTCAGAAGGAGTTTTTGTGGTGGGCTCAGGAATGTCACCTAAACAAGGGACTCTCTGTGACCCAGCCAGAGGCGGGTCAGATTCTAACGACAGATGCCTCGGACAAGGCTTGGGGAGCACACCTCAATGGAAAATGGGTGCAAAACACATGGCCTGTCATACTCCAACATTTACATATCAACTTGAAGGAAATGTTAGCAGTCCAGTTTGCATTGATGGCTTTCAAAGATTTACTTCACCCAGGGCAGGTGTTGATTCAAACAGACAACACTACTGTCATGTGGTACATCAACAAACAGGGGGGAACCCATTCTTACCCTCTTTGCAGGCAAGCGATGATTCTGTGGGAAACTGCTCTCAATCTACACCTCAATCTTCAGGCAAGGTTTCTACCAGGAGCACAGAACTCCTTAGCAGATGCCTTGAGCAGACAAATAGTGGATCCTCACGAGTGGAAATTGGATCCTCATGTATTCCAACAGTTGACAGTGTTATGGGGAACTCCAGACATAGATCTGTTTGCTTCTCCACTAAATTACCAGTTGCCAAAGTTTTGCACAAAAATGTTTCATCACACAGCTTGGAAGGTGCTATCATTCAGTTGGAACAATCTGCATGTATATGCCTTTCCACCTCTGCCTCTTCTTCCCAAGGTACTTTTGAAGACCAGACAAGACAAGACAAGACAACCATGATTTTGATAGCACCGGATTGGCCTCGACAACACTGGTACCCACTACTGAGGAGTTTAGTACGAGAACCTCCATGGCCTCTGCCTTTGATTCCGCACCTTTTGTCACAAGAGGACAGTCACTTCCTCAATGTCAAGGTTCAGTCTCTGCATCTAACAGCCTGGCATATTCTGTTTTAGACTCTGGAGGGTCTCAGATTCCACAACAAGTTTTGAATGTTATTTTGGAGGCCAGGAGGCCTAGTACCAGGAAAGTTCTGATAAATGGAGGAGATTTTTTATTTGGAGCAAAGGAAAGGACTTTGATGTCTCCAAACCTGATTTAAGTGTTGCTCTTCAATATCTTACTGAATTATTGGACAAGGGTTTGTCTTTCTCCTCAATAAAGGTCCATGCTGCAGCCATTTCTGCTCACTATGATTGTGACCCTCCTTTATTCTCTCATCCTTGGTTTAAGCAATTTCTTAGAGGGCAAAGAATATAAGACCCCGCTCCTACTCCTGCTTGGGATCTCAATTTTGTGTTGGAAAAACTTACTCTACAACCTTTTGAGCCTGCAGCTACGTTAAAGTATTTGTCATGGAAAACTGCTTTTTGTTGGCCATTACCTCTGCAAGAAGGGTTTCTGAATTACAGGCCCTCATGGCAGTGGAGCCTTTCCTGATTTTTCATAAGGATAGGGTATCTTTGCGTACTAGTCCTTCCTTTATGCCTAAAGTGGTTTCTAGTGTGGCCTTAAATCAAACTATTCATTTGCCTACTTTTTATGCAAACCCCCAAAATAAAGGGAGAAAATTTTGCATACTTTGGATATTCACAGGCAGTTATTATTTGAGCAGAACCAAGGAGTTCAGACAGTCTCAGCAGTTGTTTGTTTCTTTTGCTTTGGGTTCACAGGGTAAACCTGTTTCAAAACAAACTATTTCTGAATGGATTGGGTTTTGTATTTCTTTCTGCTATTCCCATCATGGTAAGGAGATTCCTGCTGGAATCAGGCCTCATTCCACTAGGGTTACTGCTACTTCTACAGCCTTTCTAAGGGGGGTAGCTACAAAAGACATTTTGGAGGCAGCTACTTGGAGTTCAGTGCATACCTTTTCTAAACATTTCCACCCTCCCCTTTTTTCTAAGTCTAGGGCTGGATTTGCCACTGCTATTTTACAGGGCATTTTAATGCTTTATGATTTTACCATCCTCCCTTTCCGTTGCTTTGGGATTCTACCCATAGTAAGGACTGCAGCAATGTGAGATGAAGAAGCTTGTACCTACAGTTGTACCTACCATAAATGTAGATGTTCCTCCTTCCCCACTGTAGTTTGACTTGGTGCTATGCTTTAGGGATGGTGGTTGTTGGGCATGTTTTTGAGAGGTATTCTATTTTTGGCTGTGGCCTTTCTGGTTTGGCCTTCTGACATCTGGGGCAGCCTTTATACCCTGGCCTGATGTCAGATCCCGACCGAGGACAGCGGACTACCCATAAGTAAGGACTGCAGCAATGTGGATCTTCGAACATCTACATTTATGGTAGGTACAAAACTGTACTTTTCTTGTAGTTGTTAATGACTTTTTCCCTGGCAAAGTTCTTAACCAATCCGTTCTTTAAACAGTTAATGTTTGTCCAAGGAAGGCAGATAAGTTCATAATATTTAATGCTGGTTGTGTGACATAATAAAACCAGTAAGGATTATAGAGGCATCAGCTTAGGTAAGGTTCACAAAACAAGTAGGTAGCTAAAGGGGGTACGCTACATAGAGCTAGTTTCTTTGATATCTTCTGCCACTGAAAATATTCTTTCTTAAGGAGAGGTATATAAGATTTTCATGTTTTATGTAGTGCCAACTTGTTGCAGGTACATTTTATTCTGTATGTTCTGACTGTATATTGTCTTTATATTGAAAAGAAAATTTTTATATCTACTACTTACAAAAAAAAAGTTTTTTAATCTTGACACAGTGAATAATGCTTGTCTGCATTAGTTAGTTGACTGCATATAGAAAGCAGTATCTTGAGCACTCTTTTGACCATTCTTAGGGAAAGTTTCAAGAAAGAATTCTTGGACCCTTGGGTATATACTTTATCGAAAAGAACATGCATATCTATAGTAGCTTAGCTGGGAAATGCCTTCCTCAAAGCCCAATTTTATGACTGCCTTAGACAACACAGCATTGTTCACTGAGGTTTATTTCTGTAAGTCTGATCAGCATCCTTTTTTGTTTATTGATACTAACTTAATATTCCACCATTCTCTGTGTAGCTCAGAAATAAGGCAAATAAAGCTTATAACTACCTGATAGGAAAACATACATTTGTACTACTTTGTTGTCATTTGAGTGCGCTCAGAATTTTTGAACATCTCGTCACTCCCATTTCTTTTTCTTTATTGCTTAGGCGTGCTCAGAATTTTTGAACATCGTATTCCCATTTTTCCACCCGTCTTACTGTTTTAGACAGCAGCATCCAGCTTTAGCTTTAGCCTACCATTGTGTCTCGGGTTACATGTCATTTAGTCCATGTGTATAGTGGTAAGCATGCACAGTTTTTTGGAGAAGATGGGGCTAGCGCATTATATTGTGACTCCTCGACAACAAAAGGAGATTCTAAAAAGAACTAGAGGGAATACAGTGGTTCATTACTGCTTACAGTATTGTTGTACTAGATGTTAGATTGGATCTTATTTAGGTTGCTGGAAATCCTTTGATAGACATGTGTTACTAGAGTCTGTTACCTACAACACTCATTGCAGTGCAGTTAAGTTCTCGCACAAGTGTGTTGTGCTATAACATATCACGAGTGATTTGTTTATTTGTGTAGTTCAGCAGGCACCAGTAAAAATGCATTTCCTGATTGCTTGGAGCTTCTTCTTGGATAGATTTTACTTAGAATTATATTTACATTGCCTGCAAGTCAGAACGTAATATCCTCTCCTGTTGTAAGAGCAGTAACAGATTTGGAATTCATTTGGGAAGGGTGCTAAGAATGTACTTTTGAAATAACCAGAAGCTATTCATTGTTTTCTTTCTCTAGTGTCAATGTTACAATGGACTGGTCTTGTCTACAGAGAGTTCAGTTGCAGTATATGGAATACTGAAATTGGTTCCAGAGGGCAAGCAGGTAATGTAGAGTTGCTTTATTTATTAAGCAAATTACTTATGTTTTTCATGAAAGTTGTATAAAATTGTACTTTAGTGAAGCTAAACTTAGTGAAGTTGTTGGTCTGTTTATTGCTCTACTTCCTATTAATTTTTAAGTGAATTTCCTTTTTTAGTGACTGTATTCCTTATTTTACTTGATTTTTCAGTTTTCTGTCCTTTTAGGTAACATGGCTTGAATTTCTGTCAATGTTAGCTGACTGACAGTACGATTTCAGGGAGTAACACTGCAGTTCATTTTGTTATGTAAATCTTTTAACATAAAAAGAAATTTACTAATTTAAGCCGGGGGGGGGGGGGGCATCTGAAGGGTATATTCACATATGGAACATTGCTGCAGAAATTAAATGTGTGCATGGGGAACGCAAGTCCTCTGGCCTCATCTTATCAGCAGTCTGATATGGAGGGTGTACTATCATGCAACTTTAAGATAAGGCCATAAAAAGATCCTTGATAGAAGAGACTGTGCCATGCACCCTATTTCATTCTTTTTGCTGCTCAGAGTAAATGGTTGATTTGCTATTCTTCAGTGCTTTGTTGGACAGATTTCATTGGTCAGAGCCTAATCTTCATCTTGGCAGTGTTGAGTACAAATTTTATAGTGTTTCTCTTGATTTTTGAACATCTGTAGGTGTTTGTATTTAAAATAATATCGCTGGTGTAATGATTTCCTAAAGAAACAAGTACTCATGTAGCTATCTGATTCCTTCAAAATATTTATGCTCACATATTTTGTTAGATGTTAATTGTAAACATTGTTTTGAAAGCAATATGAAAGCTTTAACTAGAAGGGGAAGCTGTTCACAAATTTTGTAGAACATTGAAGTTATGTGCTTTTTCTTTTTAGTTTATCTTTTTTCCCCAAAGGTATTCCAGAAATAAACATTCAAAGAAGGGAAAATGTTTCCAAAAGGAAGACAAAAATAGGAGTCATTCTTTCATTTTAGATTGCCCACATCATTCATTTATCTATCACAGGGGATCTGGAGTTTGTCATGGCACTTACTAGTTACAAGGAAGAGGGATGCTACGCTAAAGAATCTGCCAGCCAATGCACATACCCACTGTTAACATTCCACTCATACCTTTGAGCACTGTTGAGGAATGTTGGTTTTTCTTATCGGACATCTTTGGGATGTGGGAGGTAAATGGAACGGCCCAGCCAAGAATTAAACTGGAAATCCAGGTATCATCAGGCTGCCATGCTGACCAGTTTTTCCACCCCATAATTAAAAATAGTGGATTAGATATAAGATGCGTGACAGGAAAAAGCATTTTTTGACTGAAGAATTCAGACCTCCTGTCCCAAGCGAGACCTGTCTTCTGTAGCTGATGTTAAAGATTAGTTCTTCAGTTCCTCAGACTGACCTAAGTTCATAGATTAGTTCATAGATTAGTACTAGGCTAACTGCCCTTGGGGGCCATTTTAGGCCTAGCCAATTACCCCATGTGATGATCAAACCCTGCACCTTGTGTCTGCAAGGTAAACACCTTATAGGTTCATAGGTTAGCACTAGGCTAACTGCCCTTGTAAGCCATTGTAAGCCTAGCCAATTATCCCTTGAGACTCAAACCCTGCACCTTGTGTTTGTAAGGCAAACACCTTAACCATTAGGCCACCTTCCCAACCTTAACCGTTATGCCATCATCCCACCCCACCTTACTGCTACACAAGGGGGACATCTGGGAAGGTAGAAGCACAAGGCAAAGTTTTACAATATGATTGGTGCAGTGGTGTAGGGGGTAGCATTATTGCCTCACAGCAAGAGGTTCTCTGGTTCAGTTCTTGGCTGGAGTGCCTTCTGTGCGGAGTCTGCATGACCTCACTGCATTCATGTGGGTTTCTCCAGGTACTCCGGTTTCCTCTCACATTACAAAGTCATGTGTCTGGAGCGTTTCTTTCTGGGCCTCTGCTGAAAATTGGCTTAGATCCAAGTCAGACTTTCCTGGTAAACAAATGTTAAATAAAAATAAAATTAGAAAGGGTACCAACTGATGGAACTTTCTAAATAAAAAAATAAGTTTGGCATCCTAGAAGTCCTTTCCCTAGGCATAATTTAAACATCAACTCAAACCCACACTAATAATGCCATGTTCACTTCTCTACTGCCAGATTATGCTCTACCTAGATCTCATAGGTGACCTCTCAGCCTGTATTTTTCCTTTAAATATCTTCAGTCTACTCTATATTCTGTAGTAAAATGTACACCATTTTTATTCCACTCCCAACCATCCTGTCTTGTAGATTTAATCAATGACTACCCTTTATTCCTTGTGCTGTATTTGCTATGGTCATATATTCAATTTAACTAGGACTGAATAGTGGCCCTACTCTTCCTTTTTTTTTTTTTTTTTTTTTAACCTCCCCACAGTGACCTCCACCTTTCTCTCCATACATGTCTTTCAACAAACATAGAAACATAATAAAATTGTTTACTTTAATAGAAGACATATCAACAACAGACTTGAATCCCTCAAAGCCAGAATATCTCTACAGAATCTGTACAAGTAAGATGTCATGTAATTAGTGAAACCTATTAAACCTAATTTAAAGTTGTGGTAGTCTCTCTCTGTTCAAAGACATTTCATACTCAGAAGTGACTGTCTGGATAATACAGTAACTGGAAGCACTGTGTTGGGATTCAGTTAAAGCCATTGATGTCGCTCTTTTGTACTGTGTTAAAGAAACTACTCTTAAATGTCTTTTAACTAAGATCAACTTAGGAGAAGTAACTTACAGTGGATATAAAAAGTTTACACACCCCTGTTAAAATGTCAGGTTTTTGTGATATAAAAAAATGAGACCACAATAACTAATTTTAAAACTTTTCCCACGTTTAATGTGACCTGTAACATTTACAATTCAGTTGAAAAACAAATAATATAAAAAAATAAAAAACATACAATAAGCTGTGGTTGCATAAATGTGCACACCCTTAAACTAATACTTTGTTGAAGCACCTTTTGATTTAATTGCAGCATTCAGTCTTTTTGGGTAGGAGTCTATCAGCATGGCACACCTTGACTTGGCAGTATTTGCTCAGTCTTCTTGCAGAAGCGCTCCAAATCTGTCAAGATTGCGAGGGCATCTCTTGTGCACAGCCTCTTCAGGTCACCCCACAGATTTTCTATTGGATTTAGGTCTGAGCTCTGGCTGGGCCATTCTAAAACTTAAATTTTCTTTTGGTGAAGCTATTCTTTTGTTGAATTGGATGTATGCTTGGGATCATGGTCGTGTTGAAAGGTGAAATTCCTCCATCTTCAGGTTTCTAGCAGACACCTGGAGGTTTTGGGCCAAAAGTTACTGGTATTTGAAACTGCTCAGAATTCCCTCCACCTTGACTAAAGCCCCAGTTACTGCTAAAGAAAAGCAACCCCAAAGCATGATACTGTGCCACCACCATGCTTCATCGTGGGAATGGGGTTCTTTTGGTGATGCGAACTTTTGTTTTTGCGCCAAACGTACCTTTTGGAATTATGGCCAAAAAGTTCAACCTTGGTCTCATCAGACTATAACTCATTTTTCCACATGCTTTTGGGAGACTTTATGTATTGTTTTGCAAATTGTAGATGGTCCTGGATGTTCTGTGTAAGAAAAGGCTTCCATCTTGCAACCCTACCCCATAGCCCAGACATATGGAGAATACAGGAGATTGTTGACACACATAGTATACAACCAGTACATGTTCTTCGTCTCACATTGCTGTAGTCATAACCTGTGGGTAGTCTGCTGTCCTCGGTCGGCCCAAATACCAAAGAGTTAGGCTGGCGTCGGTCATGGCGCCCGCAGCTGACGTCAGTACGTAGTAGTACTTAAGCGCATGACCGACGCCATATCCTCAGTCTTTCTTGCCGCGTGGTCTGAAGCAGAAGCAGCGTTTGCAAGTGCCGTTCGGCGTTCTGAAATTTTTCAGTTTTCGAGTTTCAGACCGAAGACCAAGTTGGGCTAAGTACCCCGTTGGGGAAAATTTTTGTCTTTTCTTGCCTCAGTTAAATCCGGATGTCAGAAAAAGTCAATAATTGTATTTCTTGTGGGAAGCAGATACCTCATGGGGACTATCATTCTCTCTGTATTCCTTGCTTAGGGCCTGAGCACGACGTAGTCGGGTGTTGCTTTTGCGCTAGATTTAATAAGCGCACCATTAAACACAGATTAGACTGTGCTAGGCTTGTTTTCGGTAAGCGGTGTAACTATAACATGCCGTCGGATCCTCCAATGCCCGCTACCGCTAAAAAGCGAAAAGATAAATCTTTAAGGTCTAAACCGGATGAGTTGTCCGTTGCGGACGCCGGTTCTATGGAATCTACGGTTGAATCTGTGGATCCAGCCGAGGTCTCGGCTGAATCCCAGGGGGAACCTTTACTTTTACAGGAGTTGGCCTCTCAGGAGTCAGGTCAGGCCGAGGGTGCTTCTCAGGTTTCTGTGGTTCCATCCTTACAAAAGGTTATTAGACCTTCTACTTCAGTCTCTAAAGGCCCTGCTAAGGCTAGACCTGGTATTTCTGGTACGGGCCACAGCCCTGGTTCTTCGGGCTCTGTTCCTAAAAAACATATGTTGAAAATGGCAGAGGATTTGATTACTTTGATCAGGGGTTCTATACCCCCTCCAGAGAAGAGGCCTAGGGTAGAGACAGATTTAGAGGGAATGGAGCATTCCTCAGATTACTCTGAGTCCTCAGCTGAGGATATTCAGGATTTCCTCCATATTCTGATTCGGATGCAGAGGATTCCTGTCCTTCTGCTTCACCTCCAGAGGATTTTTCCTTTTCTGAAACCTTGCATTCCATGAGGGAGCATTTCAAGTGGGAAGGTCAGGATTTTTCAGATTCTCGTAAGAGGCTTAGGGAATTTTTGTTTTTGCCACAGCATAGACCTTTGGCTATTCCCCCTGTTTTAGATGTTGTTCAGGATGTTTTTTCTGAAGCTTCCCTTAATCCTGATTCCTTACCCCCTGCCCCTGTCAAGCCAGACAGGTATTACAGAGTTCCAGAGGCACATAAATATTTGTATAAGAGCCCTAGAGCTGACCCGGAAACTATTAGTCAAGGGCCTAAGGGTGTCAGGGCTTCTGTGGTTAAGAATCCAGTTCCTTTGGATAAAGATTCTAGAGCGTTGGATAGGTGGGGTAAAAAAGTGTACACCTCTTCTACGTTAGCTATGAGGGCTTTAAATTGCCAATTCCATATGCTGAAGTATCAGAACTTTCTGTTAGGTCAATTGAAAGCTAAGGTAGATGCTTTAGCTGAGGGTATAGAGTGTAAGGAATTGCAGGACTTGGTTCATGCTTCAGATCAAGTTGGTAGACATTCCTTGCATTGTGGCTTCGATGCCCTTCAGGCTTCTTCCAGGGTGGCTGCTACTGGTTCAGTTATTTGTAGACATGCCTGGCTTAAGGATCAAAATTTGTCAGAGCATGTTAAAGCTCGGATTTTGGATGCTCCCCTTCAATCTGAAGTTCTTTTTGGTTCCCCTGTGGAGTCAGTTTTGAAAAAGATGGAAGACAAAGCTAAGTCTATGCAGACAGTTAAGGAATTTTTGCAAGTGCAGCCCCCTAAGTTTAGCAGGAATTGGCCTGCAAGAGGATGGTCTTACCCTCCTTCGGATTTTCAGTCTAAGGGCAGATCTAGACGTGGTAGGGGCAGGGCTCACGTTCAGGGTTCTTTCAGACCTAGGACTTGGAGTTCTCCTGCACAAAATTCTGGTGAGGGCAGGGGTCAGCCTTTTCGTAAACAGACCCAATGACCTGTATCTCCAGCTGCCAGATCCTTCCTTTCTGGCAGCTCCTCTAGGAGGAAAGTTGGCACTTTTCAAACAAAATTGGCATTTGGTCACCCAGGACAAATGGGTGTTGGACATAATAAATCAAGGCTACAAGTTTTATTTTCACACTTTTCCCCCTTTCAAAGGCATGCCAGATGTACCTCCTCAACAAAGGCTGGAGGCTCAGGAACAAATTTCTTTGCTTTTACAGATGGGGGCAATCCAGGTGGTACCTTCGTCAGAAGAAGGCCTAGGGTTTTATTCTCGTCTATTCCTAGTGCCAAAGAAAGGAAACACTTGGAGGCCAATTCTGGATTTGTCCATTCTCAATACATACCTAGACATTCCAAAGTTCAAGATGTTAACATTACAGCAACTTCTGCCTCTGCTAGGCAAAGATCACTGGATGGTAACTCTGGATCTCAAAGAAGCCTATCTTCACATTCCTATCAGGCCCAGCTGCAGGAGATTCCTGCGTTTTCGGGCTGGTACTTCTCATTATCAATTCTCTGCATTGCCCTTTGGTTTATCTACTGCTCCCAGGGTGTTCACAAAGGTTCTGGCTCCTGTAATAGCTTTCTTAAGACTGAGGGGAATACAAATTTATCCTTATCTGGACGATTGCCTGATTCTTGCTCAAGACAAAGACAAGTTACTTCAACAGCTACAGTATGTGATGGCAGTTTTAAGGTGCCTAGGGTATTCTGTGAACGAAACAGTCCAGTCTAGTACCCTCTCAGGACATGTGCTTTCTGGGTGTGAGACTGAATACAGCCTCTCAGATGGCTTTTCTGACCCCGGACAAACAAAGAACTCTTCACCTATACTTCCAGCAATTATCAGTACTGTCCAGGCTGACTGCAAGGACAGTCCTTCAAGCCTTGGGGTTCATGGCATCTTGCATTCTGGTACTTCCCAATGCCAAACTGCATATGAGGAAGCTACAATGGTATCTCAAAAGTGTATGGACTCAACACTGCCACGATTTGGACACTGTCATTCCGATAATACCTTGCATCCAGAAGGAATTCTTGTGGTGGGCACAGGAATGTCACCTAAACAAGGGACTCTCTGTGACCCGACCAGAGTGGAGTCAGATCTTAATGACGGATGCCTCAGACCTGGCTTGGGGAGCACACTTCAATGGGAAATGGATTCAAGACACGTGGCCTCCCAAACTACAGCATTTGCATATCAACATGAAGGAGATGTTAGCAGTCCAGTTTGCCCTGATGGCTTTCAAGGGCCTACTTCAACCAGGACAGGTGTTGATACAAACAGACAACACTACAGTCATGTGGTGCATCAACAAGCAGGGGGGGACCCATTCTTACCCTCTTTGCAGACAAGCTATGATATTGTGGGAGACTGCTCTTGGGTTGCACATCACTCTTCAAGCACGGTTTCTGCCAGGAGCACAGAACTCCCTAGCAGATGTATTAAGCAGACAAATTGTGGATCCCCACGAGTGGAAATTGGATCCTCAGGTATTTCAACAGTTGACAGTGGCTTGGGGAACTCCAGACATAGATCTGTTCGCTTCTCCTCTAAATTTCCAACTGCCAAAATTTTGCACAAAGATGTTCCACCCAAAAGCTTGGAAAGTGGATGCTCTATCTTTCAGTTGGAACAACCTTCACGTCTATGCTTTTCCTCCTCTGCCTCTCCTTACCAAGGTACTCTTGAAAGTCAGGCGGGACAAGCCTTGCATGATTTTAATAGCACCAGATTGGCCACGACAGCACTGGTATCCTCTGCTGAGGAGTTTAATTCAGGAGCCTCCTTGGCCTTTGCCACAGCTTCCTCACTTGTTGTCCCAGTCAAGCAGTCATTTGCTCAATGTCAGGGTGCAGTCCCTGCATCTAACGGCCTGGCGTATCCTGTTTTAGAGCCTGTGGGTTCTCAGCTTCCTCAACAGGTTTTAGATGTCATTTTGGAAGCTAGGCGGCCCAGCACTAGAAAAGTTTATGCTGATAAATGGAAGAGATTTTTTCTTTGGAGCACAACAAAGGACTTTGATGTCTCGGTACCTAATTTGAGTTTTACACTGCAGTACCTTACTGAATTACTAGACAAGGGTTTGTCGTTTTCCTCTGTGAAGGTTCATGCTGCAGCCATTTCTGCTCACTATGATTGTGACCCTCCTTTATTTTCTCACCCTTTGTTTAAGCAATTTCTTAGAGGGGCAAAAAATATAAGACCCCCACGTAGAGCTCCTACTCCTTCCTGGGATCTCAATTTTGTGTTGGAGAAGCTTACTTTGCCTCCTTTTGAACCTGCAGCTACATCTGATTTGAAGTTTTTGTCTTGGAAGACTGCCTTTTTGTTGGCCATTACTTCTGCTAGAAGGGTATCTGAATTGCAGGCTCTCATGGCAGTTGAACCCTTTCTAATATTCCATAAGGATAGAGTTTCTTTGCGTACTAACCCTACTTTCATGCCAAAAGTGATTTCTAATGTGGCCTTGAACCAGTCTATCCATTTGCCTACCTTTTATGCTGATAAAATAAGGGGAAAAAATCTTGCATTCTTTGGATATACACAGGCAGTTACGTTATTATTTGAGCAGAACTAAGGAGTTCAGACAGACTCAACAGTTATTTGTTACTTTTGCTTTGGGTTCACAAGGGAAAGCTGTTTCAAAGCAGACTATTTCAAAGTGGATTGGTAATTGTATTGCTTTTTGTTATTCTCATCATGGGAAGAATGTTCCTGCTGGGATTAGACCTCATTCCACTAGGGCTACTGCCACTTCTACTGCTTTTTTGAGGGGTGTAGCTACTAAGGATATTTTGGAAGCAGCTACTTGGAGTTCAGTTCATACTTTTACTAAGCATTACCATCTCCCTCTTTTCTCCAAGTCCAGGGCTCGGTTTGCCACTGCAGTCTTACAGGGCATGTTAGCAGCCCCTAATGCTTTTTAGTTTGCCAGCCTCCCTTTTCCTTTGCTTTGGGATTCTACCCACAGGTTATGACTGCAGCAATGTGAGACGAAGAACATAGTACAGTTTTGTACCTACCATAAATGTAGATGTTCGAGGATCCACATTGCTGCAGTCCTATTTTCCCTCCCTCCTTCCCCTCTTTGGTTTGGGTTGGTTTGGGGTTGTTGTGGTTGTTGTTATTGTTGCTTGGGGATAATGGTTATTTTTCTCCTTGTGGCTCTGGCCTTCTCTTTTTAAGGCCTTCTGACATCTGGGGCAAGAAAGACTGAGGATATGGCGTCGGTCATGCGCTTAAGTACTACTACGTACTGACGTCAGCTCCGGGCGCCATGACCGACGCCAGCCTAACTCTTTGGTATTCGGGCCGACCGAGGACAGCGGACTACCCACAGGTTATGACTGCAGCAATGTGGATCCTCTAACATCTACATTTATGGTAGGTACAAAACTGTACTTTTCCAGAAATTCCTGCAGCTCCTTCAGTGTTGCTGTAGGTCTCTTGGCAGTCTCCCTGACCAGTTTTGGTCTCGTCTTTTCATCAGTTTTGGAGGGCGTCCAGATGTTCATCGTGCATACAGCTGCAGTCATAACAGATGGGTTCTCCTGCCGTCAGGCGGGTCCTCGGTCGGCTGAATTCCAAAGTCTAGGTCCGGCGTCGGTTGTCGTCGCTTCTTCCCTAAAGTCAGTGCGACAGGGGTATAAAAGAACCAGCCGACGCCATTTTCTTCAGTCTTTCTTGCCGCGCGGTGCCCGAAGCAGAAGCAGTTCGCAAGTGCCGGTCGGCCAGCTCCTGAGATTACAAAAATTTGGAACCAAGTCTTCTTAAAGCTAAGTACCCGTTGAAACTTTTTCTTGCCTCAAACCGATGTCAGACAAAGTTAATAATTGTATTTCTTGTGGGAAGCAAATACCGCATAAGGATTTCCATTCCCTCTGTATACCTTGTTTAGGCCCAGACCACGATGTCTCGGTCTGTCGCTTTTGTGCTACATTCAACAAACGCACTATTAAGCGTCGGGCGGAGTTCGCCCAGCATTATTTTGGGAAAGCATTTAACTATCCTTCCTATGTCGTCGGATACTCCGACTCTGGTTTTGTCTAAAAACCGCAAAGACAAGGACCGACACTCGAGGTCCGCGGCCTCTACCGACACCACGCCAAAGCCGACTACACGTGGTCCGGTTCTCAGCGAGGCACCTACGCAGCCCCTGATTACCGACGAGACATCTTTGGCGGTGTCTCCTGTACCCAAGGTCGCAGGCTCCTCTGCCTACACCCCGACTACAGATACCGAAGCCACGCTTGGCATTGAAACACTGAATGTGGACAGGTCCACCTGCACTCAAGGTGTCTTCAGACCTTCCTCTTCTTTCTCCATCAAGGCTTTCACCAAGTCTAAAGCTACCATGCACCCTAAGAGACTAGCTACACAGGGCCCATCTCCCATGCCTAAGAAACAGATGCTTAAAATGCCTGAGGATTTAATTACTCTAATCAGAAGTTTTTAGCCACCTCTGGACAAAAGACCCAGAGTGGAGGAAGATTCCCCCTCCTCTGATCAGGGCTCCATTATTTCAGAGCACTCTGATTATCAGGAACAGTCTTACTCTCCTTTTGAAGACTCTGATGCAGAGGAATCTATTCCTTCTGTATGCCCCCCTGAGGATTACTCATTTGGTGAAACTCTGCATACCTTAAGGGAACACTTCCACTGGGAAGGCCAGGATTATTCAGATTCCAAGAAAAGGCTCAGGGAATTTCTTTTGTTACCCCAGCACAGGCCTCTGGCTATACCTCCTGTCCTGGACATCCTAGATGGTGTTTACTCGGAGGCCTGCCTTAACCCGGACTCTCTCCCTCCAGCTCCAGTTAAGCCTGACCGGTACTACAGGGTTCCTGACTCGCACCAATTTCTATACAAAAGCCATGCTGCTGACCTAGAAACCATCTCACAGGGTCCCAAGGGAGTTAAGGCCTCCATTGCCTTCCCAGAGAGATTCCAGATCCTTAGAAAGGTGGGGAAAAAAGGTATATACCACGGCTACCTTATCCATGAGGGCCTTAAACTGTCAGTTTCATATGCTAAAATACCAACAGTTTCTGTTATCTCAATTGAAAAGTAAAATGTCACAACCTGAACAACCAGACATGGAGTTGCAGGATTTGATGCATAGTGCAGAACAAGTGGGTAAACATACCTTACAATGTGGTTTTGATGCTCTAGAGGCCTCATGTAGAGCTGCTGTTACAGGCTCAGTCATATGTAGGCATGCCTGGCTGAAGGAACAAGCCTTGCCTGATCATGTCAAAGCTAAATTACTAGACGCCCCTCTTCAAAAGGATGTACTATTTGGTGCAAATGCTGAGGAAGTATTACGGAAAATGGAGGAAAAGGCTAAATCAATGCAAACTGTGAAAGAATTTCTACAGGTTCATCCCCCACGTTTTAGTAGAAATTGGCCTTCCAAAAACAGGTCCTTTCCTGCCACAGACAGACCCCAAAGAGGCAGATACAGGCGCCCGAGGGGCAGAGGACAAACACAAGGCTCGTACAGAGGCAGACAATGACAAGCTCCTACACCAAGAGGTGGTGAGGACAACTCGCAATCTTTCAGAAAGCAAAACCAATGACTTTCCCCTTTGCATGCCAACCAGGTCTCAAATGGCAGCACCCTTAGGAGGAAAGCTGGCACTATTCTCAAAAAATTGGCATATTGTCACAAAGGACAAATGGATCCTGAACATTATAAACAGAGGCTACAAATTCCATTTTCATACCCTTCCAAAAATAAAAGGCATGCCAAACCTGCCACACAATCAAAGGGCAGAGGCACAAAAGCAAATTTCAGATCTTATAAACATGAAAGCTATTCAAGAGGTACCTACACACGAACAAGGTCAAGGTTTTTATTCCAGGCTATTTCTGGTGCCAAGGAAGGGCAAAGATTGGAGAACTATTTTGGATCTTTCCATCCTAAACACATTCCTACTCATACCAAAATTCAAGATGCTCACTCTACAGCAACTTCTTCCCATGCTGGGCAAGAAGTCTTGGCTGGTAACATTGGACCTCAAGGAGGCATACCTGCATGTCCCAATCAGACAAAATTGCAGAAGATACCTCAGATTTATTGCAGGTTCAATACATTATCAATTCTCTGCATTGCCCTTTGGTTTATCTACTGTGCCCAGAGTATTCACGAAATGCCTGGCATCAGTAATTGCCTACTGCAGACTTCAAGGGATACAAATATGCCCTTATTTGGATGACTGCCTGATCCAAGCGGACAGCAAGCACATTCTTCTGAAACATTTGGCTTATGTAATAATGTTATTAAACTCTCTAGGATACACAGTCAACAAAGCGAAATCAAGACTAATACCCTCTCGGAAGATAATTTTCCTGGGTGCCAATTTGGACGCAAACACCCAGATGGCCTACCTGTAGGCACTGCAGTATAAAAAGCAGAAGAAAAGTCTGGTTAAAAGAACACAACAAAAACAAATTGATGTAATTTTTGTCATCCTTGCACAGGTGAATGACTGGATTAAGGCCCTTAGCTTTATCTAGTAACAAGTTTTAAGAGAAATTAAGTAATGAAAAATAACTTGAATATTATAAAATCCTTTTTTTAGCAAATAAATGTGAAATGTGTGCTAAGTAGCAATTCTGTAACTGGTTCTCATGTCTCCATGGAGATAATTTGATAAAGTGAAATGGCTAGGAGATAATGATTTCTGAAAGCATTCAAGTGTTTTCCTAGCTTGGAGAGCTATAAAGATAAGACAGAACCACACAGCACCTAGTAGGAGCACAGGCTGTAATATGCTTCTTAGCATGGATAACCTTTCTTTTAGGTTCACCCAAGACTGTGAGTGTGGCTGTCAGTGTTGGATACGTGCTCCTATTAGGAGGGCAAAACTTCAGTATTTGAAAATGTACATAGTTTTGTGTGTTAGTATTAAATTAATAGGTTTTAGGGAGGTATTAGGGCTAGGATTGTTTTTTTGTTTGTTTGAGGGCTTTCAATAAAATAAAAGTATTAAGCTCAAATGGATATGACAAGAAACTGTATAAAAGATCAACCTGTCAAACAGTGTGTGCATCTATTACAAAAGCTTGAACTAGACACTTTTAAAAAAGCTGTTACACATAAAAGGTGGGAATAGTGACGTTTTAAGACAATGATGCTTTCTGTAATGACTTTAAATGTCAGTGGTCTCACAGATAAATACAAAAAAGAAAATAGCAAACTATGAAAAATGCACAGTCCAAATAGCTATTCTACAGGAAACACAGGAGCGACACTTGGATAGAGCTGAACATGTGATTTTGATAAAGATTTTCAGTATGGTTATTCAGCCAAATACCTGGGGCAAAGGAAAAGAGAAGTCCTTAATAATAATTGCAAGAGGAGCTCCAATTGTGATAGAAGAGTATAAAAAATAATAATGGTAGGTTTGTAGTACTAAGGGGTAGTAAAGGAGGAAGAGGATTACACTGGCATGTATTTGTATCCCACCTAAAACTGTTATAATGGAGAGTAAGAAAAGTCTGAGATAAATAATCTGCTTTCAACAAGGACTGGAATTTTGAGTTTTAGAAGTGAAGGTGTGTCTGGGAGGTCCAGAAGGCAAAATCTAAAAAAAGGAGGGTAGATTTTTAAAGAAATTTATGAACATATTTGGCATGCAAGGTGTGAATTCAGTACTAGGAGTTCAGAGTGAATTCACATATTATTCACCAAGATACAAAAACTGGGCTAGGCTAGACAGAATTTACTTTTACAGGAACATATGCATTTATTTGAAAGCCTTGATACATGCATAATTATTTTGGATCATGCACCAATAATTAAAACAAAAACACAGGGTAATGAAATAAAAATGACACTGGCGCTTTCCCACCTGTCTGCTAAAAAGAGAGGAATTTATGGAATTGGTAGTGGAAATTATTCAAGAGCTGTTAGTGAAGATAGAAGTTTCTTCTGAAAATATAGCTAGGAAGTCTGATAAAATAAGTGGCGTTTAAAAATAGGGTAGAGATAAAAGAAAGGGAGATATGGTTATGAAGTAACTAGAATTGTTTTGAGCGATTGACAAATGTTAAAAGGATTGCAGAATGGTAGGAATCTCACAGGGCAAGATGATGATCAACTGCAGAATGCTAATCAGAAAATAAGGGATTACCCTGATAATATGCATGAGTTTAGAAAGACTGCTGTTGAGCAACTCTTCGTTAATAACTCTAGAGCACAATGATTCAGGCAACAGAAAGTAGAAGGGGCTGTCGCCAGAGTTATGGAGCCTACAACAAGGAAGATGAGATGATGTGATTAGACATATTTTGGAAATTCTGTGAAAGTCTGTATAATGCAGAGAAATATGGAAACCTAGAAAAGGTACAAATGAAAATGTTTATGGAAGAATTAAATATGCCAAGGTTAGAGGTAGATGAGACTCTTGTTACTAACAGGATAGAAAGAGATGAGATAAAAATGGTCATGTATAACCAATTCACAGGAAAGTCCCTGAGAATACATTTTATTCCTGTGGCAGGTTGGAAGCTAGGAGGAAAAAAACTGATAAAGATCTGGAAGGTTTTGTTTAACAGTATTTTAAGAGAAGTAGTATCAACATCCTGGAAGAAAGCAGTGGTAGCTGTTAATACCTAAAGAGGGTAAAGAGCCATCAGATCTAGCTTCATATAGGCCTATTTCAATACTAAACCATGATTATAAAGTGTTCATGTCTGTAATGACTAAAAGAATGGCAAAAGTGATGCCAAAACTGATAGGTATGGATCAGTGTGGTTTTGTGTAGGGGAGGCAAAGATTTGACAACATTAACAGAACAGTGATGATTCAGAGGGAAGCAGAATGTAAGAAAATACCATTGTTGTTGGTGGGTCTTGATGCAGAAAAAGCATTTGGCAGAATAAGCTGGGACTTTGAACAAGGCAATGGAAGCATTTCCATTTCCTGAAAAAATCACAAGGTTGACTAGGAGGTTATATGATGGATCGGGGGTGACAGTTAATGGTGGTAGGGTCTCCTCTGATTATTTCTGCTTGAGTAGAGGAACCAGGCAGGGTTATCCTCTTTACCCTTTATTATTTGCATTATATTTAGAACCACTGGCAAAGAAAAAAATAAGGGACTTGGAAATTCAAGGATATAATTAGTATGGTAGTCAAGAAAAGCTGGCTATTATTTGCAGATGATATTGTTTTATACCTGACAAAACAAAAAAAAAACACTACAGTGTTGTGGAACATTTTGATACAGTTTCAGATCTTTTCAGGATGCAAAATTAACAAAGCTAAAATAAAGGCAATAACGGTAAATTATGTACATACAAATTGGTCCAGGAATATCCATAGGATCATAGGAGGTCACTAGGCTAATGACCCTAGGGCCCTTTCAAACCTAGCCAAGTTTTACCCTTATTTCAGTGATCAGCACCTATCACCCCTGTCCAAGAGGGCCACGTGGAATCCCGGGATGAATTTACGGTTACCCATACAATCATCCAGATTGCTTTTAAAGGGTTCCAATGAGGTGCTTTGCTTGATATGAAGCGGGAGCCTGTTCCAAAGGTATGGTAACCTCCGAGGGACAAATCTGCCCCTCCAGCAGGTTCTATTAATGTCACGTACCAGGTTAAGGCCTTTAGAGCAAGTAACCCGTGTGCCATTTGACTTACAGATATGCAGCATTTCCAGTAAAGCAAGGTCAAAGATTGGCTTATATGCAAGGCAGAGATTGCCTCTGAGTAGTCTGTATGAAACAGTGATTTCAGATGATCCTAATAGGACAGATGCTGAAGACCTTGAATGTTCCTTGTGAGGAACCTTTGTGGTCTCTCCAATTGCTGCATGTGTTTGGAAAGGTACATAACAAAAGGGGCATTGTACTCAATTATTGGCCTGATGAGGGAATAGTACAGGGAGGCTGTAACTTTTTTTTTCTGGAGGTAATGCCCTATCTTATGAGATGAGCAATATAGAATGCCCTTCTTACCACTGTGGAGACAGTGATCAAAGGTAAGGTTGCGGTCAACATGTGTGCCCAGGTCTCTCACCACGTGCGTACTTAGTGTGTTATTGATGTGGTAGTTGGCAGGAACATCGCTCTTACTGAAAGGGATAACATTCATTTTCCTTTAAGGCAGTGACTTTGGCATCATTCATTTGTTTGTGTAAGACACTTTTATAGGATGTTGTCATCGTTTGGAGATTCTGTGACCGCTCCCAGTTTGCAGTCATCAGCAAACTTTGTCAGCCACAGACCTTTAGTTTTAGCTTGTGCTTCGCAAAAATAGATTCCAGACAGTAGAGGTCCCAGGACTGATCTCTGTGGAACACCACTGATTACAGGTCTGCTGTTGGAGGTGGATTCCCCTATTTTGACTATATGGATTCTATCAGTGAGCCAGTTAGCAACCCATCTTATGGTAGACTGGTTGATACCTAGCTGGGTGAGTTTATGATGCCTGAGTGGCGATGATGTCAAAAGCCTTGGCTAAGTCTAGGTAGGCTGTATGCACAGATTTCCCCTCGTCTAGGGCCTTGGTGACTGTCTCGAAGAAGTCCACCAGGTTTAACAGGCATGATCTCCCTTTGACAAATCCAAATTGAGTAGGGTCAAGTGTTTGGGGATTACCTATATCTTTATTGATAAGGTCCATGATGATATGCTCCGTGGCCTTGCAGATAAGGCTAGTCAGGCTAACAGGTCTCTAGTTCCCAGGGTCAGTAGAAGCACCACCTTTGTGCAGGGGGATAACGGTGGCCTTTTTCCATTCAGCTGGGATGAAGCCAGTGCTTAGACTGTGATTGAAAAGAGTAACCAATGGTGCTGCTAATTCTTGTTTGAGCCCATGTAGGACGGAGCCTAGGATGCTACAACATCCCATAGATGCTGTGTTTTTAAACTTTGAGAGGGCATTCTCGACCTGCTCTTTAACGATACAAGGTAGAGGACAGGTGGTAGAGATGGCATGGGGTATGTCTGGGAGGGACAGTGGAGTGAAGTTTTCACAGAACCTGTCTGCTAACAGTTAGCAATGTCCACAGGCTCCATATATGTGGTATCATTAACTACCAGTTTGGCACAGATCTTTCCTACTAGGTTACGGATGAAAGTAAAAGAATGCCTTATGGTTGTCCTTTGTTGAGGAAGCTAATTTGGATTTGTGGTTAGCTTTGGAGGAGTTCACAAGAAGTCTTGTTTGCTTGTTTAAGCCAAGGAGGGAGGGTTTCCAGTTAACGGCTTGCTCCCGCTTACTCTTAGACAGCAATTTCTCCTCTTATTGTAAAGCCAGTTAATGGCAGTTGTCCACCAGGCAGGTTTCCTCTTCCTTGAGGAGCTTGTTTTGTTCCTGTCCGGTATGGCCAAGGTGCTTATATAAAGCATTTGGGTAGAACTCTGCATGGTTGCCAGTTTCATTTTGAGGGGCATAGTGCAGTGAAGATATTTATGCCATGTCTTAAGAGGTTATAATCTGCTTTGGAGAAGTTTTTTTTAGAAATAGTTGCTTCTGGGGGGGGGGGGGGGGGGTCAGGTGTGATAGTAACTTCGAGTCCCCATATTTATGGGGACATGATAAAATGAAGTATTTAGGAGTTTGGATTAAAAATGATTCTAGTGTGGTAGCTGAGGATATGTGGGAGGAGACTAAATAAAAGATGATACAAAAACTTAGAAAATGGGAGCTTTGTTATTTGGATATGGATAATAAAATACAAGCAGTTAATATGTTTTTAGTCCCTTTAGTGTTGTATGCAAGTCTGGCATATTTTTATCAACCAGAGGAGAAGCTGTGGACAGCAATTAATAAAGAGCTGAAAGATTTTATCCGGGAGGGCAAGATGGCACGAGTCAAGTGGGGGTAAACTGATTCGTCCAGTGGAACAAGGCAGATTAGGATTACACAATTTGACGGGGTATTTCAGAGCTACACAGTTAAGACTCGTACATAGCACAAGCAAAAACCTATAAGTCAAAGTGGAAAGGAATGATGAGGAAACCAAGGGGAAGCGCAAGAAACAAGGAGAGACTGGGATTTTGGATGGAGGCCTTTAAGGAGAGTAACAAACATGCAGAATATTATATTCATAAAGTAGCAGAAAGTATTCTAAGAACTAAGCCAACATGTGAATGGAGAAAGGAGATTCTGCCGATAGGGATGACTGCGATTAGGGACATAGACAATAGGCAAGAGAGGGCTGGAATTTGAGGAAAACTGGCAAAGGAACCAAGGTATTGGGAGCAAGTAACTGGAGAGGTAATAGAATGGGAAGATGCCAATAATTTATTTGGACTGCTTGTTAGAGATTGCTGTCCCTATCAAGGATTGGTGTCAGAGCATATGCAAAGAGAAAGAATAAGGGGAGTCCTAAATGAAAGACCAATACTAGTAGAGTTTTCAGTGAAAGACCAGTACTGGTAGAGTTTTCAGTCGCATCTAGAACAGAAACTGCTGTTAACAAAAGAATAATTAGTAGAGTGTATAAAATATTCTGTGATCACTATAAGAATCAGTTGGAGGAGGTTAGAAAGGATTGGGAAGAGAGATTGCACAAGCAATGGGGGATATATGTATTTCCCATAGATATGCAACAAAATCTTGAAGATTTAGGATTTTTGCTTAGAAATGTTTACATAGGTATTTTTATACCCAAAATAGACTCCAGAGGATTTTTCTTCAGGTAGACAACAGATATTGAAGGTGTGATGGGCTAGAAAGAGGTAATTGGGAACATATTTTCTGGGAGTGTAATGAGTTTGCAGACTTTAAAGATTCCCTGCAGACTACTCTATTAGAGATACTTTGTGAGCAAATTGGTATCTAGGGAAATTATTTTTATGAGTTACGATAGAGAATCGGAATTGCCTAGACTTAGTAACGCCTTGCTGAGTCTAATTATGGTGGCTGTCAAAAAGCAATTAGTAGAAAATAGAAATCAAAGTCTAAACTGTTGTACCAGAAGTAATGAATATAGCAATAGAAATAAAACTAGTAGAACTGGGATCTTTCGAAAAGGGTAGGAACAAATCACATGTCAAAAAAGGGAATTGTGTGAACAGTACATGGGAAGAATGAGGTTTAAAAGAAAGCAGGATTTAAATGAGCTATGTAATCTTTGAATGATTCGGTAGATCATAAGTTATTTATAATTCTTGCAACTAAAATTGTCATTATTTGTTTTCATTTGTATAAATGTATGATTGCCTTTATCATAAGTGGTAATTTAATAAAGATGTTTAAAAAATCTTTTATTTCAAGATTAAAATTATGTCCTAAATACAATGTTCTTAAACAGCATCCGTAACTTTTTTTCCAAAATCTGTTGCTTTGTTGTTTTCCAACATTGGAAAGGTGAATACTACATTCTCAGCTTCATAAGAACTGTTCCATCCAATTTTGTTTTGTCCCCAGCTGACCTCTAAGTTAAGTGCCACCACCCATCTGTAACCATTAGGAATGCATAATACTGAAAATGACAGCCTTTGTAGATGGCTGATCCCACTTGAAATGATTAAAAGTGCTTTTCTTAACATCATCTTGCTGCCTGTAGCTCACTGCCCACTAAGATGAGAGACCTTAATCTTCTCTTTAAAATGTACATTTTGGGATGACCCAGTGGATTAGCAATTCATAATTGCTTTCACAGTTTCAGGGTTTGGAGTTCAGTCCTGATCTTAGTTTACTGTCTGTAGTTTTGCATGTGTTCCTGTGTCCATTTTATTGTTCCCATCTACTCTGGTTTCCTTTTAGAAATAGGCTGGTTTGATTGGCTTCATTAAATTTTGTCTATATATGTTGTATTCATCCTTTACCATTGTGACCAAAAACGGTCCAGAAAAGATCAGTTCATTTCCTTATTGAGCAAATAAATAAAAGTGAGTAAATTAAACTAAACTAAAACAGTTTATTGCATTTACTGTATGTAAATGCTTCTTTAATTTATGACTAAGCATGCCTGTCCACCATTAATTGTTTTAAGACTTGCTAGTGTATTCTTAATGCAGATTCAAATTGTTTAAAACCCTTTACCGATTTTTTTATTATTTATTTATAACTTCTTTTGTTTGTGTTTGTTAACCAGGGTAGAGCACTGATCCATATGGACCTTTTTTAGACTCCACTTTCAAAGTCTGGTTAATTGACTTTTAGAGTCTCACAGTAGGGAAATGGAGGCTGAGGGAATCGGACCCTGGACTACAGGAAGCAGCTTGTTAATGGCTCATAGCATTAATCCTTTGTGCTTACTGCTAGATGCAAGTTTACATGAATATTCTTGTATATTGAACAAATACAATTTTATCTAAGTTATATAAAAATAGGCTCCTCCTTTGGGGTAGTGCTGTTTGACCACCATATTCTAGCTTGGTGGTTGTAGCTGACTACTTCTGTCCAGCCTACTCACCTGCTCAACAAATGGCAAAAAGTACAGATTAAATAAGTTGCGTGGTCTGGTTTTGTTTCACTTAAGTGGTTGCTGAGGAGACACTGTTTGGTGCTGTTGTGAGTGGTACATCTTGGGAATGGACACTGGTGAATCAGAGATCTGATGCTTTGTACATTGTGGGTAGAATGGACGTCTCTTGTACTTACATTGGTATTGCAGGTATGCATTTCTACTGTTGTTAAGAATGCTTATTCAGTATATGCTCAGGAATACACCCCTCTTTCATAGAAGTGACTGAAGCTTGAAACCTTTTGAAATTAGGAACCACTTGAAATAAAGCTCTATTTTTTCTGTTTTTTTTTAATTATTGTCTTCAGAGTTCTGGAGAGGCATCCCTTCGCTTATTCAGACCAGATTTTTTTCAGCTTTTTGTTAGGATACTGATTTATGAGGATGAAGAGTCCCTGCAGTTTGGCTCACTGTAGAGGACGTGTCCTGTAGTGAAACCTTAAGTTTCATGAAATAGTCTTTTAAGTAGTTTTGTAGTGAAGAATCTTAACATAAAGAGGTGTGCTTCTTCTGGTATGGTAATTCCCTGAGAAAGTGCAATGTTTAACTCTCTTGTCCTGCAAAAAGTATATATTTGCAGTTGAAGATATAATTGCTATCACCAGTTTTGCTGTCTTTTATCAGGTGCTATGTTTACTTTTATGCCTAAAAATATCAGTAAAAATAGGGAATCACAAGTTGAGAGCTGTAAGATTATGTATGAGAGGATGGTATATCAGATCCACTTGCTCATGTACAGCCATAGATGAATCGGAGGTGAAATAGTGAGTATATCTGAAGTAAAATGGAACAGATACTGCAAAAACCACAATGGTCAGAATAATCAAAGACAAGCACTGGTTGGTCAAACCCTAATGAACCCCTGCCATACAGTCTATTGCTAATGAAAATGTAGTGCTGAAAGCAAGCATGGTGGCCATAGAGCCTAGGCTGGCTCATGTGGAGGCAAAATAGACAATGCAGAAAGAGTTCCAAAAAAATGCAAGAATTGATTCCCTGAAACAGTTGAGGGAAAATATTATTTTTAACATCTGACTTTAAGGAAGATCAAAATGCACCAAACACCTTGGGGGGGGGGGTCTCCTGGACACCACAACTGATAATGTGGTTTGAGAGTTGTCTGTTGAGGGGATAGAAGTGTGCTGGTGGCAGTTTGGAGACCAGGTAAGATCCTTAATTGTAAAGAGTGTATGGTCTGTGTAAACAAGGACTTTTCCACAGAAATGAGGAAGAAGAGAATCTGTCAGTTTCATACTAGCACTAAAGGCTTGCAGAGCTGGATGTTTGGAGTTCAGAATGCTTTACCCAGCTGTCCTGAAAGTTATGTTTCCAGGGAGACCGAGGTCTTGTAAAGCAATATTAAAGTGATTCGTACACAAGAAGGCAGAAGGAAATTGTGGTAGGGGAAGGTATTATGCCTCAGGAGTATATCAGTTGTAAAAGTGAATAGCAACTGCTGGTAAATGTCAGCAGAACTATTTTTCAAAGTGTTCTTGTTTAAAAGGCTCCAGGCACTAAGAATCAGCTGCCCTTGTGATGGAAATGAGAAGTAAGTGGTGGATAGAAGTGTAACTCCTTATACTGTTGAAGAAAATTAGAATAGATGCTGCTGGACATATGGGTTGCCAATGAGAACTTGCAGAATGCTGCAGTTTAGGAATAATGACCTTTACCAAAGAGTATTTATGCAGTAAGGTAGAGATAGTAATGTTACAGCTGCTGGCAGTGAGATGCCTTTTTGTGGTTATGGAGTTCGTGTTAAGCTTTCATACAAGGCAGCTGTGCAGTAAATGCTGCGTAAAAGTGCATCTCAGCTTACAAAGAAAATACAGGAATTTCCCTTGCTTTGGCAACTGTGCCCTCCAGTAGGGACATTTTAGCCATCTGTGAGGTCAATCTTAGACTCTCTTGTTTAATCATCCGAGGTCTTAAAGGGCCAGGAGGCCAGAGTTGCCTGCAGTGCATAAAAGTTTTTAAAAAATGTTTAGAAGGCTCCTGTGGATCACCACACAGGCTGTTAGTGAAATTATGAAGCACTACCCTATAATGCTTATCTTTCTGTTGGTAATTAACAGGTTAAAAATATGTTTATTCCTAACTAGAGTTCTGATAAATGAGAATGGGCTAAGGTAAAGTCAGTATTCTTAATAGGAAAGGATTAATTGATGGAAATGTTAATATGAATGAAATCAGAAGAAAGCTGAGGGGGGGTGGAATAGGTCTACTTTTTCTCAAGTTGTGTTGCTAGGCTACTGCTACTAAATGAGTGATAAGCACACAAAAAAGAGGAAATTCTGACATTCAGGAGCTAGTGCTGCCTCTTTAGGAGATGCAGAGAAGGATCTGTACACATTTTCAATCATTTTAATTGAGGTTTATCTGTACTAAGAAATTGCTTTCTTGAATATATTTTTGTCTGCAGGTAATGATATTGAATAGAACGTGTTTTGAGTATGGTGCAGGGAGAAGTAAAGCAACATTTTAAAACTGATATGCAGAAGCAAGGTTGTATGTTTGTATTTTTTGTGGAAGTGGTCTTGAAAGAAGTAGAAAATGAAGGCTGTATATACCATTGTTAAATCCTATTATCAGCAGTGATTTAGTGTGGGGGATATCTAGGTGGAGATTTTAGATGTGTTTTGTGGTCTTGTATAGTGGCAAAATGATGGAAATGTCAGGATTGAGTTACATTATAAATTGACTTGGGAATCCAGTGAAGAGGGAAAAGGTTACTAGTCTATATTTAAAAAAAAAGCCAATTATGGTGGCATTGCAGGAAATGCATTTAGCATGGAAGGAACACAGAAAATTACAGATTTAAGTTATCAGTAGGTGTGCTGTAACAGGAGAGGAGTAAGAACATTGGTGGAGTTTTTTTATTTTGGCTGAGGCGTTGCAGTTTTAAGTCCTAGAACAATTAGTGAATCATCATGGTTGGCATGCAGAAATGAAGGGATTCAACAGATGACGGTATGTCAGTAGTAACATATTTATATCCCCCTCAAAATCAAGATAGGGGTAAACAAGCAAATTCTGAATTCCGTAATAGATTTATAGAAGGTGTGATGTGAGGTAGTGCCAGCTGTGCCAGGGGGAGAAGGGCAGTGCATTTATAACATATGCCAGCATAGCTAGTTGGAATTTTGTAAAGAATAATAGATCATTTGAATATGAAACTGATTTGTACAGATGCTTGTTTTAAAAATGTATTTATAAAGCTGTTTGTTAAAAATGAGTCCTGCTGGACAGAAAATCAATTTACATGCATGTCAAACTGTATTGTTGTACCTGATGAAATGTGCTTATTTTAACAGAGGGGATACTAGAAGGGAAGGGGTTAAGCTCAGCCAGCTAATCTTACTAAAATTAACCTGACATTAAGTGACTTGGTTTAGGCCAGAAAGATTTTATCTCACAGGTCTGAATGTAGCCAGATATGCAATGTCAGTGAAAAGCCTGGGCTGGGATCCTGTTCTGTTGTCCTTTGTTGTGAACTAATTGCTACCCTGTGGTCCCAGAGAATGGCTTGTTAGTTTCTGCAGGAAGAGTGGAAGGGATTTGAATTTTTTAGAGTATCTAGATGCTGTAATAAACCTTAGCTAAAGTTCTTTGTGTGTATTATAACACATCGGTACCAAATCCTGGCTCAGTTTTCTAGTGAGAGGATAGTGGGAACCAGAGTTAGGTGACTAGATGTGATGTCATTCTGTAGTAGGCACTGAAATTGTATTTGAATACTAGTGAGAGATGTGAGGAGAACACACTGTTTTTGGACCCGACAAGACACTCATCCACTTTCATCTTGCCTTGACCTTTGAGAGTACTTGGATTTATTTAGTGGCATTGTGGCTCCACATTCCAGAAAGTCTTTCTGCTTGGTTAAGAACTACCATTTGTACAAGTATTAATTTTACTAAGTGTAATTGGGTACCCTGGTAATAGCTATACAGTAACTGGCTTTGGGTGTTCTGGTGGCAGCAAATCTACCTTGTAGTCTGGGTGGAGGTAACAGAGCGGGTAAGTTGTGCCATTCTTTCCAGGTGGGTATATGTGTGTGAAAATCAAATCTCTGTGTGTGTGTGTGTGTGGGACAGCTACTTTGAACAGGGACACTGAGAGCACTGATTTCACAGTGAGTGGTGGAGGACTTGGCTTGGAACACACGGCCAAGGACTGCACTGTGTAGTGGTCAGTGGGAAGTCTTATTTGGGGTCTGGAGAGAAAACCCAGCCCCAGGACTGGAGTGTGCATTCTCTGTGTTCTTAAGGGAAATTGTGTTTAGTGCAGAGGGATTCATCTGAAAATACTGTGCATGTCTACTTTTCTCACAGTGAGCATTCCCCACCGATGGCAGTGGTGAGGATTGAGGCTCCTTGATCATTGGCCCAGAGGAGGGATGTCATAGAAGGGTTAATCATTGTTGTACAAGACTGGAACATACAAGGCATTCAGATGTGTGAAGTGGTTCAAGGAGATTGAAGATGATAAGCTGAAGAGTGAGTTTTTCAATCAATATGTGGATAATATAGCATATTTGAAGTCTGGGCTATTGAAGTGTTAAAGCAGAAAGCAAGCTATGCGTATTTCTTAACAAAATGAAAAATGCAGTAAGAACTGGGTCAAATTTATATGGTTAAGTAACACATTTATCTCAGGGATATTGTGGCAGGGGCCTTAATTATCTCAGATACTGCTCCTTTTTATTAAACCTTTTGGACAAAGTACAGATAGGTTAGAGACATTGCCATTTTCCATCCTACTTGCTGGAAGATAAAAAGTTATATAATTGGGGAAAGGAGACTTTTATGGAACAACTACAAGGGTTAGTAGAAATAAATGAAAAAAGTGGGTCCTATGCAAGCAGACCTTTAAGTACAATGTTATTCAATATAAGAAGCAGAAAAGGGGTGAAGAGGTGGAGAGAGATATGGGACAAGATAAGAGTTGTAGCTAAAGGTAGGGAAATTGGTGCCAAATGAGCAGATCCAGTTAAATTTAGCTAAAAGGAAGGTTCAGAAATACTTGCATGAAAAGGCAGCAGTTCTGGAAGTGACACTGAGAGGATTATATTTTGCAAATTCCTTAAAATCTTGAAAATCAACGGTAGGGTACCTTGGGCAACAAAAATTTGAGAGAACAGGACATAGTCAGGAATGTTATCGATGGTGAGGGAACCTGGGCAGGTGTTGGGAGAGTTAGGAAATTTATAAACCAGTCTCTCTGACATTGTAAGACCAAGATTTAGAGCAGGTGCAGAAGAAAGAGCTTTTTTGGGGGGGCTGAATTATTTATTTATTTTACATTTGTTTACCGGGAAAGTCTGACTGGACAAAGGTGCTTTTTCAGTAGAGGCCTGGGGAGGAAAGCAAAAAGTATACAGTATTACAAGGTTACGATATTATAAAGGAGAAAAACTTGTAAAATTACAAAAAAATTAGAAAAAGTTTAGAAGAGCAGTGACATAAAGAAATAAAAGATGTTATGTAGTCCTCCATTATTACGTGTGGGTTCGGAGCCCGACTCAGCCGCTTTTAAAAAGCCTGAAAACTTCTGATTGGCTCGTGGCTAGGAGGTATCCCATGGTGCATGAGCACATTCCCCAGATCTCGTTTGCCACGTCTTCAGTTGGAAGCTTCTTTTGGTTGGCTGTGGCTGTGATTACGTTTTATTATTATTACTGCTTATTAGGAGTTTTTTGCTTCTAGTGAAGTTTTTTCTGTCATAATCTATTGCTGACAGTCTTATTGTAATTACCGATTTGTGTCTTTAACCGGATTTGACCGTTTTCAAATTTACTTGGGCCTGTTGGCCATTTGTGTGTGGTATCCCGTGTATGTGCATTTTTTTGGCTAGACCGTTTAACTTAGAGGTTCTAGTTTTGTCCCTCTTTCTTTTCTTGCACTAGGTTCGTTTAAGTTAGAGAACCTAGTAACCCCCTTTTATTTTTTGTGGGTGATAGGGCTAGATCTGCTTAAGTTACAGGATCTAGTTCCTCTCTTGTTGTGTGTGTGTGTTGTTTTTCTCTCTACTGCCATTATGTCTAAGGAACCTAAACAACACAAACAGTCAGGCTCTAAAAAGTGTATTAAATGTTCGCAGAAAATGTCCATCACCTGTGGACATAGTGTCTGTGTGTACTGCTTAGGGGCCATACTTCTACAAGAAACTTGTCTCTCTTGCCATTCTTTTAGCCCTAGAGTACATCAGGAATGAAAGAATAAGCTGATTTTGTAAGGCATGTTAAAGCCTTCCTTCGAGGAAGACCTAGCCAGTACTTCCTCCTCTGCTAGGTCGCATTCATCTAGGAAGGATAAGGGCAAGACCTCTAAACGGCCTTCTCCGGCCCCAACTTCTGCCTCTGAACCTCCACAGAAGTTACCAAAATCGGAGTTGGTCTCTGTCTCTTCGGCTCCACAGTCTTCGGGGCCGATTGAGATTTTGGACATAGACCCTGCAGTATCGGCACCAAGAGTTTCAGCGCCGATCACTAGCAGTCCTCTTCGGAGCCGGTCAGTGGACATTCCACCAGTATCCCCTGCACTAAAATTGCCTGTATTGCAGAGAACAAGGTCTCTCACGCTGTCCTCCAGATCCTCCAGGAGTCTCTCTGAAGAAGACATCGAGAGAGTGGTGCTTGGACTCCTCAAGTTGTCAGCATTGCCAAAGTTTTTGTCGGCTCCGACCCATTCGGTCTCTGAGCCGACTCCTGCTACCGATTCTGCTTCCTTTCCTCCTCCAACCCAGATTGGGGATTTGGAGCCGATATTGTCGGTACCGACTATAGTGGTGTCCTCCGCCCCAGCACCCCGTGTGGTTGTCTCTGAGCAGAGTTCCGCTGTGACACTCTTGGTACCGTCTGAAGTATCTAGGGTCCAAAGCTCTTCGGTCAGCCCTGAGGGGGACACTTGGAACCGAACTTCTTCGATGCAGAGCAGCCTCCCTCTTGGTGGGTCAGCCCGAGTGAACTCGGACCCTGCATCATTCTCGGAGCCGATCCTTTTGGAGCCATCGGCACCTATGCTCTCTTCGGAGCTGGAGCGTCATTCAGAGCTGTAGGAATCGGTCTTCATGAGGATGAGGAGCATGTTGGACAGTTCATCCGCCCCACGTAGAAGTACCGGTGCTATACTCCCTCAAGCACCGACTACAGTCTCGGCATCCTCTCTTTCCCGGGATGGCAGAGACACACAGCCTCAGGACCCCCATTTGGGTGGCTCCCGAATTTCCAAGACCTCCCCAACGGACCCTCGCTGAAGAGCCCCCTCAGAAGAGATCATGTAAGAGGAAGTATGTAGACTCCCCGATGAGTCTCTCACAACTGACACTGACCTCGAGTTGGAGGGGTCCCCTAAGTCGTCCTCTGAAGATGTCTCCTTTGCAGACATTTTGGAGATCCTCAGGCAGAGAGGCGGCTGGCCCACCGTTATCCCGTCTGATGAGGAGTCAGTGTACCTGAAGGCTTTCGGGTCTCAACCCTCAGTTTCATGGGTGTCTCCTCGATTTGATGAATTACCTGATTTTGTGAGTCAGAAAGCATGGCAGACTCCTGATGCCATGGAACTGGTCCCCAGGAGGCCAAAGAAATTTCTTTCCGCCCCTAAAAACAAATAATTTTTATCCAAGGGCTTACCTGTTGATGCCATGATGGTGGCGGCGGCCTCTAAGAAGGAGCTTGCAGAGACGACTTTTATCCATCCGCCCAATAAGGAATCCCAAACGATGGATAGGTATGGGAAGTGTATCTTCTCTTCAGCGGCTTTTACACTCCGATCGCTGAACTATCTATCACACTTTGAGACTTCAGAGAGATCTCCTAAAGGAGTTAGGAGATGCTCTTCAGGGTACCTCTACTGAAGCAGTCCCATCTACAGTGTCTACTCCATTGGCTACTCTCACATCCCTTAACTCCTGCATGCGGCTGATCTCATACGCAGCTGATGGTGCAAGTAGGGCAGCAGGTACAGGAGTCTCCTTAAGGAGACATTCTTGGATGCGTCTATGCAACTTTGCTGAGCCTTTCAAGTCTACATTCACTAATGCCCCCGTGGACGGATCCTCTCTTTTTGGATCCAAGGTGAAGTATACCCTCACCAGGTGTGAACAGAAAGAAAAGACTCTCTATGCCGTGAGAGTTCGTTTTATTGTTCCTTCTAGACCTTACCCTAAAGGTCAGAAGAGCGGTAAAATGTGGTTCAAGAAATCGGAGACCTTTCCAGGATACACAGGGTGATTCCTCCATCAGGGGCAGGGGAGGAGGAACTAATGGTAGACGTTGCCCTATAGGCAGGGGAGGCCCACAAAATCAGGGAGGTCACGATTCCTTTCGTGACTGTCCCTATCAGTGTTCCTGATGTGGAACCCGACTTGTGCATCTCTGGAGCTGATCGGGGGTCGCCTGTCCTTGTACCCAGAAGCCTGACTAAATCCCAGTCGAGACAAGTGGGTACAAGACATTATCACCAGAGATTACTCCGTACCATTTTTCCTTCCACCAGGCCCTCCCAAAAGGATCCCAGATGTACCCCCCAATCACAGGGATCAAGCGGCTGTAGAGATAGAAAAGCTGCTATTAAAAAGTCATCCAAAAGGTCCCAGTAGACCAGACAGGATTCAGAACATACTCCAGGTTCTTTTTAGTTCCATAAAGAGCAGGAGACTGGAGACCCATCTTAGACCTCAGCAGGTTAAACGAGTATGTAAAGAAGTCCAAGTTCCGAATGGTCACTCTACAATCCATACTCCCTCTGTTAGGGAAAGACAGCTGGATGTTAGGGAAAGACAGCTGGATGTGCTCAATAGATCTCCAGGATGCCTGCTACCACATAATGATGGACAAAGCATCAAGGAGTTACCTACGCTTCCGGCTGGGAGCCAGTCATTACCAGTTTTGGGTGCTGCCCTTTGGTCTCACCACAGCCCCGGGGTGTTCACCAAATGCATGGCAGTAGTGACAGCTCATTTGAGGCGTCAGGGAATCAAAGTCTTTCCATATCTGGACTATTGGCTCCTGACAGCCACCACCAGGCATCATCTAGTTCAATCCAGAGATTCCACAATCGAGCTCTGTTCCCAGTTGGGAATCTCTATAAACTGGGAAAAATCCTCAACTTTGCTCACTCAATCTATAACCTTTATAGGAGCAAACATAGACACGGTTTCTATGATAGCCAGACTACCTACAGACAGAATACAGAATCTTGCACAGCAAATATACAGGATACTTACTATTCGAAGAGTCAAAGCGAAGGTGGTGTTGCAGCTTCTTGGAACAATGGCATCGACAATAACCTTGGTACCATTAGCAAGACTACATATGAGGATACTCCAATGGCTCCTGTCATCCCAGTGGTCCTTTCAGCAGTTGCCTCTGCATCACCAGATACTGATCACAGATTTCATGCAAAAAGGATCTCCACTGGTGGATTCAGCCAGGTCATCTTACCACAGGGACTCCCTTTGTACTGCACCAACCCATTGCCACTGTGACTACGGATGCCTCCCAGATAGAGTGGGGGGGGGGGCATTATCTAGGCAGGACTGTCCAAGGCACATGGCAAGATCAAGAGGCCCATCTGCATATCTATGTCCTAGAGATGAGAGCGGTGCTTCTAGCGTTGCAAGCACTTCACGACTTTCTCCCTCAAGGGACGATAGCTATCCAGACATGTCGGTGGTTTGGTATCTAAAACAAGGGGGAACCAGATCATACCCTTTATGTCGAGAGGCCCTGCGAGTTTGGAACTGGGTGATTTCTTCCCAACGCTTTCTCATTGTAACGCACATCCCGGGGACATCCAACGTGATAGCGGACAAGCTAAGCAGGGCAATATTGTTACCTCACGAATGGTCTTTGAACCAGAAAGTAGCCCGTCTGATCTTCCACAAGTAGGGACAACCCTACTTCGATCTCTTTGCAAATGCAGCACCTATTTCTCCCTCATCCCCCCTCCGGGAGAGCCTGCAAGAGATGCACTTGTCCACGACTGGCCTCCGGGACTCCGTTATGCTTTTCCTCCTTTTCCACTCATTCCCAAGGTCATACAGGAAGCAATGTTGTTGAGAAGCAAGATGATCCTCCTCTCTCCTTACTGGCCTTATCAGATTTGGTTCCCTTTTCTTGAGCCTCACCTGTTAGACTATCCATGGACTCTGGACCCAGTGCCAGACCTCTTGACACACATGCCAGGTTCTCTTCACCCCAGTCTCCACACACTCAAACTGACCGCATGGCTGCTCCAGTTCCATCACCAGTCAGGCTTCATGATCTGTCCCCAGCTGTAACCCATATTATTACGTCTTCTCACAAGCCTTTGACTAGAAAATTATCACCGTAAATGGAAGAGATTTTCTATATGGGCACGTAACAGAGAAGGTGATCCATTTACAGCTCCCATTGCTGTTGTTTGAGTTCCTTTCAGAACTCTTTCACCAGGGTTCAGCAGCTGCTACACTCTGAGTTCAGCTAGCAGCAATATCCAATTTTCATGTGGGGATTAATTATTCCAATCTTATGTCTCTCAAACTGTGCAAATCCTTTCTTAAGGGTTCCATGATGTTAAGACCTCCTGTTCAAGACCCCATTCCTCCCTGGGATATGAATCTAGTCCTTTCTAGACTTGCTTTGCCACCCTTTGAACCAGCCCATAGTTGTCAGTTGAAATTCCTGTCTTGGAAGACTCTCTCTCTCTTTCTGGTAGCAATAACCTCAGCCAGACAAGTTTCTGAACTACAAGCCCTATCAGTTAAGCCTCCATATTTACTTTTTTCACAAAGATAGGGTTTCTCTCTGGACCAATCCTTTTATCCCTAAAGTCTGTTCTCATTTTCACTTAAACCAATCGAATTGCCAGTGTTCTTCCCTAATTACACCAATAAAGCAGAGTATAGATTTCATCAATTGGATGTGCATAGGCAACTGCATTTCTGTATTCACAGAACCAAAGGATTTAGAAAATCAGAACAGCTATTTGTTTGTTTTGCTGAGACTAGAATGGGCTTACCAGTTTCTAAGGTCACACTATCGAACTGGATCTCTCATTGTGTTTTTCATTTACACTTCTGAGGGAAAGGAGTTGCCCATCAAAGTCGAAGCGCATTCTACCAGGTCATTTTCTACTGCTGCTGCCTTCCAAGCCAGGACGCCTATGATAATATATCTGCAGTAGCAACATGGGCTACCCCTCATACCTTCATTTCATAGTATAAATTGGATTCTACTTCCAGGGGTAGAGACTCGTTTGGTTCCACGGTACTCAGGAGTATTTTCCAGTGAGCCACCCATTCAAGATGCTAGAGACGCTGTCCCACACGTAATAATGGAGGCGAGATAGGACACATAACATAAAGAAGTTATGTACTCACCATAACGTTCCATGTATGTAGTCCATCTCACCAAATATTATTACAAACCCACCCACCAGCCTCCTTCCTGGAGGATCTGGAAACAGTTTTTTCTTTTTCTACAGTGGTTTATACAATAAAGGGTACCTTTTATTAAAGTTTATTCTTCTGGACCTTTGTCCTTTTCCTGCCTTATCCTGATAGACTAGTAGCAAACAAGATCTGGGGAACGTGCTCATGCACCATGGGATACCTCCAAGCCACAAGCCAGTCAGACGTTTTCAGACTTTCTAAAAGCGGCCGAGTCAGAGTCAAGGATTGGCTCCGAACCCACACATAATGTTCGGCGAGATGGACTACATACATGGAATGTTATGGTGAGTACATAACTTCTTTTTGACGAGTATAAGATGTACTATGTACAGTGGAGCTATTTGAAGCTAGTGATTGTTGAATGACTGACATGAATTACCACAGTTGGATATAAAAGAAAACATAAGTTAGAAATATTGTTATATTTTTCAACTTTTCTTTGTCCAGAATGTCACAATTCACAGGGCAAAGACCTCCTTAAGCCCATATCAGTTGTGTAATTTAAGGCGGTCCTAAAGAGACAATCTGCAGGTAAGTTGTTTGTAACTGATGGCATGCTTATAGCAGTTTGGAGGATGTTGAATTCAGCTGTACTGTAGGATGTGTCAGTGTATTGAATGCAGTATTTCAGGGGCAGGACCCACCAGATTAATGGCAAGGGGCTATAATCACAGTGATTCTTAATGAGGGCAAAGATCTGCTTTTCTTCCCCTTTCAGACCCATATTTATCTTGAATTATGATTACAAAGTGTTTGTAGCTGTCGTGGTGAAAAGCGCTGATAAGTGTATTACATCCAGTTTATTGTGGGTTGTGGAGGGCAGAAAAACATTTGATAACCATGAGAAGCCGCTTTTATATCTTATGCTATCGAAAACTCAAACTGTTAACAGCGTAATAATAGACACGAAAATGTCGAAACCCCAAACATCCAACACACACACAAAAAAAAAACAAAAAACAAAAAAACACCCAAACACAATACAAATTGCTCTGTCCAGGGGGCAAGCCCCCCTACACCCCCCGCTACTTAAATATACCAACTCCGAGATCACACTACATTGCAGTAAACGGAAATATCCCCTTACGGATATTTCCATTTACACGCGCGATGACTTTCACTTTCAACATTTTGGTGCCGACAGTAATCCACTTTGATATTGTCGGCCTTCTGGTGAAGTAGACCCGAGAAGTCCGTATGTTCATCTGTAATGCTCACAATACCAGGAAGACGTTAGCTGTCATGAATTTTGATATGAAAGAAGCAGTATGACAGGGTCTGGTAGGAGTTTTTGTAAGATATTCTGTTAAGAGTGGGTTTTGCACAGCAATGTACAGAAATGTTGCACATAGTTTACTTGGGAACAGAAGTGAAAGTAATGGTGTGGATTTTTTAAATGTTGGTTACACACAAAGAGGAGACAAGGTTGCCCCCTTATCCTGATTGCTATTTGCTGTGTGTTTGGAAACTCTGATGGTAAAGATTACCCCAATTTTGTAGCCCTGAATATCTAAATCTGTAATCTACAACTGAAGATAGCTTTGTACGCAGATGATGTCCTTGTAACATCAAGTGAACATACAAAGTTGTTAAACATTGTGGAAGTGTTTGCAAAGGTTTTAGGTTATAAGGTCATATATTTTTTTCTAAAATTAAATTTATATAATAACTTAATTTGTTTCCAGGAGGCAAGTTTTTAGTTGAATCTAGAGTAGAACTACTTCTAAAATGGAAGAATTCATAAGGCATATAAAATATTGCATGATAACTATAAGAATCAGTCAAATGAAGTTAGAAAAGATTATAGAGAGAGACTGGAAAAGCAATTTACAAGGTAACAAATTGGAGGATATATGTATGGCTTCTAGGTATGCAACACAGTCCAGAAGGCTTAAGATTTTTGCTTGGAAGTGTTTGCACAGTTTTTTTTATACACAAAGCAGGCTTCAAAAGAATTTTCCCTCCGGTAGATATCAAATATTGGAGGTCTAATGGGGAATGAAGAGGAACATGTTTTGGGAGTATAATGAATTGGCAGATTTTAAAATATTCCCTGCTGAATACTCTGTCAGAAGTAGTGGGTGAGCAAATGGCTGTAACTAGGGAAATGATTCCTGTGAGCTGGGACACAGGATCTGAATTGCCTAGAACATAGTAAGGCCGTGTTATGTTTAATTCTGTTTGCTGCCTAAAAAGCAATTACTAAAAGATGGAAGTCAGTCTAAACCAAATGTATTTGAAGTATTGTGTACTGTAAAAAAAATAAATAAATAAATGCACTGAAACATGATGGTCTTTTGTCTTCTATCAAAGGGAAGGAGCAGATTACATAGAAACAAATGGAAATTGTGGGAGGAATGCATGCAGAATAATGTTGGAGTGAGATTTAAAGGAAAGGCAAGATTTCGGCAAATTACGTGATGTTGGCCTGATAGTTATTAAGAAAGAAAATGTATCTGATTTATAATGTATGTAAAAGACAAAATGTTGTTATAGTTTTGTTTTCTTTTCTGTTAGTGGATGTTTACCTATGTTCATAGGTTCATAGGTTAGTACTAAGCTAACTGCCCTTGCGAGCCATTTTAAGCCTAGCCAATTATCCCTTGTGAGACTCAAACCCTGCACCTTGTGTTTGTAAGGCAAACACCTTAACCATTAGGCCACCCTCCCAACCCGTCTTAAGAGGTAATGTAGTAAAGGTGTTTTAAAGTAAAAAAAAAAAAAGTCCCAGTGTGACTGTAAACAAACCACAGCCATGTAATACTGTTTTGACCTTTGAATGAGGTCTGCTTACCTTCTCTGCCTGCACACATTTGGTTCCTTTGATGGTATTTCCTGTTGCTGTAAAATTGTTCTTGAACAGTTTTCATTTGCTCCCACCAGGAAATCCTGTACCTCCTACCTTTGATTTGAAGTTTGACTGAAAAACAAACAATACTGGCTAAGAATAAGCAAGCTGTCTTCTTGTCCCAAAACAAATCTGCACGGTTTCAGTAGCAGTATGTCTCTCTAAGAACAAACCTTGTCTGAAGTGGTATTTGAAGTCTTTCATTCTCTTTTCAGTTTCTTGACTTTGCTCTTAAACAGGAAGACAAAGGTGAAAGAATATTGTACACATTGGCTTTGCATAATCCACTCAAATAAGATATGGAGAGGATTAGACCAATAAGGCTGTTTGATGTTGTATCCTTTATGAAAGGAGAAGCTGGGTAATCCATTCACTAGCAGTCCTTTTCCAATTGCTTGACTAATTACATTATTTTTATTAGGAAAAATAGATAGACTGTTGCTGGAAGGTTTGGGTTCATTTCACCAGATCAGGCATCTTTCATTGCAGCCTTCTTAAAAAATATGTCGCCCTAAGTGTTTGTTAGGCTTTTACTTGGGCATTTGTTCATTCTATAAACAGTAACATTCGGATGTCCTTTTTACAGAAAAAGCAATATTTACTTCAGCTGTAGTGCAATGTATGTTATAGACCATTGCAGAAAATCAACCAGTTTTTGGAATTTGAGGAGTATGCTCAAGGTGACCATTTTGTTACATGACCTAAACTGGGATACTTGAGGGCTTCCCCGGGAAGCCAGGTCAGCAATCCCATTCTCCCATCCCCCATAGGAGTGGACATAGGGCAGCCATGTCATCTCACACTGGGGCAGGCAGGTTGGCCTCCCGTCCTTCACCAGGCATTGTGGGATGCCACTCTGCGAATAGCACCACCCAGGAGGCAAGGGCCACATGCCAGGAGGCTTGAAGTGATGCACATTTGTTGGCGCCTGGCACCGTGGGGGTGAGAGACTGAGGTGTGCTGCAAAAAGTGCAGAGATGGGGGGGCACAGGGCCATCTCTCCTATGAGTTTGAAAGCCATAGGTGCAAGGCAAAGTGGAGAACCTGTGTCACGGAAGTCTGGATGAGAGACTGTCTGAGGCTTTGTGGCCAGCAGAGTTCCATTAGGGCTGGGAAGATCCCCTGAGAGGCTCCAAGAGCACGCATGACACTGTATGATTTGGCAGCAGTTAGAAGATATGTAACCCTGGAAAAGAGCTCTCTTTCTCCTGGGTAGAGGTGGAACCCCAGAGGGGGTCAGTCCAGATGGAAATCTGAGAGAGAGAGGTGGAAAGTGACTGTTACAGGACAACTCACGCCTGGGTGATGCGGTACGGACCATGCCCTCTCTGGGACAGAAGTCTGGAAGGGGGAGAGAGGCAGATAGTGGCAGGTTTGGGCGAGTTCCTGCCTGTGTGAGGTGGGGGGGTGGCTCAGGCAGAGCTCCACACAACAGAAGTCCTTAAGGGAGCGCTAGGGTGGACGGCAGTGGGGCCTGGAGAGCTCCTGCCTGGGTGAAAGGGGTCAGGCAGAGCTCCCCATGATGAAAGTCATTGAGGAAACACCAGGGTGGACGTCAAAGGGGCCTAGAGAGCTCCTGTTGGGGCAAAGACATCCAACTTCACCCTATAACTGACAGCATCCTTGAAAAATCAAGTCCCCAGAGCTGCTCTGGATGGGAAAGCAGGGGGACTCTGAAGCCTTCATGAGAGAGGACCTGCCCCTTAGTGGCCGAGGGGAATTCCGGAGGAACGGATGGGATTGGAGGGAAGCTCCTCTGAGAGGGTCCGAGGGCATGAGTGATCTGGCATGATTTGGCAGCGGAGTCCCCTGACATGGGGGGGGGGGTGTGGCTGGGGGAAGGTCTCTTGGCCAGGTTGAAGGAGAGAACTGTAGGGTTTGCCCCTGACAGAAGTCAGTATGGGAGTGCCAGGCAGATGGATGTAGGGCCTGGAGAGCTCCGGCCTGGGCGAGTGGGGTCAAGCAGAACCCCCCACGACAGAAGTCCTTAAGGGAGTGACCGACTGACTGGCAGCAGGGGCTGGAAGGCTCTTGCCAGGGCGAAGGCATTTGACCTTAACCCATGCCCAGTGGCATCCCTGAAAAATCGCAAAGTCCCCAGAGCTGCTTAGGATGGGAAAGCAGGGGGACTGTCCACCTTGGAAAGCCACGTCACCATTCAGACTGAGCAGTCTAAACTGGGACATTTCTGTGTCCCAAAGACAATGTTTGGGATTCCAGGATGGAGACTTCCAAACTGAGACTGTGCTGGAAAAACTGGGACCGTTTGTCACCTTGGGTATGCTGGTTGGTACTCTCCTATGTATTTGTGTAGTTCCTGTAGCAGTGATCCTGTTGAACATACAGAAGTTACACACATACATAGAAGAGTGTATTTCTTGTAGCAATGATCCTTTTGATCATAATACGTGTGTGTGTGTGTGTGTGTGTGTGTGTGTGTGTGTGTGTGTGTGTGTGTGTGTGTGTGTGTGTGTGTATATATATATATATATATATATATATATATATATATATATATATATATGTGTATATAGTCTATAATGAATTAGCGAACACTTAGAAAAGTGAACACTAATTCATTGACCCCTTTTAAGCGAAATCTTGCAATCTCGAATGCCTGTTTCGGGAGTTCACCATTTCCTCCACTGTGGTGCGATCTCGGAGTTGGTATATTTAAGTAGGGTGGTGTGGGGGGGCACAGCCCCTCCTATCGGGAGGTATATAATGTTTAAGATTTTATTTATTTTTTTTTTTTTTTGTGGACCAGCAATTTTTTTTCCAGTTCCGGGTGTATATACACCCTATAAATAAATATATATATATATATATATATATATATATATATATATATATGTGTGTGTGTGTGTGTGTGTGTGTGTGTGTGTGTGTGTGTGTGTGTGTGTGTGTGTATATGTATATGTATGTATGTATCAACTGGTCCCTGGTGTTTCCAGGATCATGCGAGACATGCCCCAAAGACATGTTCTTTTCCACCCTCACAGAAAGAAGCCGATATGTAAAGCTGCATCTCCCACCAAGTCAGTCCTCCACTGCAGGAGCTCAAACCTGATTCACTGGTAGCACAGAAAGGTGACTTGTCATTGCATCAGTGGGATGGCTACTAAAATTTGTGTAGTTCCTTCAGCAGTGACCCTTCTGTTTAAGCTGGCTGCTGATATGTTGAGGGTACCTGCACAACTTTACTGTCTAAATATTAACCCTACATCTTGTGTTAAGAAGGAAAATTATATATATTTTTTTTATTGCTGTGACTGTAGGGTTATCATCCTAGTTGCATTGCAATCTCATGCATTTTCTGCATCAGACGTAATTTGATAGTAGCAGAGTTGGAAGTTTTGAGTTTATTGCTCGGAAAAACAGTAGACCTTAAATGAGACTTGGAAATACCAGAACATTGTTACTTATTCTATTTGCAGAATAGTAAGGAAAGAAACCGTTCTAAGACCTATTTAAATATAATTTTGTATATGTGCATACTTCAGCTTGTACAGACAGGAGATTTAGAAAACATCAGATCTGAAGTAGGCAGACTTCATTTGTCTGCAACCTAGTGACCTGTCACTTGAGCCCCCCATTCGGAGGTGCGGGGCATCACCCCCCAAATCGCCTCCTTTGTTCAGAGCCCCATCCCATGGTTCCACCGACGGGGCGCCTTTCCACCATCCAAGGGGGTGGGTCGGGCCGCCTGCAGAGCCTGGATCCGTGGGGTGAGATTCTTGAGTCGGCACACCGACCGACTGAGGTCCTTGAGTGCTTCGGTGGGGGATCCACCTGAGCTGGTGTCTTCGCCCATCCCAGGGATCAAGCTGTTCCCATCCGGACTCGCCGCCCGTGGGGTCGCGGTCCCGATCCCCGCCGGGGCGGCTCATCCGTTTCTCTCGTCTGCGGGAAGCGGGACAGTTCAGGGAGTTGGCCCCTGAGAAGTCCGGAATGGGCCTCCATCCACTGTTCCCTGCATCCTCTGGCTCCCCTCCCAAGTTGCCCCTGCCCAGCTCCCTACAGCCGGTGATATTCCACGATGTCCCTCCTAGAGATCTTGAAACATCCAGCTGCCAGCCAGTACCCCGGACATTCTCGGCGAGTACCTAGTTGACAAGTACTGCAAAGGAGGCTACCTCACGTCAAGTCGAAGACAGGCATGAGACTCACAGACTTGCTCCCAGGGGAGGCTCCCTGAAGAGGCCTGAAGACCTGTCATTTGATGATTTGAAGACATTATGGAGGATGTTATGGGTGGAAATTGATCAAGGCGTGTCTCAGGGAAAGTTTGCCTTCTCAGGCGAGGCGGACCTTGTAGGCATACCTCTGCCCATCCACTCCTGCCCTCCCTCTGGTGGACACCCCATCCATGGCAGCATGGAAGGCGATGACAGGACGCTCTGTACCAAGTGCCCTGACCGCGTCCCTCCCGTCCGGACTGACTACATTCACTGGAGCAAAGGCCTCCAGTAGATGCCATGATGATGGCTGCAGCCACTAAGAGTGAAAAGGCCCAGGAGAGTCTCCTCTATGCTGCCTCCCGGGCAAGGAGTCCGCTCCGATGGATCGCATTGGGAAGTTTAGTTTTCAGTTCAGCAACCTTTTGGCGAGAGGCTCAAGAACCAAAAGGGACAGAAGAAGATGTGGTTCCGAAGTCGCGCAGTCCCAACCCTCGGATAACCAGTCAGTCCTCTCGCCGTGGCAGAGGCAGGGAGGGAGGTCAGCAGCCCTAGAGGCAGAGGGGCTAGAAACTTTGGGTCCAGAGAACCTTTCTGATAGGCCCACACACAGCCCTGTAACCCCAGAGAGCATTGGAAATGAGAAATGTGCTCCTAGCTGCTGTAAGCACTAGCTTCGCGGCAACTTCTTACAACGACTATGGCATATGACGATTCAAACAGACCGGTAGTCTACATCACCAAACATCAACAGGAACAAACAGGTCCCCTTTGGTCCTCGAGAGGCCATGAGAGTCTGGGAATGGGCGTTGCATGAAGTCACCTACTCAGATGGAACGTTATGGTGAGTACATAACTTCTAATTTCGTGTCTACAGAAAAACAGGCTTTATGCTGAGTCGTAGAATATTTTTATTATGTTTGTTACAGTATAATTGGAAAAATCTAATTTGATCAGCCTAACTATTTATTGTGTGGTTATTCATAAATCAAATGTCATTTTGCTTTTAAAATTTATGCAGCTGCATTATAAGTAACTTAAACTCTTATGGTGTATTGTTTTTCTGGCGCACTGCTAAATATTGTGTGGTGTTTAAGACCATTTGTGGCACACACTGACATCTCTTAAGTTTACTTTGTTGCTTAAATGTAGACAGCTTAAATGTAGACACTTTTCATGCATGTAATTTGCAAGACTACTATATTATTCAGAAGTTGGAATTCATCAGCCCAGTTTTTATCCATTACAGAATAGTGTTAGAATGCAAAAAATGCTCAATATTAAATAGTTAACTTCATTTGGTCATCAACCTGTGGGTTTCGGATCTGATATGTATCCGAGCCGGCAGCTTTCCAAGCTAAGATCTGAGCTTCAAACTCCTCCCCCTCACCCATACTACAGTGCAACCTCCTTCCAACCCTCAGATCTCGTTTGCCGCAGCTTCGCCAAGACGTGATCTCTGAGCTCCAGGCAGGTTGAGTGGGATCTTTTTGGTCTAGCTTTAACTGTTCGATCAAAGTGTGTGTGTGTGCATGGTTTAGTTCTTTCCCCTTTGGTTTTCCCTCAGTTTTAGCAAAAAAAAAAATAAAAAGTTGTAAACTTTATCTTAGTGTAGGCCTCCCCTTCCCGCCCTGTGTGTGTGTGTGTGTGTGTGTGTGTGTTTATCTAGATTACTAGTTAGCCTTTACTTGTTGTGGGGTGGCTATGTCAGACTCCCAGAAGCCGACTTTTTCGAAATACACAGTGTGTGGCCATAAGCTGTCACCGGCCGATGGTCACACTTGTGTCGTGTGTTTAGGGGTTCCCCACCTTACTTCGGGCTGCAAGATTTGTGCAGCCTTTAACCCTCGGGCACTGCAGGATTGCAGGGCCAAGTTGATTTTGGCTGTTCTTCTCCCAGCGGAATTGGTGGTGGCTTCTTCTTCGGCCACGGCTGTGACTGTACCAGCTTCTTGTCCTCCACCCCTGTCCGGGACTCGCACTTCCACTTCAAAACAGGGCGATAGAGAGGCCAAGAATGAGAAGCACAGAGAAAAAGAAAGGGAAAGAGAAAAAGGGAGAGAGATGAGGAGAGGGGTCCTAAGAGACCGGCGGACCCGTCGGATCTGTCGGACCCCCCCCCTGCCAAAGTGGTCTCTACCCCAGAAAAGGTTCCTAGGCCGTCTTCCCCTCTGCTCCATTCTCCAAGATTTTCCCCAGAGGAGGCTCGGCCCGCTTCAAGGTCGTCCTCACATCGGCCCGGCCGGTGTCGTGGTGTCCTCCAGACACACGAGAAGCCTCTCTGAAGCTGACATGGACTGGATGGTAAGGTTCTTGCAGATTCAGTTGCAGATGGCAGTGTTGCTGCCCCCCCCCCCCCTGCTGGAGCGGGGAGTTCGGCTCCGATGTTCGCCCCGATAGCTCCTTCTCTGATCCATCCCTGGGTTTCAGAGTGCCTGGATCCGAGGGGTTGGCACAGATACCCTCGAAAGGGGCACGGCTGCTCATTCCACTAGTTTCAGGGAAGCCGGTTCCTTTACGGCCTTAGTTGTGGAGAGGGTTCTCTCAGGAGGATCGAGACCCCTCACTCTTTCTTCGGAGTCTGCCCCTGCTCCCTCGCAGTTGAGTATATCTTCTGTCATCCAGTCCTCCCAGGGACAGCCTGTGTCTGATGCACCCCAGACGATGTTCATCGTGCATACAGCTGCAGTCATAACAGATGGGTTATCCTGCCGTCAGGCGGGTCCTCAGTCGGCCGAATTCCAAAGTCTAGGTCCGGCGTCGGTTGCTGTTGCCTCTTCCCTGACGTCAGTGTGCCAGGGGTATAAAAGAGGCAGCCGACGCCATTTTCTTCAGTCTTTCTTACCACGCGGTGCCTGAAGCAGAAGCAGTTCGCAAGTGCCGGTCGGCCAGCTCCTGAGATTTACGAAAATATTTCAGCCGAAGTCTTCTTGAAAGCTAAGTACCCCGATGGGGAAACTTTTCTTGCCTCAGACCGATGTCAGACAAAGTTAATAATTGCATTTCATGTGGGAAGCAAATACCGCATAAGGATTTCCACTCTTTCTGTATACCTTGCTTAGGCCCAGACCACGACGTCTCAGCCTGCCGTTTTTGTGGTAGATTCAATAAGCGCACTATTAAGCGTCGGGCGGAGTTCGCCCTTCACTTTTTTGGCAAATTTAATTATATTATGTCGTCGGATACTCAGACTCCAGTTTTGAGCAAAAAATGCAAAGATAAGGACCTACATACGAGGTCCGCACCACCTACTGAAACCACGCTAAGGCCGACTACCGGTTCTCCGGTACTCAGCGAGGCGCCTACGCAGCCCCTGAGTACCGATGACAATGCATTACCGGTGTCTTCAGTACCCGAGGTCGCAGGCTCCTCGGCCCCCATTCCTACTACAGATCCCGACGCCACTCCTTGCGGGGGAAACTCAGAATTTAGACGGGCCTACCATTTCTCAAGGGGTCTTCAGGCCTTCCTCCTTCTCTATTAAAGCCTTCACTAAATCTAAAGCAGCCATGAAAACCAAAAAACAGGTTCCTCAGACCCCCTCTCAAGGCACCATGCCTAAAAAACAGATGCTTAAAATGGCTGAGGATTTGATTACTCTTATCAGGGGTTCTCATCCCTCCTCTGACAAAAGGCCCAGATTAGAGGGAGACTACCCTTCCTCAGATCAAGCTTCTATTACCTCAGAACTATCTGAGGACCAGGATTATGCCTATTCTCCATTCGAAGACTCTGATGCAGAGGAGTCTATTCCCTCGGTCTCCCCCCTTGAGGACTTCTCTTTTGGGGAAACCCTGCATACATTGAGGGAACACTTTCACTGGGAAGGCCAAGATATTCAGATTCCAAGAAAAGGCTCAGGGAATTTCTTCTGCTCCCCCAGCATAGGCCTCTGGCTATCCCTCCTGTTTTAGATATATTGGATGATGTGTACACAGAAGCCAGCCTTAATCCTGATTCTTTGCCACCAGCTCCTGTTAAACCAGACTGGTATTACCGGGTTCCTGATTCTCACCAGTTCCTATATAAAAGCCATACTGCTGACCCAGAAACAATTTCACAGGGTCCCAAGGGAATTAAGGCCTCTACTGCTAAAACATCCATTACCTTCAGAGAGATTCCAGAGCTTTAGAAAGGTGGGGGAAAAAGGTGTACACCTCGGCCACTTTAACCATGAGGGCATTAAATTGTCAGTTCCATATGTTAAAGTATCAACAGTTTTTGATATCTCAGCTGAAAAGCAAGATGACACAACCAGAAAAAACAGATTTAAAAGAGTTGCAGGATTTGTTGCATGGTGCAGAGCAAGTGGGTAAACATACCTTGCAGTGTGGTTTTGATGCTTTAGAGGCCTCATGTAGAGCTGCTGTTACAGGGTCTGTTATACGTAGGCATGCTTGGCTCAAAGAGCAAACCTTACCAGATCGTGTCAAAGCTAAATTATTAGATGCTCCTCTTCAAAAAGATGTATTGTTTGGTGTTAAAGCTGAGGAGGTGCTAAAGAAAATGGAGGAAAAAGCGAAATCAATGCAAACAGTGAAAGATTTCCTGCAGGTACAGCCTCCACGTTTCAGCAGGAACTCGCCTTAAAAAAATTGGTCCTTTCCAGCCACAGACAGACCTCAAAGGGGCAGATACAGGCACCCAAGGGGCAGAGGGCAACCTCAAGGATCATTCAGAGCCAGACAGTAGCAAGCACCAACCCCAAGAGGTGGAGAAGATCACAGTCTTTTAGAAAACAGACACAATGACTTCCCCCTACTCCTGCCAAGCAAAGCTTTAATGGCAGCACCTTTGGGTGGAAAATTGACATTATTCTCAAAAAAATTAGCATATTGTAACAAAAGACAAATGGATTCTGGACATTATAGACAGAGGCTACAGGTTCCACTTTCACACCCTTCCAAAAATGAGAGGCATGCCAAACCTGCCACAAAATCAAAGGGCAGAGGCACAAAAACAAGTTTCAGCTCTCATAGACATGAAAGCAATTCAAGAGGTACCTGCAAAAGAACAAGGTCAAGGGTTTTATTCCAGACTATTCCTGGTACCGAGGAAAGACAAAGATTGGAGACCTATCTTAGACCTATCCATCCTAAACACATATCTACAGGTGCCAAAATTCAAGATGCTCACATTACAGCAGCTTCTTCCCATGCTGGGCAAGGAGTCTTGGCTGGTAACATTAGACCTCAAGGAGGCATACCTGCATGTCCCTATCAGACAAGATTGCAGAAGATACCTCAGATTTCTTGCAGGTTCAACCCATTACCAATTCTCTGCATTGCCCTTTGGCTTATCTACTGTGCCCAGAGTGTTTACGAAATGCCTGGCATCAGTAATTGCCTTCTGCAAACTACAAGGGATACAAATCTACCCATATCTGGACGACTGACTGATCCAAACGGACAGCAAGGACATACTACTGCAGCACCTGGCATTTGTAATAAAACTGTTTAACTTCCTGGGATACAGTCAACAAAAAGAAATCAAAACTAATACCCTCTCAACAAATAATTTTCCTGGGTGCCAGCTTGGATACAACCATGCAGATGGCCTACCTCACACCAGACAAGGAAGGGCAACTGTCTCAATACTTCAGAAAAATGGCAACTTACACCAGGCTAACTGCAAGGAAAATCCTGCAGGCTCTGGGAATCATGACATCTTGCATCCTACTATTCCCATGTGCAAAGCTGCATATGAGGAAACTTCAATGGTACCTGAAAAACTTATGGTCTCAACACAGCCACAGCTTGGAAACAATTATCCCACTCATTCCATGCCTTCAAAAGGAATTTTTGTGGTGGACTCAAGCTTGCCAAAGAAACACAGGTCTTCCTTTCTGTGTACCTCAAGCAACTCCAATCATCACAACAGACGCCTCAGACTATGCCTGGGGAGCATACATGACAGATCAGTGCATTCAGGGAAAATGGACCCGAAAAGAGAAGCACCTCTACATCAACCAAAAGGAAATGCTAGCCGTGCAAAAGGCTATTATGACCTTCAAAGACCTACTGCACCCAGGCCAGCTATTGATAAGGACAGACAACACCACAGTGATGTGGTGCATAAACAAACAGGGGGGAACTCATTCATACCCCTTGTGCAGGCAAGCCATGACCCTATGGAACACAGCACTGGAATTGCAAATTCAACTGCAGGCACAATTCCTGCCAGGGAAGGAAAACACACTGGCAGACAACCTAAGCAGGAATATGACAGATCCACACGAATGGAAGTTGCATCCTCAACTTTTCACAAAGATAACTCAGGCATGGGACAGCCAGACATAGATCTCTTTGCTACCCACAGAAATTGCCAGTTGAAAAAATTTTGTTCAAGGACCTATTATCCACAGGCCTGGAAAGTGGACGCACTTTCCTTCAGTTGGGCAACATTGACAGTCTATGCCTTCCCGCCTCTTCCTCTGCTGCCCAAAGTTCTATTAAAAGCCAGAGCAGAGAGATCGAAAATGATTCTCATCGCTCCAGACTGGCCAAGACAACACTGGTATCCGCTCCTGAGGAGCCTGACACACTCCCCACCATGGATCCTACCTCTAGTCCCTCTTCTGTTGTCCTAGCATAACTACAAGACCCTTCACAGCCATCTCAAAACTCTAAATCTAGCTGCATGGAGAATTCCTTGATTTCCCAACAGTTTCTCCTCTCCAAGGAGGTGCAGGATGTCATCTTGGAGGCCAGAAGACCTTCTACTAGAAAGGCTTACTCTGCCAAATGGAAACGATTTTATGCCTGGAATCTCGAAAAGGGACAGAATCCTTGGGTAATAAATATACCTCAAATTTTACAGTACCTAGCTGAGATGTTAAACAATGGACTTTCCTTATCCTCCATCAAGATCCATGCTTCAGCCATTTTTGCACAATACAACACAGATCCTCCATTATTCTCTCACCCTCTCTTAAGGCAGTTCCTCAGAGGGGCAAAGAATTTAAAACCCCCAAGGAAACCACCATTCCCTGCTTGGGACCTCAACTACGTATTGGAAAAGCTGACCCTTCCTCCCTTCGAGCCAGCTTCTTCAACAGAGTTTCGGTACTTGTCATGGAAAACGGCCTTTCTTCTGGCTATCACTTCAGCACGCATGGTTTCGGAGCTACAAGCCCTCATGGCTGTGCAACCATTCATCATTTTCCATCAGGACAGAGTTTCCTTACGAACCAATCCTACCTTTATGCCAAAGGTAGTATCCAGTGTAGCTTTGAATCAGACTATCCACTTACCTACCTTTTATCCTAATCCACAAAACAAAGGGGAAAGACTACTACATTCCTTGGACATTCACAGACAAGTACGTTACTACTTAGACAGAACAAAGCCATTCAGGAAATCTGAGCAACTCTTTGTGTCCTATGCTGTAGATGCTCAGGGAAAGGCTATTTCCAAACAGACAATTTCAAAATGGATAGCCCACTGCATACGCTTTTGTTACTCATTTCATGGAAAAACTGTGCCTGCATGTATCAGACCCCACTCCACCAGAGCCACAGCTACCTCTGCAGCCTTCCTCAGGGGGGTCCGTACCAAGGACATTTTGGAAGCAGCCACCTGGAGTTCAGTGCACACTTTCTCCAAGCACTATCCCCTCCCACTATACTCAAAATCTAGAGTGGGCTTTGCCACAGCAGTCTTGCAGGGCATCCTAGCCCCTCCTAGTTCCACTTAGTGCCTGCCACCCTTACTTAGCTTTGGGATTCTACCCATATGTTATCACTGCAGCTGTATGCACGATGAACATAGTACAGTTTTGTACCTACCATAAATGTAGATGTTCGAGTGCTCATACAGCTGCAGTCCAGGTTTCCCTCCCTCCAACCCCTCTTAGGACAGGCCTTATGACAAATACTTCTCATATAACCTTTTTGGGGTATTCTTTTATGGTGTATTTGCTTGCAACTACTTTTTTTGATTTATCAACATTGCATCTTTGCATTACATTATGTTTGCCTTCCTTCAGGGGGCACCTGACATCTGGGGCAAAAAAAACTGAAGAAAATGGCGTCAGCTGCCTCTTTTATACCCCTGGCGCACTGACGTCAGGGAAGAAGTGACGACAACCGATGCCGGACTTAGACTTTGGAATTCGGCCGACTGAGGACCCGCCTGACGGCAGGATAACCCATCTGTTATGACTGCAGCTGTATGAGCACTCGAACATCTATATTTATGGTAGGTACAAAACTGTACTTTTCCCGTTGAGGAATGCAAAACTGTTTGTGAGCCCTTCCCTAGAGAGCCCCCCCCAAAGAGGTCTCTTGCAAATGCCAGTGCAAGAGGAGGCACATGGACTCCCCCAGAGTCCCTCACTGAGGATACCGTCTTGGAGGAAGTGGAAGGCTCCCCCAGATCGCCTCCCGAAGACATCTCCTTTGGAGACATAATGGAAATTCTCCACCAGAGGGGAGGCTGGTCTGCCCAAAAGCCTTCCTCGGACAAATCTGTATTCTTGGAGGCGTTCGAGGCAGGCCCATCTAATTCTTGGGTGCCCCCCCGGCTGATCCTCTGGTGGACCTCATTACCACTAGAGTTTGGAAGGAACTGGACACTGTAGAGCCAATACCAAAACGGCCAGATAGTATTGAGCCTTCCTACTGACAAGTCTGCAATGGAGTAAGGGTTGCCCAGTTGATGACATGGTGGTGGCAGTGGCCATCAAAAAGGAACAGGTGCAGGAGAGTTCCTCGGTCCATCCTCTGGACAAGGAGCGTAGGGCAGTGGATTTACTCAGAAAGCAGATGTATGCTTCAGCTACCTGTGCCATAAGGGCGCTGAACTATATATGGCCCACGTGATTAGGTTTCAGCTCGACCTTGTGAAAGAGTACTGGGAGTCTCCGCCGGAGTCCGTTTCAGCCTAGGATAAACGTTTATTCTCGGCTCATATGGCGACTCTCTGTTACTAACATGTCCATGCGTTTACTCTCTCATGCCACTGAGGGAGTCGCTAGGACGGTTGGGTCCGGTATTGCCATGAGGAGTCATGCCTGGCTCCGGCTTTGCGATTTTTTTGGAACCTTTCAAGGCATCCTTCGTGAATGCCCCTTTTGACGGTTCGACCCTGTTCAAGAAGACCGTCTGAGACACACTAGTCCAGAGTGAGCAGGATAGGAAGATGCTGTCTGTCATCGGGATCCACTTCTCTAACCCTCAAAGGTCTTTTTCCAGGAATCAGTGAGGGCAGAAAAAGTTGTGGTTCCGGAAGTCTCAGCATTCCCGGGACGCTCCGGACTTTTCCTCTAGAGGTAGAGGTGGACAAGGTGGACGCTGGCCCAGAGGCAGAGGGGGACCGAAGAACTTCGGGTCACGGGAACCTTTTTCGGATTGACCCATGCAGCAGCCCTGAGGGGTTGCCCAACTGCTTCACTCTGGAGGCAGTTGGGCGATGTCCTTCAAGAATGCAACTGCAGTCATAACATATGGGTTGTCCTGCCTCAGGCAGCCCTCGGTCGGCCGGATTCCAAAGTCTGGGTCTGGCGTCGGCTGGTGTCGCCTCCTCTCCGACGTCAGAGCGGCTGGAGTATAAAGGCATCGGCCGACGCCATCTTCTTCAGTCTTTCTTGCTGCGGTGCCCGAAGCAGAAGCAGTTCGCAAGTGCCGGTCGGTCAGCTCCTGTGTTTTCAGTACCGAAGTCATCTAAAAGCTAAGTACCCCATTGGGGAACATTTTTTCTTGCCTCAGCCGATGTCAGAACAAATTGAGAAAGTTAATAATTGTTTGTCTTGTGGTAAACAAATACCTCATAAGGATTTACATTCTTATTGCCTTCCTTGCCTGGGCCCAGACCACGATGTCTCGGCCTGTGCTCCCTGTGCTTGCTTTAATAAGCGCACTCTCAGGCGCTGGGCAGAATTTGCCGAAGACTTTTTCGGTGATTCTTTTGCTTATATCATGCCGTCTGATCAACCGACAACTCAATCTTCCAAAAAAAACGTAAGGACCGGGACCGACATCCTCGGCCCGCGTCCTTCACCGATACTCCTAAACCCTCCGCGAGTGCTTCGGTCCCTTCGGAAGTGGTAATCCAACCGCTCCAGGCTGACGACACAGCGGTAACTCGTCCTTCGGTCTTGGAGGCTACTCCGGTGCCAGTTGTTGATTTTCCTCCAGAAACCGAGGTTCTGGATCTACCCGACACCATTCCTGTGGACAAGGTTACTCCAGCACGTGGGGCAGCTAGGCCTCCTGTATCCATGTCCATCAAGGCCTTTGCACGTGCTAAGGCCGCCAGCCAGGCCAAGGCCCATCCTAAACCTACTGCTCAGGCCCCTTCTGACAAACAGATCATGTCTCTTGCTGCAGATCTAATTTCTCTTATTAGGGGGTCTCAGCCTCATCCAGACAGAGGTTCTCAGCCGCCTGCAGAGAAAAGGCCCAGAACTGAGCAGGCCGACAACCTCTCTTCAGATGAAGCCTCTGGGGATTCTGAGCATTCTGATACCCAAGAAGAATCCTTCCAGGCCTATGAGGACTCTGATGCTGAGGAATCAATTCCCTCTGCCTCTCCTCCAGAGGATTTTTCATTCGGTGAAGTCCTACACTCCATGAGGGAGCATTTTAAGTGGCAGGGTCAGGAATTCTCTGACTCCAGGAAAAGGCTACGTACCTTCCAAAAGCTTCCCCAGCACAGACCTTTAGCTATCCCTCCAGTTATGGATGTCCTGGATGATGTTTTCTCCGACTCCAGTGCTAACCCTGATTCTCTCCCTCCTGCTCCTGTCAAGCCAGACAGATATTATAGGGTCCCTGACACACACAAGCATCTCTTTAAGGCCCATTCTGTGGATCTAGAAACTATTTCACAGGGCCCCAAGGGAGTGGCTACTTCCACTGCCAGCGGATAGGGAAGCTAGGTCCCTGGAGAGATGGGGTAAAAAAGTTTATACCTCCACCACCCTGGCCATGAGGTCACTTAACTGCCTTTTTCATATGTTTCAGTACCAGGATTTTTTTACTGGATGACTTACAGAAAAAGCTAGCCTCCCCTGAGTCTACTGATTTTAAGGCATTGCAGGATCTAGTACATAACACTCAGCAGGTTAACAATCATTTTCTTCAGTGTGGTTATGATGCATTGGAGACTTCATGTAGGGCAGCTATGACTGGGGCTGTTATACGTAGACATGCTTGGTTAAAAGAACAGCCACTGCCAGACCATGTTAAAGCAAAGTTACTTTATGCACCTCTAGAAAAACAGAAGCTTTTTGGTGCTAATGCACAAGATGTATTGAAGTCCATTGAGGAAAAAGCCAAATCAGTACAGACAGTCAAAGATTTCCTCCAGGTTCAGCCACCCAGATTCAGCAGGAATTGGCCTTCAAAGAATTGGTCCTTTCCAGACACTGACAAGTTTCAAAGGGGAAAAAACAGGCGTGCCCGAGGTAGAGGGCAATACCGAGGCTCCTACAGAGGCCGCCAATGGCAACCACCAAATCAAAGAAGTGGCACAGGCAGCCCAGCTGCACCACAAGTACAACCACAATGACTTGACTTTCATACCGCCTACAAAGGCTCAAAGAGAAGCACCCTTGGGCGGAAAATTATCCTTATTCTCAAAAAACTGGCATATCTTAACCAAGGACAACTGGATTCTGGATTTAATAGACAAAGGTTACAGATTCCACTTCCATACTTTACCAATAAGACAAGGCATGCCAAACCTGCCACATCATCAAAGGGCAGAGGCACTCATTCAAGTTTCAAAGCTGTTAAAAATAAATGCAATAGAAAAGGTTCCTCCACAGGAACAAGGCCAGGGATTTTATTCAAGACTGTTCCTTGTTCCAAGAAAGGAAAACAAATGGAGACTTATACTGGACTTGTCTACTCTAAATACTTATCTCATTGTGCCAAAGTTCAAAATGCTGACGTTGCAGCAACTCCTTCCCATGCTGGGCAAGGGATCTTGGCTGGTCACTCTGGACCTCAAGGAGGCATACCTGCATGTCCCAATCAGACAAAGCTGCAGAAGATCTCAGATTTCTTGCAGGGACAGAGCATTATCAATTCTCAGCATTGCCGTTTGGCTTATCTACTGCACCCAGAGTGTTCACGAAATGCCTGGCATCAGTAGTGGCACACTGCAGACTCCAGGGGATTCAAATATACCCCTACCTGGACGACTGCCTCATACAAGCAGACAACAAGCAAACCTTGATAGCAAACTTGGACTATGTCTTTCAATTACTACAGGCCTTGGGATACACAGTCAACATTCAGATATCAAGACTACTGCCACCCCAACAGATTATTTCCCTTAGGAGCTAAACTGGACACAAAAACACAGATGGCTTATCTCACAGAGGAAAAACAACAGCAGTTACCAGAGTACTTCAAAGACCTAGCAAAGCTCTCCCAGCTGACTGCAAGGAAAATCCTGCAGGCCCTGGGGTTCATGGCATCTTGCATTCTTCTGATACCTTTGGCAAGACTTCATATGAGAAAGCTGCAGTGGTACTTAAAAAGCTTATGGTCCCAACACAGCCAAGGCCTAGAGGACGTAATCCCACTCATTCCATGTCTACAAAAATAATTTTTGTGGTGGGCTCAAGCAAGTCAGTCAAACAAGGGCATGTCTTTCAACAAACCTCAAGCAGGTCAAATGATTACAACATACGCCTCAGACCATGGATGGGGGGCGCACATGGAGGGCAGATGCATTCAAGGTCAATGGACACCAAGGGAAAGACATCTGCACATAAACCAAAAAGAGATGTTGGCAGTGATACATGCAATCGATACTTTCGAAAAATCACTTCAACAAGGACATTTGCTAATAAGGACAGACAACACCACGGTTATGTGTTATATAAACAACCAGGGAGACACTCATTCTTATCCCCTCTGCAGACTAACAATGATTCTCTGGGAAAAATCCCCAAGTCTGAAGATACATTTACAGTCCCAGTTTGTGCCAGGCAAGGACAATGTGCTGGCGGACAAGCTGAGCAGAAGTTTCTTGGATCCACACGAATGGATGCTGCATCCTCACATTTTCTCTCAAATAACAAGGACATGGGGAAGACCGGACATAGACCTCTTTGCTTCTTATATGAACCATCACCTGGAAAAGTTCTGCACAAGGACCCACCATCCTCTAGCCTGGAAAACAGATGCTCTCTCCTTCAGCTGGAAGTCCCTAAAAATTTATGCATTCCCTCCTCTACCACTGCTGACCAAGGTGATAATGAAGATCAAAGCAGAACAACCAACAGGCTTTTTGATTGCTCCAGACTGGCCAAGGCAGCACTGGTACCCATTGCTGTTGAGCATATCTCGGACCAAACTGTGGCCTCTGCCCCTATGGCCTCTGCTTCTAACACAACACAATTACAGGACGGTTCATCAAAACCTGAAAACATTGCATCTGACAGCCTGGAGGTTACCATATCTCCTTCCGATATCTCTCTTTCCAAAAAAGTTCAAGAGCTCTTACTGGAAGCACGCAGACCTTCCACCAGAAAAACCTATTCAGCCAAGTGGAAGAGATTCAGCATCTTGAATGCTAGCAGGGGTCAGGATGCAACAGTATTGAGTATACCTCAGATATTGGAATACTTGGCAGAAATGTTTCATACTGGTCTATCATATTCTTCCATAAAGATTCATGCCTCAGCAATCTCAGCGAAGTACAATTGTGATCCACCGGTGTTTTCACACCCTTTGCTAAGACAGTTCCTAAGGGGGATAAAGAATATTAAACCTCCCAGGAAACCGCCAGTACCTGCATGGGACCTCAATTTCGTCTTGGAAAAATTAACTCTTCCTCCCTTTGAACCAGCAGCAACTTCAGAAATGCAATTTCTTTCATGGAAAACGGTTTTCCTATTGGCAATCACATCAGCAAGAAGAGTCTCGGAGATGCAGGCACTTATGGCAATACCTCCTTTCCTCATTTTTCATCAGGACAGAGTCTCTCTAAGAACCAATCCTTCATGCATGCCAAAAGTAATTTCAAGGGTGTCTCTAAATCAAGCCATTCACCTGCCTACTTTCTTTCCCAACCCTCAAAACAGGGGGGAAACACTGCTGCATACTTTGGACATACACAGGCAACTACGCTACTACCTGGACAGAACTAAGGCCACCAGAAAGTCTGACCAACTGTTTGTAGCCTATGCTGCTGGAATACAAGGAAAAGCAATCTCCAAACAAACAATTTCCAAATGGATTGGACACTGCATCAGATTCTGCTATTCCTTCCATGGAAAAGGTGTGCCAGCCAATATCAGGCCACACTCCACCAGAGCTATAGCCACATCTACAGCTTTCCTAAGAGGAGTGGCTACAAAGGACATTCTAGAGGCTGCTACATGGAGCTCCGTGCATACATTTACCAAACACTACAACCTGCCTTTATACTCCAGATCCCGAGCAGGCTTTGCTCGCAGTCCTGCAGGGCATTTTAGCTACACCATCACTTTCTTAGTTCCAACCGCCCCCAGCTTGGCTATGGTATTCAACCCATATGTTATGACTGCAGTTGCATTCTTGAAGGACATAGTACAGTTTTGTACCTACCATAAATGTAGATGTCCGATAGATATGCAACTGCAGTCGGATTCTCCCACCCTCCTACCCCTCTGCATCCTTCTTTATGGGTCCACTACCCCTACTCCTTTTTAGCTGGGGGTGTCTCTATGGTGTATCTGTTTATTACTGTTGTGCATGTCTGGAATTCTTTATCCATTCACCAAATTTAGCCTTCCTAGGAGGGCACCTGGCATCTGGGGCAAGAAACACTGAAGAAGATGGCGTCGGCCGATGCCTTTATACTCCAGCTGCTCTGACGACGGAGAGGAGGCGACACCAGCCGACGCCGGACCCAGACTTTGGAATCCGACCGACCGAGGGCTGCCTGAGGCAGGACAAACCCATATGTTATGACTGCAGTTGCATATCTATCGGACATCTACATTTATGGTAGGTACAAAACTGTACTTTTTTCGAAGCCCCTAGCTCAGTGGGAGTCCATAACATCAGACCGCTATGTGCTTCGAATAATATCCAGAGATTATTCCGATGTTCATCGTGTTTCACTGTTGCAGTCATTACACTTGGTTTATCCTGCTGGCAGGCTACCCGCAGTCAGCCTGAATTCTAAAGTCTAGGTCCGGCGTCGGTTGCTGTCGCCTCTTCCCTGACGTCAGTGCGCCAGGGGTATAAAAGATGCAGCCGACGCCATTTTCTTCAGTCTTTCTTGCCGTGCGGTGCCCGAAGCAAAAGCAGTTCGCAAGTGCCGGTTGGCCGACTCCTGAGATTTTCAAAAACTAATTTCAGATCCGTAGTCTTCATTAAAGCCAAGTACCCCGTTGGGGAAACTTTTTTCTTGCTCCAGTCCGATGTCAGAAAAAGTTAACAATTGTATTTCGTATGGGAAGCAAATACCTCAAGGATTTTCATTCTTACTGTATTCCTTGTCTAGGCCCTGATCACAACGTTGCTAGCTGTCAGTTTTGTGCTATATTTAACCAACGCACTATTAAGCGTCTGTACGATTTTGCCTTTCATTACTTTGGCCGAAGATTCAATTATGTAATGCCGTCGGAACAGCCGATGATCGGAGTTTATAAAAAGCACAAGGAAAAAGAAAAGGACAGGCATCCGAGGTCCAAAACCGATTACGAGGCTTCCGCCAAGCCAGTCACCGGTTCTCAGTGAGGCGCTTTCACAGCCCCTGGCGCCTGCTACCTCAGAGCCACAGCCGTTGACGACTCCCATGTGGAGCCAGCTAGGCCTCTGAATACTCAAGGTATTGGACACTCAGAAACTATTCCCTCAGATGGGTCTGGAGCCGCTGAGCAGGCATCGGCTTCTGAGGGTGTTTTCAGACCTACACAGTTATATGTAAAGCCTACTTCAGCTTCCAAAGCAAGGACTAAAGCAGTTCTAAAGACAAAGAAACAAGTACAGCATTCTCCTGGATAGACTTCCATGCCTAAAAAACAGATGCTCAAAATGGCCAAAGACCTAATTACCTTAATCAGGGGTTCCCATCCCCCTCCTGACAAGAGGCCTAGACAAGAGACAGAATATGAATCTTCAGATCAGGTTTCCATTTCCTCTGACTCCTGTTCTGAACAGGAATACTCTGTTCCTCCATATGAGAATTCTGATGCTGAAGAATTTATCCCTTCAGCCTCACTGCCTGAGGATTATTCTTTTGGGGAAACCCTGCATACCATGAGGGAGCACTTCTACTGGGAGAGCCAAGACTACTCAGAATCTAAGAAAAGGCTTAGAGATTTTCTTTTACTACCTCAACACAGGCCTCTGGCTATTCCTCCTGTGTTAGACATTGTAGATGATGTATTTTCTGAGTCCGGACTTTCTCCTGATTATTTACCTCCTGCCCTGTTAAACCAGACAGATACTACAGGGTTCCAGATTCACATACATTTCTTTATAAAAACCCTGCTGCTGACCCAGAAACTATTTCTCAGGGTCCCAAAGGGGTCAAGGCTTCTACTGCAAAAAACCCTATCCCCTCTGATAGAGATTCAAGCGCACTAGACAGATGGGGGAAAAAGGTTTACACTTCTGCTACTTTGGCTGTGAGGGCTTTAAATTGTCAATTTCATATGCTTAAATATGAGCAATAATTAATGTCACTGCTAAAACAGAAAATGTTGTCAAATTCTGATTGTGCAGAAAGTAAGGAAATGCAGGATTTATTGCACGCAACTGAACAAGTGGGAAAGCATACATTGCAATGTGGTTTTAATTCTCTGGAGGCCTCTTGCAGGACTGCAGTTATGGGTTCTGTAATTAGGAGGCATGCTTGGTAAAAGGAACAGAATCTGCCTGATCATGTTAAAGCAAAATTATTAGATGCTCCATTACAGCATGATACCTTATTTGGTGTTAAAGAAAATGGAGGATAAAGTGAAATCTATGCAAACAGTAAAGGATTTCTTACTGGTACAGCCCACCCAGATCTAGCAGGAACTGGCCTACAAAGAATTGGTCCTTTCCAGTGTCAGACAGGCCACAAAGAGGCAAATACAGATGCCCCAGAGGCAGATCCCAGTCCCAGGGCTCATATAGGCCTAAACAGTGGGGCGCTTCTACCTCCAAAAGCGGAGAAGACAAATCACAGCCATACAGGAAACAGTCCCAATGACTTTCCTCTGCCAGCACCAAGCACTTATCTTTTGGCAGCCCCCTTAGGGGGAAAACTAGCACTTTTTTATCAAAATTGGCCCATGATCACCCAGGACAAATGGATCTTGAATTTAGTGTCCCAGGGCTACAGGTTCCACTTTCACAGCCTGCCAAGGGCAAAAGGTATGCCAGACCTGCCATACAGTCAATGGGCAGAGGCACAAAAACAAGTTTCATCCCTCAAGGACATGAGGGCCATTCAGCAAGTACCACAGCAAGAGCAGGGACAAGGATTTTACTCAAGACTTTTCTTGGTACCCAGAAAAGACAAAGCCTGGAGACCAATACTGGACCTTTCTGCTCTAAATACATTTCTGGACGTTCCAAAATTCAAAATGTTGACTCTGCAGCAGCTTCTGCCCATGCTGGACAAGAAGGCTTGGCTTGTAAATTTGGACCTAAAAGAGGCATACCTGCATATTCCAGTCAGACAATCTTGCAGAAGATACCTCAGATTCATAGCTGGCTCAATGCATTACCAATTCTCTGCACTGCCTTTGGCTTATCTACTGCACCCAGGGTCTTCACAAAATGCCTGGCACCAGTAATTGCATTTTGTAGACAAAGAGGAATTCAGATATATCCTTACTTGGATGATTGTCTTGTTCAAGCGGAGAACAAGGACATTCTACTAAAGCATCTGGCGTTTGTAAAAAGATTACTAATTTGCCTAGGGTACACAGTAAATGAAAAGAAATCAAAACTAGTACCCTCTCAAGAGATAATATTCCTGGGTGCAAACTTAAATACAACTGCCCAGATGGCTTATCTCATGCCAGACAAACAAAGGCAACTGACTTCTTACTTCAAAATGTTGGCAACAAAGACCCAGTTATCTGCAAGAAAAATTCTGCAGGCTTTGGGCTTCATGGCATCCTGCATTCTGCTAATTCCATATGCCAGACTGCATATGAGGAAACTACAAGGGTATCTAAAAGGTGTTTGGATTCAACATTGTCACAGCCTAGAAACAGTAATTACCCTCATTCCTTGCCTGCAACAGGAGTTTCGATGGTGGGCACAGGCCTGTCACCACAACAAGGGACAGCCATTCACCCTACCCACAGCCAGGCAGTCAATAACAGATGCTCCAGATTATGCCTGGGTGGCCCACATGGCAGGAAAATGTATTCAGGGCACATGGTCCACAAGTCAAAGGCATCTTCATATCAATCAAAAAGAGATGCTAGCTGTTCAGAATGCCCTGACAGCTTTCAAAGATCTATTCCATCCAGGAAGACTACTGATGAGGACGGACAATACTACAGTCATGTGGTACATAAACAAGCAGGGAAGCACACATTCCTACCCCCTCTGCAGACAAGCCATGACTTTGTGGGACACAGCATTGATTTATCAAGTACACCTGCAAGCACAATTCCTGCCAGGACAGAAAAATACTCTGGCAGACGAACTAAGCAGAAACCTCACGGATCCCCACGAGTGGAAATTGGATCCACAAGTCTTCAGCATGATAATAAAGAAATGGGGGTGTCCAGACATAGATCTGTTTGCCTCCCCTCACAACTGCCAACTAGAGATTCTGCACAAGGACTTATCACAAGCAAGGATGGAAAGTGGACGCTCAATAATTCAGCTGGAAAACCCTAATAGTATATGCCTTTCATCTTCTGCCTCTCCTCCCCAAGGTACTCCTAAAGGTCAGACAAGAGAAGCCAAAAATTATTCTGATTGCTGCAGACTGGCCCCGACAGCACTGGTACCCAATCCTAAAGAGCTTGTCTCAAGGCCCAGCCTGGACATTGCCTCTAATTCCTCATTTACTGACCCAACAATCCTGCACAGCCAACTCAGAACCGTAAATCTGGCAGCATGGCGGATAATGTAGCCATTCAGAACACACCTCTCTCTAAAGCAGTGATGGATGTTATTTTGGAGGCCAGGAGGCCAGTGCCAGAAAATCTTACGCAGAAAAATGGAAAAGATTCTGTGCTTGGAACCAGGCACAAGGAATTGGCACGTTTGTACCAAAATCTTATGCAGAAAAATGGAAAAGATTCTGTGCTTGGAACCAGGCACAAGGAATTGGCACGTTTGTACCAAATATTCCTCAGATTTTACAATACCTAACTGAGATGCTGGACAAAGGCCTATCCTTTTCATCAATTAAAATCCATGCCTCTGCCATTTCAGCTCATTACAATACGGAACCGCCAATTTCTTCACATCCGTTGCTAAAGACAGTACCTTAGAGGGGCCAAAAGCATAAGACCTCCAAGGAGAGCACCAATACCTGCATGGGACCTCAATTATGTCTTGGAAAAACTGCCGCCTTTTGAGCCAGCCAGTACAGCTGAAATAAAGTTCTTATCTTGGAAAACAGCTCTGCTCCTAGCAATAACCTCTGCAAGACGAGTCTCAGAGTTACAGGCACTCATGGCTGTGGAACCTTTAATCATTTTCCATCCAGACAGGGTTTCTCCGAGGATGAACCCCACATTTATGCCTAAGGTAATGTCCAGTGTGGCCCTTAACCAAACCATTCATTCGCCTACTTTTTATCCAAACCCACAGAATAAGGGTGAGAGACTCCTGTATTCTTTGGACATACACAGGCAGCTACGCTTCTACTTGGACAGAACTAAAGCTTTCAGAAAGACTGAGCAACTCTTAGTAGCATATGCTGCAGGATCACAAGGAAAGGCTATCAGATTATTTCAAAATGGCTAGACCACTGCATTCATTTCTGCTATTCACAACATGGCAAATCAGTGCCTAAGGGCATTAGGCCACATTCAACCAGAGCAGCAGCCACTTCAGCAGCCTTCCTCAGAGGAGTACCAACCTAAGACATTTTAGAGGCTGCGATTTGGAGTTCAGTGCACACTTTTACCAAGAACTACCACTTTACCTCTCTACTCTAAATCCAGAGCAGCCTTTGCCTCTGCAGTTCTGCAGGGCCTTATAGCCTCTCCTAATCCTATTTAGACCGAGCCACCCAGCCTCAGCTTTGGGATTCACCCCAAGTGTAATGACTGCAACAGTGAAAACACTATGAACATAGTACAGTTGTGTACCTACCATAAATGTAGATGTTCGAGTGTATTCACTGTTGCAGTCCAGGTTACCCACCATCTCCCTTTTTCTTCGCTGGGACTTATCTGTACTTCTCTATCCTATACAAGCTATGTGGTGTATTTGCTTGTAGATGAAGAAGATGTTTATTTTTGTGCATGCATACTTATTGGCATAATGTTCAGCCTACCAATTTGGGGGCACCTGACATCTGGGGCAAGAAAAACTGAAGAAAATGGCGTCGGCTACATCTTTTATACCCCTGGCGCACTGACGTCAGGGAAGAGGCGATGGCAACCGACGCCGGACCTAGACTTTGGAATTCAGGCCGACTGCGGGTAGCCTGCCAGCAGGATAACCCAAGTGTAATGACTGCAACAGTGAATACACTCTAACATCTACATTTATGGTAGGTACACAACTGTACTTTACCTTTATGAACAGTCCCTTAACCCCAAGGCGCCTCCCGGACGTCCCTCCACTCAAAGGGAGGTGGCAGCTTTAGAAATAAAAAAGCTGCTATGCAAAAGAGCAATCCAGCCTGTCCCCCCAGACCAGTCTGGATCAGGCATGTATTCCAGGTTTTTTTTAGTGCCAAAAAAGACTGGGGACTTTAGGCTGATTCTCGACCTATCCACGATGAACCTGTATGTTGCCAAGGGGAAGTTCCAGATGGTCACCTTACAATCCATCCTGCCATTCTTGCAGGAGGAAGACTGGATGTGCTCGGTAGACCTCAAGGATGCGTACTACCATATCCTGATGGACAGGCGATCCAGGAGGTTTCACCAAACACGATTTAATCTGATAGAAATCTCTTTCACTCTGACGTCTTGGCCTTCGCCTTCCAGGAGTATACAACAAGTAAAACAAACTGATCTTATATACAAGTTGAATTAATTAATTAAAGCAATCAAACAATCATCTTATTAAAAAAATCAGTTACCTGAGCAACATTTTCCAGTTAAAATCCTCATTAAGCCCATTTGGATATAAAGTTTTAAACTTTAAAATGTAAACAGTTTCTTTATACAGTAGCAGCTGTTTAATTTTTAACAAATCAGTATCATTATCAGATATTTGTTCTAAAATCGATGCTTTTAACAACCTTTCATCACTATTATGCATTTCAAAAAAATGTCGAGCAACAGGACTTTCATTCTTGACATTGATTGTCCCTAACATGTTCTAGTAATCTTACTTTGAAAGCTCTCTTTGTTTCCCCAATATAAAATTTATGACAGGGACATTTTAGTGCATAAATAACTCTCTCTGTCTTACAACTACGATTTGGTGTTGTTGTTGCTGCTGATCCAGGAGGTTTCTCCACTTTGGGCTAGGTGCCAATCACTACCAGTTCAGGGTCCTACCCTTCAGTCTCACCTCAGCCTCCAGGGTGTTTACGAAGGTCATGGCAGTTGTAGTGGCCCACCTGAGGCTTCAGGGCATCCAGGTCTTTCTGTACCTGGACAATTGGCTCCTCACCGCCCCCTCCAGGCATCAACTTATTCAAGCCAGAAATTCCTTCCTGCAGTTATCAAATCTACTGGGTATTGCAATAAACCTTACGAAGTCCTCTCTTCAGCCTGTTCAGATTCTGGACTTCATAGGGGTGAGAATAGATACTCTTCAGGCCAGGATATTTTTGACTCCAGACAGACTTTGGAACCTGACCCTTCATGTCTTGGCACTTCTTCAGACTTCTTCCCCCTCAGCAGAGGTGGTCCTGAGAGCCTTGGAGCCCATGGCAGCAGCCGTAAATCTGGTTCCTTGTGCACGTCTGCATATGAGAGTGTTGCAGTGTATGTTACAAGTTCAGTGGTCTCTTATACCAGCCCCTAAACTTCCTGATTCCTCTAAGCAAGGTGTGCAAAGCTTCTCTCATGTGGTTGCTTCAATCCCAGGATCTGCAAGAAGAATGCCCCTTTGTTACACCTCTGCTCCAAGCCACATTGACCATGGGACGCCTCGAGTGGGAGGGGGACATTGCTTGGGCAGGACTGTCCAAGGCACGTGGACCCCCAAACGAGACCGTTCTGCATATCAGTGTTCTGGAGATGGGGGCAGTCCTTTTAGCGTTGCAGGCCCTTCATGCTTCTCTTCCTTTGGGAACTGTTGAGATTTAGTCAGACAAATATGTCAGTGGTCTGGTATATCAACAAACGGGGGAACAAAGTCCTACCCACTTTGTCAGGACGCCATGAGATTGTGGGAATGGGCGATCTCCACCAACCGTTTTCTGATAGCAATGCACATCCTGGGTCAGTCCAACATTTTAGCAGACAAACTGAGCAGGACTGTCCTTTTGCCCTATGAGTGGTCTCTGAACCCTTATGTAGCAGAGCATATCTTCCTCAAGTGGGGTCAGCTTTTCTGCAATCTCTTCGCATTGCTGTCCAGCGTGACATGCAAGTTTTTCGCTCTGATTCCCCCTCGGGGGGGGGGGGGACCCCAGAGATGCCCTTGTCGATCCTTGGCCATCTTGTCTTCTTTATGTGTATCCCCCGCTACCTCTCATGACAAAATTCTTACAGAAAGCTCTGCGGTTAGGGAGCAGGTTTATCCTTATAGCCCCATTCTGGCCTCATCAGATTTGGTTTCCTTGCCTATGGTCTCATCTATAGTAGCTCCGCCCTGGATATTGGATCTCTTTCCGGATCTCATTTGTCATCCCTCGGGAATTCCTCCCCTGGAATCTGGACAGCCTCAAGCTTACTGCTTGGTTGCTCCAGTTCAATTAATTGTCAGGACTCCCAGTCTCTCTTCCCCCATTAAGTCCATTCTGAAGGCGGCACACAAGTCCTCTACCAGAAAGGTGTACCATAGTAAATGGAAGTGTTTTTCCATTTGGGCTTCTCGGAGAAATTTGGATCCCTTTACCGCTCCTGTTCCAGCAGTATTAGAATTTTTGTCTCAAATTTTCCAGCAGGAGGCCAGCTCTTCCATGGTGAAAGTCCAGCTGGCGGCTATATCCTATTTTCATGTAGGAGAAAATTCAGGTTCTCTAGCTGCTGCCAGAATTTGTAAGACCTTTATCAAAGGTACTTTTTTACTAAGACCTCCTATTAAGCATCCTTTCCCTCCGTGGGATTTGACCTTGGTTCTTCAGGCCTTAGTTGTGCCTCCATTCGAACCAGCAGCATCGGTTGATTTGAAATTTTTGTTGTGGAAGACCGCTTTCCTGGTGGCTATCACCTCTGCTAGGAGAGTGTCAGAGCTTCAAGCCTTATGTATGAAACCCCGGTACTTAGTTTTTCATAAGGATAGGGTGTCTCTCAGGACTAACTCTTCTTTCCTCCCTAAAGTCGCTTCGGAGTCGAACATCAATCAGTCTGTTAATCTCCCAGTATTCATCCCTAACTTTCAAAATAAAGGGGAATGCAAACTTCATTTGCTGGACGTTCACAGACAGTTACGCTTTTACTTACAGGTCTAAACCCTTCCGTAAGTCTGATCAGCTATTTGTTTCCTTTGCCAAACCCTTTTTGGGGAAACCAGTTTCAAAGGTGACTCTTGCTAGATGGATCTCTTTGTATTTTACAGGCATACAAGGAATGTGGATTACCAGAACCATCCAGGATTCATGCTCATTTTACTCGTTCTATGGCTACTTCTGCTGCATTTTGGTCCAGAGTTTCCCTGGATGACATTTGTTCAGTGGCTACCTGGGCTTCCTCTCACACTTTTATTACTCATAAGTTGGACATGGTTTCTAGAGGAAGGGCTTCTTTTGGTTCTGCAGTGCTCCGGAATATCCTTCCTTAAGGGCCTCCCAAGATTTTTGGTAGCTGCGGACTCTGTCCCACAGGTTGATGACCAAATGAAGTTAACTACTTGAGATAAAATAAGTTATGTACTCACCATAACGTTCCATCTGAGTAGTTGGACTTCATTTGTCAGCAATATTCCCTCTCTCCCTCCCCCTGACCTTGGTGGTTTACGTCTGTTCTTGAGCTCAGAGTTTCTGGGTCTGGTGAGCCTAGTTTGTGTTCAGGTCAGGTTATGTCTCTTGGGTTGAGTGTGTCACGCTGTGGGTAATAAACTCAATCTCAGGGTTGGAAGGAGGCTGCAGTGTAGTATGGGGGAGGAGCTTGGAGCTCGGATCTTAGCTTGGAAAGCTGCTGGCTCGGATCCATATAGGATCCAAAACCCACAGGTTAATGACAAATGAAGTCTAACTACTCAGATGGAAAGTTATGGTGAGTACATAACTTATTTTTTTTTGTATGAAGGAATGTATGTATATTTACACAAGAGCCTCCTACAAAATGTTTACTTCACGCAATACTTAAAAGATGCCTACTTGCATACTCCCAGTCAAGTAAATCCACACAGGCCTTCTCTAAGGTCCCTTGCCTTGGGATTGGGCTTTCAGTTTAGCCTTACCACTGCACCAAGAGTTTTCATACAGTGCTTGGCCACAGTCATAGCCTTTAACAGACCCATACATTTCCATATATAAATGATTACCTCACCTCTGCTCCATCAATCCAAGACACCCTTAGCTGCCTTCAGTTTACCATAAATCTTTTCAGCAATCTGATGTTAAAGCTAAATCTAGAAAAAAATTCATACCTAACCTTTAAAAGTTAGTGTTTCTAGAGAGCCTACTAGACCACTCTCAGTCCATTGCATCTCTCTCTCTCTCTCTCTCTCTCCAAAGTGTCATCTTAGCAACCTCACTTTCTGAATCTGGCCCATGAGGATATTCCCTGCAAAAGTTTTTTTTAGAATTCTGGGTTTCATGGCTTTCTCCATACTAATGATTCCATTTGCCAGGCTACACATGAGGAATATCTGGTGATATCTAAAATCAGTGGTTTGGATCTAGCGTCTTCATCCCTTTCTTGCCAGATTCCAGTCTTGAACTTCATTAAGAAGGAATTCCTATGGTGTGCTAATCAGGTCTTACTAAATCCTGCCCCCCCCCCCCCCCATCAGACTCTTCAGACTTCATATGAGCAGTATCCAAGTTATGTTATGTTATGAAGGTTCAGAGCATGTAGGAGCCTCATTTCAAGAGCAGCATATAAGTTTCAATGAGAAGCTGGATTTAATAAAAGGTATTAAAGCCTCAAGTTTGCTCTGGATCCCTGTAAATGATATCACATCTCTCTGGTATGGTCTGTTATATAAACAAACAAGGTTGAACAAGTCATACCTGTTGTGCACACTATTCATGATTATCTAGAAACTAGAAATACAGAAAAACATTATTCTGAAGGCTGACATACATTCTATCAGAGTGGAACACAGCAGGAAGCATTTTGTGCAAATATACCCTTATTGAGTGCATGCTACACCCAAAGGGCTTCCACATCATTGTCTGTCTGTGAGGAACTCCCTAAGTAGATCTCTTTGCCTCCATTCTAAACAAACAACTAATTTTATTCCCTGACATCTTGAAAAAAGTCTAGAAAATGCATGTGTTTTATTTTTTATGGACTTGAATGCTCCACTATGCTTTTCCCCTGTTCTCAGGTACACAGAGTTCTTCTAAACATCAAGACAGACTTGTCAAAGATTATTTTGGTTAAATCCTTCTTGGCACAGACATTAGTGGATGTTCTTTAGATTAGTGCAATATCATACAGCTCTATGGGATGTTTCTTACCAAGGATATCTGACTTCAGTCAGTCTACTAAAGCCTTGAATGCTTTCCTCATACTCTGTGTGTCAGCTCCAGTATGCTAGTATAAAAGTGTATGGGCACTATATTTCAGAAATTTCTTGGCAGTGGTAGCCTTCATCAAATGTTTTGTCTTATTAGTTGCTCCACTGTTGGTGGTTAGCTATTGACTATATCTTCTATGGGCAGATAAGTGCACTACTGCTGACCTTTCTTTACTTTTATTTCTTCAGCTATTGAGGAAATGTTGTATAGAATTGTATCATATGTCTGTCAGCAAAGGGAAATGTGCATGAGGAGGCCAAGGATCTAAGCAGTCTTGTTAATTTCTTATTTGGTCATCATATCTTCCCATTAGTTTGGAAAGCCTTCTATCTAGCTCATCCAATTTCCAGAGGATCTTCACTTAATACAAAGAAGTCCTAATTCCCCTTTACTCATATCTCATCAGACCTATTATTGAATGCAACACACCTTTTGGCACATATTTTAATACGTCACTTGAGACCTCAGACATACACTGTACTGCAGCATAAGGTGGGTGGCACACCTCTGAATGTGCCATCCTTCAGTTGAGATGTTAAACTGAGTTGGTCGCAACTAACATACATGAAAATATACCACAGCACCATCTAGCTGTCTCTCTCTCTCTCTCTATATATATATATATATATATATATATATATATATATATATACATATATATAATCTATATATACATATATATAATCTATATATATATATATATATATATATCTATATCTATATATATATATATATATATATATATATATATATATATATGTGTGTGTGTGTGTATATAATCTATATACATACATATATAATATGGATATATGGATCTAGGATGTTTGCTCGACTGAGCAAACGTCCGAATCCATAAATCCCAAACACACTTTAACGAAAGCGCTTTTATCGAAACAGCGCTTTCATTAAAGCTTGTGACCAAAAAAAACACTACATTTACAACTTAGCAGGGGAATTCACCCCCTGTACCCCCCATGTGGGGAGCTGTGCCCCCCACACTCCACCTACTTTAATATTCTCCCTCCGAGACCGCACTACAGTGGGGAAAATGGAAATTTCCCTTACCCACACCATAGTACAGCCTCTGCAACAGTCATACCTACGCAAAAATGCTTCGGTGAAAAGCAGTTTTGCATAATTATGCCCGGCTGTTTGGATTTCGGTCGTTTGCTCAGTCGAGCAAACGTCCTAGATCTCTCTCTCTCTCTCTCTTTATATATATATATATATATATAATCTAAAATAGAGATACATGTGTGTATATCTACAGTGGATATACAATGTGTACACACCCCTGTTACCTCACCTTTGGCCGGCTAAGAACTTGCTGTATTCAACTGGACGTATAAGAGAATTTAAGTACCTTTATCTGCTCTTTCCCCCCCCCCAAAAAATACAGCATTTAAATTGATTTTAACTGTGTGGAAGGAATATTAACTGAACTGGAAGTTTTTACTCTGCTCTCATTCACTCTGCTCTTCAGTTAGTCTCACCCACCCTCCCTGTTTTTGTTTTGGTGTTAATCTTAGTGGCCTTGCAACTGCCCGCCCCTCTTGTAAATTTGTGTTTGGATACTCCTTCTGGGCCCATCTCATTTGCTCACTCAACTGAGTGCAGTGAGATCATATTCTGATTTCAGGCACTCCTACTGTGTACAAAGAGAGCATCTGGGGGAAAAAAATTTAAGCTTGTTTCCTGCCTTTCCTGTTAAGTGGTATAGACTATTTGTAGGCTTCTGAGCCCCCAAGCCCTTCTGTGTTGGAGGGAAGCCTTCTAGCATATTTTTTTTTCCATAAAACTAGCCAGTTTTCTAGTTTCAGCACTCAAATCTGTTTCTTTGATCTCAGCACTTATTCAGGAAAAAAAAAAAATTCATCTGCTTTTACTGTACTTGTGTTTCTTATTTATTTTATTTATTTATTTTACATTTGTTAACCGGGATAGTCCGACTGGATATATGTCCATTTTCAGCGGAGGCCCGGGGAGAAAAGCTCCCAAAGTAAAAAAAAAAAAACATCATTACATATCTCAAAAACATCATTACATGTCACATATCTCGAACAGCGTAATGAAATATTTGGTGAAGAAACATTTAGACATTAGTAGTATATTTACAGAAGAATATCAAGACAATCCATAAACATAGCATCTATACAACTATCCTACCTACTTTTTTTTACTTTTGCATCATCTTAAAAGTACTCAATTGTATTTATTACTGCTTGGTGTAAATCATTCTAAGCCTTTTGGTTTAAACACTTGGGCTTCGGACCAGTTGTTTTGCACTGAGAGGGTTTGTGGTCTGCACTGTAGTGGCAGAACAGGTAGCTTACATCCTTCTAGGTTGGGAACTGCTGATTGAGGGCTCAGTGTCTGTTATTCTAAAAGTGTATTAATTCTGGTTTAAGCACTTGGGCTTTCAGGCCAGTTGTTTTACATTAAGAGGGTTCGTGGTCTGCACTCTTGTGGGAGGAGAGGCTGGACTCTGCCCTTCTGAGCTGGGAATTTCTAGTTAAAGGCTTATAGTGCATGCATATCTGAACTGCTTCTTACTGAAGTTGGTGTGCCTTGTTTGCTGAGGCATAGACTGGATTCAGGCCTGCTGGATCTAGCTTTGTTTGTGTAACTTGAGCACTAATCCAGGCATTCTCTAAAGTATTCAATTGTATTTATTACTGCTTGGTAGTAACTTGATTAAAGTGTAGCTATCATTCTAAGTCTTTTGGATTAAGCACTTGGGCTTTAGACCAGTTGTTTTACATTAGGAAGGTTTGTGGCATGCACTGTGGTGGCAGGACAGGTAGCTTTCATCCTTCTAAGTTGGGAACTGCTGATTGAGAGCCCAGTGTCTGTTATTCTTAAAGTGTATTAGTTCTGGTTTAAGCACTTGGGCTTCAGGCCAGTTATTTTACATTAAGAAGGTTTGTGGTCTGCACTCTTGTGGGAGAAGAGGCTGGACTCTGCCCTTCTGAGCTGGGAATTTCTGGTTAAAGGTTTATAGTGCCTGAATATTTGAACTGTATCTTACTGAAATTGGTACACTTTGTTTGCTGTAGCATAGACTAGATCCAGGCCTGCTGAATCTAGCTTTGTTTATATGCTTGTTGTTTGTTTGCTTGTTATTTCCCTGGAATGCTAATTCCACCTAATGCGCGGCTTCTCAGCACTTCTGTGGATCACTAGTGATATCTGCATTGCTTACTGTACTTATTTCATTGTTTCACTTGAAAGAAAGTTACTGTTTGTCATTTTTGCATTTAAGTTACCTGTAACACATTGCACTTAAGTAACCTGGCACTTGCTCACTAAAGCAATTATATAAGTCAGCACTAAAAATTAAAAGCACTACACCCTCACTCCCCACTGGCCCTGGTTTTCAATTATTAAGAAATTCCCAATATTATTCTAGCATGTCCAAAGGTCAGTTGTCAATCTCCTCTCCGGTCCAGCTGGTGAATCTGGGAATCTTGAGGCAGTTACAACTGCCTCATGTACACAGACAACTCTCTCCTCCTCCCAGCAATTTCCAACACATGTGAGAGATGCAACCATATAGCCAAACTGGAGGCTAAGCTCTCTCAACTCAGTACTGGCATAACCAGTCAGGAGGAGAAGGAAACCACACTCACTAAAATTCCAGTCTCACATAGACCTACCACGACAGCAAACCAAACACATAATCACACAAAAACATACTCGGAGGCTCTAAATAAAGATCTGCCGAAGCAGCTGAGACCTCCAAAGCAGGCACCCAAGCAGCCGCTACCCCAAAACAAAACACGTGCAACACATATCTCACAAAGCCAGTGTGCCGAACAGTCACAGCCCTTAAGACTAAACAACACACCTGATACACTTGTAATATGTGACTCTATCGTCAGGCACACTGACGTCCCACTCACCAGGCTGAACAAGGAGAGGGTCACGGTGAGCAGCCTGTCGGGCGCTAGGATCCGCCACATAACACAAGCACTTGGGTCACTCCAAGGCAAGTACAAATATGACTCAAGTCATTGTCCATGCTGGTGTGAATGACCTGAGACGTACCTCCCTGGACTACATGAAAAGAGACATAAAGGAGCTCTCTGAGCATGTAGCCCAGGCCGGTATGACCCTGACCTTGAGTAGCAACTTACCCTCACCAAGAATGATGCCACAATATGAAGATAAGATGATCAATTTCAACAATTGGCTTAAGTACTGGTGTCATTCAAAGGGGATCCAATGCCTGTCAGCTTGGGATGATATGCTCGACAAGCCACGATGCTTCGCTAGGGACGGCTTGCACCTGTCACCCCTGGGCTTTCGGATATTGGCAAAGGCTCTTGCTACTCCATAGTGCCTTTTTTAGGCAAGGCTCAAAAGACAAACCCATCTCCATAGGTATCACAAGGGATAAGAAACTAAGAGTAATGCTACTCAACGCCAGAAGTTTAAACCTCAAGATGCATGCACTCGAAACTCTCCTTAGCATGGAGAACATCGATATCTGTGCAGTAACAGAAACCTGGTTCAGGGCTCCCGAGAGCACCCCAGCACTACCAGGTTATACCTCATACCATGCTTTTCGCCCCCAAAACTTGGACCGAACCACAAAAGGAGGGGGAGTATCGATATTCATCAAAGATACCCACACCTCCAGGTTGGTGGCAAAGCACGAAGCATCAGAGACTATCCATGTGCAACTAACAGTGGGTAAAACTGCCTTCCAGTTTATGGCCTGCTACAGACCACCCTCCCAAACCCAGGAACCCCACTCGGCCTTCCTGAGAACACTGGAAAATATGAAGGTCTCTCCAAACACCAGTATATTGGGTGACTTCAACTACCCAAACATAGACTGGGAGCATTACTCTAGCTCCAACACCCTAGCCCAAAGGTTCCTAGAATTTATAAACTCAAATGCTATGGAACAACTTGTTACCACTCCCACAAGAGGGGAAAACATACTGGACCTGATAATCACCAACATGGGGACTCTATGCTCCAGACCAGAAGTGTATCCCTCACTGGTAAGATCAGACCATAAACTAATCCCACTGGATATTCACATCCTTACCCCACCCCTGCCCAGAAAACCACTTTGAAAAACTTCTCTAAAGCAAATTTCACACTCCTCAAAACTGAGGTGGAATCCTTCAAAGCCCCAGGGCCTGTGAAAAATACGTCCCAGACCGCAGAATCCTTTATAAACGCATTCTATGAACACCTTCAGGAATGCATGGATCATGCGATCCCAAATAAAACCAAGACCCAATCCTCCAAAGGCAGACGTCCTGTTTGGTGGACCCCAGCCATAAACAAACTATACAATAGAAGGAGGAAGCTACTAAATGATAGAGCAAAATCCCAAAAAGGGAAGGCATCACTGATCAGTATTAGCAAAAAACTACGGGCACACATAAAATTGTCTAAGGCCAGCTTCGAGAAAAATTGCACAGGACACTAAGGATAATCACAAGGCTTTCTTTAGTTATGTTAGGAACCTGGGTGGTTATTCCCAGATATGCTCAGAATTAGTCCAAAATGACAAATACACCGAACCCACAGACATTGCCAACATCCTAGCTGACAGGTTCAGC
>NC_056726.1:311548668-311673668 GCF_019279795.1 Protopterus annectens
CTCCCAACATTAGGTCTGCAGAAGGAGAGAAGCACAGGAAGGACAGACCCAGGAAGCAGTCTCTGGACCGCTCGGCACAGCGGGGCCTCCAGCAAAATCCAAGACACCTTCTAGGCCTAGTATTCCTCTGCTCCGATAACCCAGGTTCTCCCTAGAGCCGGAGGCATCTAGACCACCATCCAGAACTTCCCCTCACTGGCCGGTGTCGGTAGCTTCGTCTTCCCGATCCACCTATAGCCTTAGCGAGGCAAAGATGGACAGGATGATGTGGAAGTTCATCCGCACCCAGATGGGAGTCTTGCCCGTCCCCTCTCCCTCCAGAGCGGGGAGCTCTCAACATTTCTTCACGCCTATAACTCCTTCTCCGATCCATCTGTCTGTTTTGGAGTCGTTGGATCCGAGGAATCTTGGGGTCGGGGCCTCGGTGCCGATGGTACATTGTACCTCGATGCCAGCCATTGCCTTGAGTGTGTCGGATCCTACCAGATCAGATCCAAGCTCTCTGAGCTGTAGCCTCTGCATCGGATCTGAGGGAGTGCTGTCGGCACCGTTCCTGTCGGAGCGCAGCCATCACCTCAGTGTCTCAGCCCCAGCAGTCTCGCCTCTGACTCCCCCATTGGGTCTGATGGGAATGGCTCCCTTTGCCACCTCTCTGGATGTCCATTCTACATCGGCCTTTGATGTGGTGGAGAGGCTTTTCTCGAGCTCTTAGAGACCGCTGACCATCTTGGACTCCACCCCAACTCCGTCTGCTTTGGGTATGGCTCCGGCCTTCTTGCCATCTCAGGGACAGCTTGTGCAGAGTTTGTCTCAGAAAGCCTCGGAGCAGCAAGATGTTTGCGAGCTCCTCCTAGAGAGTCCCACTGAGGAGATTCCTCGCAAATGGACATGCAAAAGGAGGCACCTGGACTTCTCTCCTGAGTCCCTCACCAATGACACTGATTTGGAGGAAGGGGAAGGGTCCCCCTGATTACGCCCTGAGGCTGTCTCCTTTGGAGACATCATGGAACTCCTTCACCAGAGGGGGGGGGGGTCCGTCCAAAAACAAACCTCGGATGGGTCAATGTTCCTTGAGGCATTCGGCACAGGCCCATCTACTTCCTTGGTGTCTCCTCCCACGGATCCACTTGTGGACCTCATTGCATCTTGGACATGGAAGGAGCTGGTCACCATGGAGCCCATTCCCAGATGTCCCAATAAAGTGTTAAGCCCCCCATCAGACAGGACTAGCTGGAGTAAGGGGTCCCATGTGGATGCTGTGGTGGTGGCTGCCACCATCAAAAAAAAAGCTTTCACAGGAGAGCTCTAAGTTCCACCCTCCTGACCAGGAGTCCAGGACAATGGACCATCTAGGGAAGTGGGTGTATGCTTAAGCAAACTTTTCTGTAAGGGTGCTGAACTGCATGGCACGTCATCCGACTGCAGCGAGACCTAGTAAAGGAGATCGCTGAGTAGTCACTAGAGCCCATATCGGCAGAAAGCAAGAAGGTGTTTTCCGCACGGATGGCCACTGTAAAAGTGGAAGCGAACATGTCCATGTGTATTCTTTCCCATGCTATGGAGGGAGCCGCTAAGGCGGCTGGTTCTGGCATTGCCATGAGGCGTCATGCCTGGCTCCAGCTGTGTCAATTCTTGGAACCCTTCAAGGTGTCCTTTGCAAATTCCCCATATGATGGTTCTTCCCTGTTTGGGAAAACAGTTCATGGCACCTTGGTCCGGAGTGAGAAGGATGGGAAGACACTCTGTCATTGGGATCTGCTTCTCGGCACCTCAAAGATCCTTTTCAAGGACTCTGTGAGAGACATGGAAGATGTGGTTCTGTAAATCTCAGTCTTCCCAGGACATTCTGTACTCATCTTCCCCCAGAGGCAGAGGGGGCTATGACAGAGGTTGCCCAAGAGGCAGATGGGGTCCGAGGAATTTTGGGTCTCGAGAACCTTTCTCAGACAGACCCGGCCAGCAGCCCTGAGGGGCTGCCAGACTGCTCATCTCTAGAGGCAGTCGGGGGTTGCCTTTCGCTACACCCAGCGGCATGGGAGTCTGTAACATCAGACTGTTGGGTGTTGCAAATCCTATCCAGAGGCTACTTCAGCCCATTCACCAATACACCTCTCCCCCCAAAACGCTTCCTAGACATTCCATCCATGCAAAGGGAGGCAGCCGCACTAGAAATAGACCAGCTGCTAAGAAAGTGAGTCATCTAACCTGTCCCCCTAGACCAATCCGGATCGGGCATTTATTTCAGGTTCTTTTTAGTGCCAAAGAAAACGGGGGATCTAAGACCGATTTCTGGATCTATCCACCTTGAACCTGTCCGTAGCCAAGGAGAAATTGTGGATGGTCACTCTTAAATCTATTCTGCCCTACCTGTAGAAAAAAGATTGGATGTACTCGATTGACCTTTGGGGCGCATACTACCATATCAAGCTGGACAGGCGCTCCCACAGGTTTCTCTGCTTCCGGCTGGGAGCCAACCATCATCTGTTCAGAGCCCTCCCCTTTGGCCTCACCACAGCCCCCAGGGTGTTCACCAATGTGATTGCAGTTGTAGCAGCTCACCTGAGGCTTCAGGGAATTAGGTCTATCCTTACCTGGATGATTGGCCCTTTACGGCCCCCACCAGGCTTTTACTTTGCCGAGCCAGGGATTATTTCCTCTTATTAGCGAACAGTTTGGGCATCACCATCAATATCAACAAACATCACTGATTCCGGTTCAGGTTCTAGAGTTTATTGGCGCTCGGCTGCACACTATCCAGATGAAGTTTACATCACCCCAGAAAGGGTGCACAGTCTCGGAGTTCATGTCTTGTACATTTTCCAAACTCATCTTCCCTACAGCAAAGGCTGTTTTGCAAGCAGTGGGGTCCATGGTGACCACAATAACTCTTACTCTTTGCTCGCCTAAACACGCGAATCCTTCAGTGGACACTGGCAGTACAGTGGTCCCCATTAGATTTCCCATTTTCTACTCCAGTCCACATCTTTCAGGTTTGCAGGGACTCCCTTTGATGGTGAATTTTTTCCCCCGGATCTTGTCATGGGACGCCCCTTTCTTCCGCCCCCTTCCAAAAGCAACGGTGCACACAAATGCCTCCCGGCTGGAGTGGGGGGGGCATTGCTTGGGAAGGACTGTCAAAGGCACGTGGTCCTCTTTCAAGACCAGTTTGCATATCACCATTATGGAGATGAGGGCGGTGCTTCTAGAGTTGCAAGCTCTCCATGTCCATCTGCATCTAGGGACTATTGGGATACAGATGGACAGCTCATCAGTGGTCTAGTATATCAACAAACAAGGAAGAACCAGATCTTGCCTCCTTTGTTGAGAAGCCATGAGAGTGTGGGAATGGGCGATTTCTACTGGCCATTTTCTGGTGGCAACGCACATTCCGGGACTGTCCAACATTCTAGTGGACAGGCTCAGTAGGACTATTCTGATGCCTTATGAGTGGTCTCTGAATCCTTCAGTCGCTGAGGAGATCTTTCTCAAGTGGGGTCAGCCTTGCTGCAATCTCTTCGCATCTCTTTCCAACGGGAAATGCCCAAATTCTTCGCACTGAACCCCCCCCCCCCAGAGTAAAGTCCCAAGAGACGCTCTGGTACATGCTTGGCTTCCCAGTCTACTTTATGCTTACCCTCTGTTACTTTACATTTCGAAATTTCTACAGGAAGCTCGCAGGCTGGGGAGCACAGTAATCCTCATTGCCCCATTCTGGTCTCATGAAGTCTGGTTCCCCTCCCTTTGGTCTCACCTAGTAGTTCCACCATGGATCTTGAATCCGGTTTCATATCTCATTTCACACCCCTCAGGAATCCCTCATCCAGATCTGTACAGTCTGAAGCTCACAGCTTGACTGTTCCAGTTCTCTTGATTTATTAGGACTCCAGGTTTATCCTTTCCAGTGAAAACCATTTTGGTAGCGGCTCACAAATCTTCCACTTGCAGACTATATTGTAGTAAGTGGAAATGATTCTCTATATGAGCTTCTCAACGAGATTTAGATCCCTTTACAGCTTCCATCTCAGCAGTCTTAGAGTTCTTTGCAGGGATTTTTCAACTAGGTGCCAGCTTTTCTTTGGTTAAGGTAAAACTGGCTGCTATTTCTAATTTCCATGTGGGGGAGAATGTCTTCACTAGTCTCTTCTAGACTTTACAATACCTTCCTTAAGGGTACCTTTCTTTAAGTCCTCCAGTAAAGGATCCTATGCCCCTGTGGGATCTCACTTTTGTATTACAAGCTTTTGCCTCTCCTCCTTTTGAGCCCGCAGCCTTGATAGACTTGCTGTACCTGTCCTGGAAGACTGTCGTTTTGGTGGCTATTACGTCTGGTTAAGAGTGTTGGAACTTCAGGCACCATCTATCCAGATTCCATACACAATTTTCCATAAAGACAGGGTCTCCTTGCACACTAATCCATCCTATCTTCCTAAGGTGGTGTCAGAAGCCAGCATTAATCAAACTGTTAATCTTCCCGTTTTCTTTCCTAACGTTCATAACAAGGGTGAATGTAAATTACACTTGTTGGATGTACACAGACAATTGAGATTTTATCTACACAGGACGAAGTCCTTTCGCAAATCTGACCAGTTATTTGTTTCTTATTCAAAGCCCTTCTTAGGAAAGCCAATTACCAAAGTAACCATTGCTTGTTGGATTTTCCATTGTATCATTCGGGCTTATTCTGACAGACCAATCCATCCTGGGTCAGGTGAAAGCACATTCCACCAGGTCCATGGCCACTTCAGCAGCTTTTTGGTCCAGGGTGTTGCTGGATGATGTTTGTTCTGCAGCTACTTGGTCCTCATCTCATACCTTCATTTTACATTAGACATTATATCCAGGAGTTGGGGCATCTTTTGGCTCCGTGGTGCTCCGGAATATCCTTCCATGAGGGCCACCCAGGTGTTAGTAGCTGTGGACTCTGTCCCACATGTTGAAGATCAAATGAAGTCAAATACTTCAGATAAAAAAGCTTTGTACTCACCATAATGTTCCATCTGAATAGTTGTACTTCATTTGTCTTCAACCATCCCCCCTCTGTCCCCCTGACTTTGTCACTATTGCCCTAACCTTGTATTCAGGAGGTGCACACTAGTGGCTCTACTTGCTTTGCTTGGCTTAGGGATATTGGGGGGGGGGAGCCTTTAGTACTAAGGTCGCATTGGGTCGGGCTTATGTTTTATTGAGCAGCAAACTCGATCTGAGGGAAGAAAGACGGGAACATTATGGGTAATGGGAGTAGCTTGGAGCTCTGATCAGATGCTAGTGATGCGGCCGTCTCGCATCCATAAACCCACAGGTTGAAGACAAATGAAGTACAACTGCTCAGATGTAATATTATGGTGAGTACATTTATTTTTATTTTATTTTTTATTTTACATTTGTTGACTGGGGTAGTCCGACTGGATGCATGTCCATTTTCAGCTGAGGCCCGGGGGGAAAAGCTCCAAGGGTAAGCAGATACAGCATTACATAATACCAGCATTACATATTACAAACAGACTATTTACAGAGATTACATAAGTAAGCAAGTTAAACAAGTTCCACAGGTTACAGTTAATCCTGAGCACAAGTCAGGATTAAATTAAATTACACAGTAAACTGGTTAACAGATTTTTACACATTCTAGAGAGAGTTAGCCAGGCTTGATACATTGACATAGCCAGTTAAGTGACAAATGTTGTTTAAGTCTAGTTTTAAATTGACCTAAGGTGGAAAGTAAGGTAATATCAGCTGGAAGAGAGTTCCAGGATCTACTTAGAGTTTGCAAAGAGAGAATCACCGGCTGTGTTATTAATTTTGCTAGTCTGAATTAGTAGTTTGTTAGAGGATCGAAGCGGTCTAGGATTGTTACAGGGGGTGATAATATTTTTAAGTGCAGGAGTATTGTCCGGATTATAGAGGATTTTATAGGCCATAATCAGTTGGTTATACTGGATTAGGCTGGGTAGTTCAGGCCACCCAAGCTGATTTAGATTGATGCAATGATGTGTCCTAAAAGGCAGCCCAGTGGCAAACCTGGCAATGTGGCTGTAGCAAATTGAGAGTTTAAGGACAGTCTTGTTTTAATTCGAGAGTAGAGGGGATGCATACAGAAGGGTTGAAAGAAGGTGAGAGCGAGCTATGGCAATTTTAGCTGGAGGGGTTAGGAAGGCTTTTATTCTGTAAAGTGACCCTAGTTTTTTATTGATGGTTTTGATAGTTTGGTTAACATGTAGGTCAAATTTTTAGATTATTGTCTATGATGACACCTAATAGTTTTGTAGATGGGTCAGGGGAGATTATTGTGCCATCATTTGATTTTATGGTAAAGGTGAAAGCGGTAGACCTATGTGTTGGTGAAAATAACAGTATTTTAGTTTGTTTGGGATTTAGGATCAGACGATGTTCAGAAAGCCAGTTTTCTATTGTATTAAAGGTGGTCTGGGTAGCTGACCATAACTCTGCTGGAGATGTCGCTGAGCAAATCAGAGTAGAGTCATCAGCATATTGGATTCAGCTGACTTTTGGGATGACAGTATAAAGGTCGTTAATGAAGATGGTGAACAGCAAGGGCCCTAGTATAGAACCTTGTGGTACTCCAAGGGTGTTAGGTAGATGGTTAGAGAGTTTGTTCTGCCAGAGGACAGCCTGCTGTCGACCATTCAGGTAGGATTGAAACCATTGGAGGGATCCAGTATCTAGACAGAATGTTTGCAGGTTGCGGATTAAAAGTTGGTGATCACCCATATCGAATCACTTGGAAAGATCCAAAAAGAGGGCTGAGGATATGTAATTATTGTTGCTATTATGGTTTATGGTGTTAGTAAAGGCTAGGAGGGCTGAAGTAGTGCTGTGATGAGGATGGAAGCCATGCTGAGTGTCTGCCATAAGGCGATTCTGGATTAGGTGGTGCATGAGTTGTCTATGAATACATTTTTCCATAATCTTTGCAAGTGGAGAGAGTTTAGCTATTGGTCTATAATTGGAGAATTCAGTAGAGCTGCCTCCTTTGTGAAGTGGGATTACATAGGATATTTTCCAGATGGTAGGAATTTTAGCCTCTACTATGGTTCGATTGATTAGTATTGAGACTGGGTAAGCAATAGCATCAGCTGATTTTTGTAGATACTCGGCAGGGAGTTGATCAGCAGAAAGTATAGTGGGTTTTAATTTTTTGATCAAGGTACAGATAAGTGAAGTGTCGACTGGTTGGAAGCTGAACCGCGAGTAGGTGTCTAGGGGTGCTACCTTCAGGACCAGGGGAGCTAGGAGGTAGTTGGCTAGCTAGGGCTTGAATTGTCTCAGTAAAGAATTGGTTAAAACTATCAGAAACAATCTTCAGGGGTTTTATCAATAGTAGTAGTAGGGATTGGGGTTGAAGTTTGTCCAGGATGTAGTAGATTATTTAAACCTGCCCAAAACTTCTGAGTGTTATTTTGATTTACTGTCTGTAAATTACAGTAATATTGTTTTTTGTCTTGTAAAATTGATTTTTTGGTTTCGTTCCTGGATTGCCTATACTTAATGTGATCTTGAGGGTCTTTAGAAGAACGCCATAAAGCCCATGCTTTGTTTCTAAGGGTAATTTTGAGTTTAGACTCTCTAGAATGCCATGGTGCAGGTTTTGCCTTGGTTCTCTTTGAACGAACAGGTGCATGCAAATCAAGGATTGCAAGGAATTTGTTAAAGTATGCTACTGCTTCCTCTAAGGGGAGGTGTTTTAGAATAGATCAATTACATGAGTTTAGTTCTTGTTGGAATTTGGCAGGGTCAAAGTTTTTATTGTTTCTAACGTTTCTGAGTAAGGGTTGTTGGGAATTAATGGTTTTGTGCTTAATTACATATGTGAGAAGGTGATCTCTTAGGCCATTAAGGAGGGTACCAGAGATGTACAGTTGGGGGTGACTGAGTACCCAGTCAAGTATACTTTCTTTTTGGTTGGGTTTACCTATCCTGGTAAGGATGGATATGATTTGTGTAAATGCATGCAGGTTAATATGGGTGTTTGGGGATTCTGAGGAACAGGTGCCCCAGTCTGTTAAAGTCTCCAAGTAGTAGGGTTTCTTGAGGGTAGTGACATGATAGCCAGTGCAGGATATCTTCAAATGTAGATATATTGTTACCTGGGGGAATGTACATACAGATGATATTAATACATTTATTTTTTACATAACTTCTTTTTTTTCTAAATTCAGTATCTGTAATAAAATTTTATCCTGATAATTAATCTCTGCATTAATCACCCCTTTTTGTTTTTTTTTTTTCTTTCAACATGTTTCCCCCAAATCCTAATACAGTACTCTACTTTGTATATTTTTCATACCAGATCCTCATTTTCAGAAACATTTTTCCTTACAATCCAAAATAAATGCAGAGATGCACAAAAAACAATACGACATTTTAAACCTACCTCTCCCCAACTCGAATATAAACACCTCTTTTTACTAGATTCAGTTTTGATCTGAAAATAACTCTGAAAAAAAATCTGTAAAATCTCCTTTTCTTTTTTCAGAGGAGTTTTTATATATATATATATATATATATATATATATATATATATATATGTGTATATATATATATATATATATATATGTGTGTGTGTGTGTGTGTGTGTATATGTGTATATATATATATATATATATATATATATATATATATATATATATGTGTGTGTGTATGTATATAATTTATATAAATATATATATATATATATATATATATATATATATATATATATATATATATAAAATATACCTTCACTGAAGAATTCAGTTTTCTTACCATGTAATTAAACAAGTAAACCTTCCTAAAAGATGCTCTAAATTTTCTCTAGTGTAACCTTATGTCTTTTAAATTTTCTGTTAAGTCATCCCAGTACACAACAACCAGTACTTGCCAGAAATTCCTGCAGCTCCTTCAGTGTTGCTGTAGTTCTCTTGGCAGGCTCCCTGACCAATTTTCATCTTGTATTTTCATCAGTTTTAGAGGGATGTCCAGTTCTTTCAAAATACATCCAGTTTTTCCAGCCTTCAGTCCTGACAATTTAATTTCTAGAAAAATAAATTCTTCAAATTGCTGCTTTATACTCCCAAGAAAAACGCTCTGTTAGCATAGCAGATTTCAACATTCATTCTCCAAGTAGCACGACTGTAGCGATTCCCACACTAAATTACTAGGTGCTATTGTAGATGAAATCCTGACATCTGACCTCCACATTCACAATAATACCAAAAAAAAACAAACAAACCAAAAACTAGGCACCCTCTGTAGACATAAACACTTTCTTAGCTGCTCTGCAAAGTGTACTCTTGCCTTAACCTTTCTCCTACCTTCTTTCCTGTATGGTCCTCTCCTTACCAATATCCAGTCCTCCCTAAAAAGCAAGCTTGAGTCCTGTTACAATAAGGTTGTCAAGTTTGCAACCAACGCAAAACACTCTTCCCATCACTGCATCTCCTTACAGTCGCTTAACTGGCTTGAACTTCTGCATTATCTAACTTGCGTACAACTAATCACAGCACACAGTCACTTACAAACCATCAGACTGTCCAGCCCTTTCTTCTTTTTTAACCCGTCACCCAAATGGGCATCTTGAATCCAAAAATCAACTTCTCCTGCAAGTAGACAAACCAAATCTCCCAGCTGGTGATGTGCTCTACTTTCTCCATTACCAATCTGTGGAATTCTCTCCCAGTAGCTATCAGAACCTCCAGCAGTACCTCTTCCTTCAAAAAATCTCTGCAGCAACACACTCTACCCTATTGCAATGCAGATGCCTTAGTTCTCATCCATCTGTAACCTGATTCCCCACACCCTAAGTCATATTCTCCTTAATTCACATCTTCAAATCTTCCTTTACCACTACTTAAAACATGTATAAGTTGTCTGTGTCTTACTATCAGGTAATAATTCAATCCCACATTGTCTGGTACTACTTGTTCTGGCTGATACTCGATTAGTGCACCTTGTAAGACATTTCTATATGACTACTTTTATCACTACATACTATGTACAATAATATGATTGCTTCAGTTAGTATGCATTAATCTGTACATTTTGTATGTTTACATTCATCTTTTTTTGTATAAATACTGTTTTTTTTTCTTTTTTATAATACTACCTGTATCGTATGTTTACATGCATCCTGTTCTCTTTTTGTGTAATACTGTTTGTTTTCGTACAGTACTCCTTGTATCTACCAACTGCTTTGAATTTTATGTACTACTACGCTAACTGCCTTGTTGAGCTTTTCTCCCTGGGCCTCCACTGAAAATTGTCTCTTTTTGCCCAGTGGACTTTCCCAGTAAACAAATGCAAAAAAAATATAAATTCCTTCTGTCTTCATGATATCCCCCAACTTTTTCCATTTGTCTTTGCTTAATTTCAAACCAACTTGCTTCAGATAATTCAATTAAATCAGAACTTCTTTCATCCATAATTTTATTTTTATAATCACCACCACACCATCTGCATATCTACACACACACACACACACACACACACACACACACACACACACACACACACACACACACACACACACACAGGAATTATTGTACTTAGCTGCATCCTGAATTCAGCTTTCCTTATAGAATACTCATTTCCCTTCCTACGACATTCATCAATAAAGCAAGTAGAACATTATTTATTAGACATCATTGTTTCAGTCCACATTTAACATTATTTCATTACTAATTCACCCATTATTTAGCAAAAACACAAAATTCCTATCATACACATTTAATAGCTTTCATAATGTTTCCTTGAATCCTATAGTGTTCAAATGTACTCCACAGTTATGCATGACTTATGTCTTCACATACTTTATCAATGCCCCTAGCATCATTTTAACATCCTCTTCCCTGTATGTCATCTGCTGTCTCTTTCATCATCATCTTCTGGCTTTTCCCAGTTGGGGATCACCACAGCGGATCACCTGTCCACTCATGATTGGCAGTAGATTTTTACGGTTTTGAGTTTCCAACCCGGGGCCCAGCCTTCCACAGAAGGCACACACATGCATGCAGTCACGCCTAGATCCAATTTAGGGTGTCCAGTCCACCTACAGCATGTCTTTGGGATGTGGGAGGAAACCGGAGCACCCAGAGGAAACCCACGCGACCACAGGGAGGATATGCAGACTCCGCACAGAAGGCACCCCAGGATCGAACCGGAGAACCTCTTGCTGTGAGGTGACAACACTAACCGCTGCACCACCATGGCTCTCTCTTTCATAATTAATAAATATTTAATATCTTTCCCTTTCACCCCATAAATACACATTCTCAGTACATCTTCCAAGAACTTACTAAAACATAATTTGTAGAATTTTCATAATTATCTTATCTGAATTATTTAAAATAATTGGTCTCCAATTGTCACTTCTTTTTCCTAGTAAACGTAGCCACACCTTGACAAACTTTTTTACACACAAAAAATGTCTCTAACCATTCATACAGCATTTTAACAAAAACTTCATTTTGCATGTATTTTGTTTTATAAAAATCATATACTGTCCCGTCTAAACTAGCTACTAATTTCTGCTTCACCAATTTCAGAACTACATCTAATTCTCCCACTTCTGTCGGTCTTTCCAACTGTTGTAATGTTGACTGAGAACTTTTTCCCTTTCCACATCTTATTACTACTTACTGGCTTCTCTTTAAAGCTACTACACATTATAAATATTGAATCACTTTTCTTTCTACTTTTCTGATCCATAATAATCTTACCCATCTTTAATCCCCCTTAAAGTACTTTCTTCCTTGAAAAGTTTCCCTAAAAAAGGGATACTGCTTCCTTTATACCACGTAAAAATGTTTAATTAAACAAAAGCTCTTTATTTTTATTTAAATTATACAATTCCAGATCTGAAGTAGTTGACTCAATTTCATCATCAACCTGTGGGAATCTGATCCGGATCGGATCCGAGATTGCAGCTTCACCAGCATCTGATCCAAGCTCCTCCCCTTACTCATAATACCCCTCCATCTCCTTCCTTCCCTCAGATCTCATTTGCTGCGGCTTTGCCAAGCAGCATGGTCTCAGAGCTCCAGACATGGTAGGTGCTTTTTTTCGGATAGTTTTGGGGTGTTTGTGTTGCTGGTAGTGACCGGTAGATTCCCTTTCTCTTGTTTTGCTTCGTGTTCAAAAAAAAAAAAAAAAAAAAGTAGAAAAGAAAAAAAAAGTTCAGCATAGTTAGTGGAGGCCTTTTATCCCTTCCCCCTTCTTGCTAGTCAGTTGGATGCGAGTGTGTGTGTGGTCGGACAGGTTACGGCTTTGTGCCTTTTGCCTTTAACTTTGTAACAAATGGCAGATCAGCAGTCAAAGCTGGTTTTCAGGAAATGCACAGTGTGTGGCCATAAGTTATCTCAGGCTGATGGCCACACACTGTTTGGGGACTTCCCATCTTTCATCAGACTGCTCTATTTGTACGTGGTTTAACCCCAGGGCCCTGAAGGATTGCAGGGCAAAACTAATCCTTATGGGACTTCTTCCTGCTATGGAGACGGCTGCTTCCACTTCTCTTACAGTCACAGCTGTGACTTCTTCCTCAGGCACAATCTCATCCTCTACCTCACAGGCCAGCACTCAACCTCCTGTTCGTAGGTCTGCGGATAGGGAGCATAGGAAAGAGAAGGGAAAAGACAAAGACGAAGAGAAAGAGAGAGACAAAAGGAGGAAGAGATCCCTGGACCGGTCGGATCCAGTGGGTCCTCCTCAGAAGCAACAGATGTTATGTGATCCTATCTCGCCTACATTCTGTACTGATGGGTTCGGAGCCGATCCTCTGCTCCGACTCGGCACACTATGCTATAGAGCGAAGTCTCTCATTGGCTGAGCTATTCTATATCCCAGGATGCACCACCGCTACTTCCCCAGATCTCGTTTGCCGCTTACAAGCTAGGATGTGGTCTTGAACTTGGCTGAGCTAAGTGCTGTTTTTTTCTGAGAGTTTTCTGTCAGGAATTTCTTAAATCTTTATCCAAAAGCTGTTTTAACAGCTATTGTTGTGTATACTTGTGTTTTTGTGAGAAATTTGTGGTAAAATTTTGTATTTGGACAGGGAAAGGTTTCCGTTTAAGTTAGAGGGGCCTTCCCCTCGTTCTTATTGAGTCTTCTTGTTGTTTCAGAGGGCAAGTACCTGTTTTAGTTAGAGGGTTCTTGGCCCTCTTTTTGGTGTTTGTCATACGTTTAAGTTTGTTGGGCTTTCGCTCTTGTTTTAAAAAAAAAAAAAAAGTTTCTTTATTGTTGTGTAGCCATATATGGTGTTTTTCTCTGACATATAATTTGGCAAAGTGTCTACAATTATGTCTAAGGAGCATAGACCCTCTGGATTTAAAAAATGCACGAGATGCAACTATAAAATGTCCATCATGGATGATCACTCCTTATACGTTTACTGCTTAGGCGCCAAACACCTTCAGGAGTCCTGCAGCGTGTGTCACGCCTTTTCCTCTCGGGTCCTCCAAGAGAGGAAGAATAAATTGATCTTAAAAGGGCTTATCAAACCCTCCTTCGAAGAGGCCTTATCTTCCTCTTCCTCTCCAGCTAAGAAAAAGAAATCGTCGGCTCCGACCAGCCCGTCGGAACCGACCACTAAGAAATCTAGGCAGGCTTCTCCATCGGCTCCACGGACTTCGGAGCCGAGGGCGGAACGGTCTGCCTTGATGCCTCCAGCCTCGACTCCTCTGGTTTCAGAGCCGATGGCTGGGGCTTCGAGAGGCGGGTCACCTTCATCGGCTCCACTGATTTTGGAGCCGATGAGGGTTGCCGGCTCAGACACTTCCCCTTCGGCACCGAAGCCCTCTTTGGCACCGAGGGAAATTGCTATGGAATCTCCCTCAGCACCGATATTGGTAGAGTCCATTCGGAGCCGGTCCCCCAGTCCTTCGGAGCCGATGGAGAAGTCCGCTCGGACCCGATCGGTCTCCTCCCGATCTTCCAAGATGTCGGATTCGGACATCGACAGGGTGCTCCAAAGACTTTTTCAGTCTCCTGTATTCCAGAAATTAGTTTCGGCTCCTGCCCAATCGGCTTCGGAGCCGATGGCCCACCCTGTAGTTCTGGTTCCTCCTCCAACAGCCTCGGCACCGTTGGAGCCGGTGCTGGTGGAGCCGATGGAGGTTTTCGGATCGTCGCCGACCCTTACTCCAACTCCGGCTTTCGGGTCAGAGTTCGGTACACGGACCTCCTCGGTCGGCCCCTGGGGTGATGCTTCAGGACCGATGTTTTCGGTTCCGAGCCTTCCTCTCGGTGCATCAGCTGTGGGGGTGCCGTCTACTGTTGTGGCCCCGGGGCTTGGACCTTCCCAGGACTCTGGCAGTCCGGCCTTCAGGGCCATGAGGAGTGCTTTGGCCAAATCTTCTTTGGCTACCTCTACGGTCTCACCGGTACCTTCCCTACACACGGAGACTGGGTCTTTTGTAGTCCCCCTGTCGCTAGACAGCGGAGCCCCGGGGCCTGAGGTCACCCCCAGTGGGGTCCCCCCCCTCCTGGAGGTCCCTCTGAAGCTTCTTCGGAGGAACACCCAAGGAAAAGACTGTGCAAGAGGAAGCACGTCGACTCCCCCGATGAGTCTCTCACGTCGGACACCGATCTTGATGATGCTGAGGGGTCCCCTAAGTCGTCCTCGGATGATGTCTCCTTTGCAGACATTTTGGAAGCCCTCAAACAACGAGGCGGCTGGCATTCCAAACCCCCTTCCGCTGACGAGTCGGTGTTCCTCAAGGCAATCGGGGCTCAGCCCTCCACCTCCTGGGTGTCTCCGCCCTTCGACGAGCTCCTAGATTTGATCTGTCTAAGGGCGTGGGAGCATCCAGACTCTGTGGAACCGGTGCCGGCTCGCCCAAATAAATTCTTATCAGCACCCCCAGAGAAGGAGTTTCTGACCAAAGGTGTGGCTGTAGATGCCCTGGTGGTGGCATCTGCTACCCAGCAAGATGTAGCAGAGGCTTCGAAGTCCGTCCATCCTCCTAATAAGGAGTCTAGGAGCATGGACCGGTACGGGAAGCGCACCCTCAGTTCAGCGGCCTTTACCTTAAGGTCCCTGAACTATTTGACGCACTTCACTAGACTTCAGAGGGATCTGATCAAGGAGCTTTCAGATACCCTCTTGGGTAACCTACCTGAGCAGCTGGCCCAGATGGTTGGCTCTCAGTTGGCTACTCTGTCATCAATATCAAACTCGTCCATGAGGCTCATTTCATATGCAGCCGAGGGGGCGAGTAGAGCGGCGGGTATAGGTGTTGCTCTACGGAGGCAAGCCTGGCTCCGCCTGTGTCATTTTGCGGAAGCCTTTAAGTCTTCCTTTGCCGACGCTCACTTTGATGGGTCCTCTTTGTTTGGACCCAAGGTAAAGGACACATTGACCCGCTGTGAGCAAGAAGGTAAGACTTTGACTGCCGTAGGGGCATGATTTTCCACTCCCTTTCGGCCTTACCCCAAGACTAAAAGAGGAGGGAAAAATGTGGTTCCGTAAATCCCAGAAGTCTTATCCCTCGCAGCAGGACGATCCCCCTTCTAGAGGCAGAGGAGGGGGAAATTTTTCTGGAAGACGCCGTCCCAGAGGCGGCAGAGGCCCCCGCAACACTGGAGACCGCGAGTCCTTTCGTGGCTCTTCAGCCTTCCACAATCCCTGAAGGATTGCCCGACTGTGCAGCTCCGGAGCCAATCGGGGGTCGTTTTTCGAGGCACCTAAAAGCCTGGGAAGGTATCACTCAGGACCGATGGGTGCTTCGAATCATCGCCGGAGGTTACGCCATCCCCTTTTCACACCTTCCACCGCCGTCCAAGAAAATCCCGGACCCGCCACCCAGTCAACAGGAAATCGCAGCCTTAGAAATCTCAAAGCTGCTTCAAAAAGGAGTCATCCAACCGGTCCCCGCAGACCAGATCGGATTAGGGACTTACTCAAGATTCTTTTTGGTGCCAAAAAAGACCGGGGACTTGAGGCCCATTTTGGATCTCAGCAACCTAAATCGATCAGTCAAAAAGTCCAAGTTCCGAATGGTCACCTTACAATCCATTCTTCCACTGCTGGAGAAAGGTGTTTGGATGTGCTCCATAGATCTCAAGTACGCCTGTTATCACATCCTGATAGATCAGGCATCCAGGAGACATTTGCGCTTCAGCCTGGGAGACAGTCATTTTCAGTTCTGCGCACTGCCCTTTGGTCTCACCACAGCCCCCAGGGTGTTCACCAAATGTTTGGCGGTTGTGACTGCTCACCTGAGGAGTCTAGGATTCCAGATGTTTCCGTATCTGGACGACTGGCTCCTAACTGCCACCTCCAGGCATCTACTATTGCAGAACCTACAAGCCACCATATCACTAGGCACTTCCCTTGGAATCACCTTCAATTGGCCAAAGTCTGTGTTGCTGCCATCTCAGCGCATAAGGTTCATCGGAGTAGAGATAGACTCAAACCAAATGCGGGTCTATCTTCCTTCAGAAAGGATACAGACTATACAGGCTCAAGTCCGAGCCTTACTTCTCAGATCCAAAGCCCCAGCCAGGATGGTCCTGCAGCTATTAGGCTCTATGTCGGCCACTGTTCTCCTAGTCCCCTTAGCAAGATTGCATATGAGAATTCTCCAGTGGCTCCTATCGACACAGTGGTCCTTTCAGGATCTCCCTCTCAATCACCTCATACGGATCACGGAAACCTGCAAACGGGACCTTCGCTGGTGTCCTCCAGTCTGGATCAGGGACGACCCTTCGTTCCACCTCCTCCTATGGCCACATTGACGACGGACGCCTCCCAGATGGGGTGAGGTGGGCATTACCTGGGCAGGTCAGTCCAAGGCAATTGGCATTCCGACGAGAGTCTCCTTCATATCAACATTCTGGAAATGAGGGCGGTGTTTCTATCTCTACAAGCCCTCCACGATTACCTCCCTCAGGGCGTAATTGCCATTCACTCCGACAACATGTCAGTAGTCTGGTATCTGAACAAGCAGGGAGGGGCCAGATCCTACCCCCTTTGCAGAGAGGCCATGAGAGTTTGGGAATGGGCAGTGGCGACCAGAAGTTTTCTGGTAGCGACTCATATCCCTGGGAGATCCAACGTGATAGCCGGCAGACTAAGCAGAACTATTCTCTCTCCTCACAAGTGGTCTATGAACGATGCAGTGGCAACTCAGATCTTCAGCAGATGGGGAACTCCTTGTTGCGACCTTTTCGCAACCCCGCTGAACGCGAAGTGCAGGAAATTCTTCTCTCGCACTCCAGTTCCGGGGGAGAGTCCCATGGACGCCTTAGCCCATCCTTGGCCCACCGGCTTGCTATACACCTTCCCTCCGGTTCCCCTCCTTCCCAGAGTGATCCAAAAGGCATCTCACTTAGGGAGCAAAATGATTTTAGTTGCCCCTTACTGGCCTCGTCAGGTATGGTTTCCCTATCTTCGGAAATATGCACTGGACGGTCCATGGTTTCTGGATCAGATCCCAGACCTATTAATTCATCAGTCGGGACAACTCCATCAGTCCCTTCACACTTTGAAGTTAACAGCTTGGCTCCTCCTCTTCCGACTATAGTCAGGAATCACACTTTAGATCCGGAAGTCATACGTATCTTATCCTCGGCCCACAAGTCTGCCACTAAGAAATTGTATACTAGCAAATGGAAGAGATTTGCTATTTGGGCTCAACTCTGGGGTCTAGATCCCATCACTGTCCCGGTGTCAGAAGTCCTGAAGTTTCTAACTTCCCCATTCAATCAAGGTTCTTCAGTCTCTACCATCAAGGTCCAATTGGCAGCTATTTCCAATTTTCATGAATCTATAAACCCACCTTTAATGAGCAACAGATTGTGTAAAACCTTCATGAAAGGTGCTACGCTTTTACGACCTCCGATTTCTCATCCTGCTCCTCCGTGGGATCTCGATGTGGTATTACGTGCCTTAACCCCCCCCCCCCCCTCGAACCGGCAGCAACCTGTGATCTGAAATTTTTTTCTTGGAAAACTGCCTTTCTGGTCGCGATTACTTCAGCCCGAAGGGTTTCAGAGCTTCAAGCTCTATCTGTCAAACCACCATACCTGGTTTTTCACAAAGATAGAGTATCCCTCAGGCCTAACCCATCTTTTGTCCCTAAAGTTTGTTCCAGTTTTTGCTTGCAACAGTCATTAGAACTTCCAGTTTTCTTCCCAAAGTACTCAAAGCGGAATACATCTTCCACACATTGGATGTTCACAGGCAATTGTGTTTTTATTTAGACAGGACCCAACAAACACGGAAAACAGATCAATTGTTTGTGTCCTTTTCGGATAATAAATTGGGCAAAGCCATCACAAAGGTCACTATTGCCAAATGGATCAGGGACTGTATTAGTCAGGCTTATTCCTCTTCTAATAAAGAGCTTACAACCTCTGTCAAAGCTCACTCTACTAGAGCTATGGCTACTTCAATAGCATTCCATTCTAAGCTTGCCATTAGTGACATTTGTGCTGCGGCTATGTGGTCTTCCCCGCACACCTTCATTTCCCACTACAAATTGGATGTGGCTTCTCGGGGGCGAGCTTCATTTGGTTCCACAGTTCTCAGGAGTGTTTTCCAGTGAGCCACCCAAGAATCTGGTGCTAGGGACGCTGTCCCATCAGTACAGAATGTAGGCGAGATAGGATCACATAACATCTTTTAGTTATGTACTTACCATAACTTTAGATGTTTGGGATCCATCTCGCCTACATTCCTAATAACCCACCCTCCTTCCCCCTACCTTGGAGATCAGAAGAGACCGGACGGTCCGAATACTATTGTTTCATCTTGAAACGTCTGGCAATGTTATATAAACAGTTATGTGTGTATGCATGAGTGCGGACAAACAAGATCTGGGGAAGTAGCGGTGGTGCATCCTGGGATATAGAATAGCTCAGCCAATGAGAGACTTCACTCTGTAGCATAGCGTGCCGAGTCGGAGCCGAGGATCGGCTCCGAACCCATCATTACAGAATGTAGGCGAGATGGATCTCAAACATCTAAAGTTATGGTAAGTACATAACTAAAAGTTAGTTACTTAGACCAGTTACTCCTCAGCTCCACTCCCCCAGATTCTCACGGGAGCCTAGACCTTCTTCCGAGGCCTCTGCACATCGGCCTTCCCAGTCTGCGTCGGTGGCCTCAACACGTTCCACCAGAAGTTTGAGTGAGGCAGACATGGACAAAATGATGCAAAGGTTTATTCACATTCAGATGAGGATCTTGCCAGCCCCCTCCCCCTCTGTAGGGTTGCCACCTTTTCAAATGGCCAAAGTGGGACATTTTTGGTAGAGACATCAGATTTTACAGGCCGACACATACCCATGGGTCAGTACAAAGGATAGAACTTAACTTTTTTGCCTAAATAAAAGCTTATTCTTGTAGCATTTTATTTGCTTATTCTGTTTTTTATAACCTTTAAGTATTTTAGATACAGAATAACTGTTTTATGCAACTATTACATAACATATAGGAAATAATTTTGTCCTAAAAATCTCAGGACATTTGCCATTTTTAGAATTTTTTGTCAGGACACAACTGCCCAAAGAGGGACTGTCCCTCGCAAAGTGGGACAGGTGGTAACCCTACCCCTCTGGAGGGAGAAGCTTGCTTCCTTTTTTGCCCTGATATCTCCTTCTCTGGTCTGACCTTTGGTTTCGGAGTTTATGGTACGAGAGGTCCCGGAGTCAGGGGGTCGGCACCAATGGTACAGACTACCTCTACGCCAGCCATTACCTTGAGCAAGTCGGACCCGACTAGTTTGGACCTGAGCGGCTCTCGGAGCTGAAGCCTGGACGCTGGATCCGAGGGGTTGGGATTTTCCTCTGGCGCTGACTTTGTCGGGTAAAAGCCCTCTCCTCTGTATCTCGGCTCCGGCAGGCTTGGCACCGATCCCCCTGTCAGATCCAGGGAGAGCAGCTTCCTTATTAGTTTCCCAGGAAGCTCATTCTCCCTCGGCCTTCGATGTGGTGGAAAGGGTTCTCGCCAGCAGATCATGGCCCCTGACCATCTCCTCTGACTCCGCCCTGACTCCCTCACCTCTGGGTGCGTTTTCAGCCATTTTGCCCATGCAGGGGCAGCCCGTGCTCGATGTGCCCCAGACTATTCACCTCAAGGAACCACAAGTATTTTGCAAGCCCCCTCCGGAGAGCTCCACCGAAGAGGTTCCTCGCAAACGAACGTGCAAAAGGAGGCACTTGGACTCCTCTCCAGAATCCCTCACAGAGGACACCAATTTGGAGTAAGGGGAAGGTTCCCCCAGATCATCCCCTGATAATGTCTCCTTTGGAGACATCATAGAACTCCTGGGGGGGGGGGGTTGGTCCACCCCCAAACCTTTCTGTTAGGTGTTTACCATAAAGACACAAAGTGCAGGGTTTGATTCTCACTTGGGGGTAGCTGGCTAGGCTTAGCATGGCCTGAAAGGGCAGGTAGCCTAGTACTAACCTATGAACCTGTGGATGAGTCAGTGTTTCTGGAGGCCTTCTGCACGGGCCCATCTACCTCCTGGGTATCCCCCCCCCTGCAAATCCCTTGGTGGATCTTACCAGCCGGGCATGGAAGGAACCAGACAACTTAGAGCCAATCCCAAAGTGTCCCGACAAGCTTTTGAGTCCTCTTGCAGACAGACCTAGTTGGAACAAGGGGTCCCCAGTAAATGCCATGGTGGTAGCGGCCACCACTAAGAAAGAACTAGCCCAGGAAAGTTCTACAGTCCATCATCCCGACCAAGAGTCCAGGACGATGGATCATATGCTTCAGCCACCTTTTCTATAAGGGCATTGAATTATTTTGCCCATGTCACTCGACTGCAGCGCGACCTGGTCAAGGAGCTGACTGAGTCACCCCCGGAGTCCATGTCGTGTGAGGATAAATGCATATTCTTCGTGCGAATGGCCCCTCTCAAAGCAGATGTTCATCGTGTTACCCTGCTGCAGTCATCACACTTGGGTTATTCTGTCGTCAGACGGTCCCGCAGTCAGCCTGAATTTCAAAGTCTTGGTCCGGCGTCGGTTGCTGTCGCTTCTTCCCTGACATCAGTGCGCCAGGGGTATACAAGAGGCATCCGACGCCATTTTCTTCAGTCTTTCTTGCCGCGCGGTGCCCGAAGCAGAAGCAGTTCGCAAGTGCCAGTCGGCCGACACCTGAGATTTTCGAATCGAATTTCAGTCCGAAGTCTTAAAAGCTAAGTACCCCGTTGGGGAACCTTTTCTTGCCTCAGTCCGATGTCAGAAAAAGTTAACAATTGCATTTCTTGTGGGAAGCAAACACCTCATAAGGACTTTCATTCTTATTGTATACCTTGCCTAGGCCCAGACCACGACGTCACTGGTTGTCGGTTTTGTGCTAGGTTCAATAAGCGAACTATAAAGCGACGCTTTGATTTCGCACGACACTACTTCGGTAGGAAATTTAATTACACTATGCCGTCAGAGCAACCGACTACCGGCATGCATAAAAAACGCAAAGATACACAGGCAGCCTAGATCCAAGCCAGACTCCGAGGCCTCGGCTGGGCTGGTCGCCGGTTCTCCGGTTTTCAGTGAGGCGCCTACGCAGCCCCTGATGACGGCAGAATTGCAACCCCAGACCACTTCGGATTCTCAAGCAGAGAGTTCTACGCCGGCGCAGCCATTTTCTTTAGGCCCTACCGACAACATTGCAGAAGTTAAAGCCCGGTGCTGTGGAAATGCCTTCGGTTACAGAAGGTGTCTTCAGACAGACTACTCTCATCATAAAATCTTATGCTAAGTTTAAGACTCTGAAACCAAAAAAGACTGCACATCAGTGTCCGGTTCAAGGCCCCATGCCTAAGAAACAGATGCTTAAAATGGCTGAAGATTTGATTTCTTTAATCAGGGGTTCCCAACCCCCCCCCCAGACAAAAGGCCTAGACAAGAGGAGGATTATGCCTCCTCTGATCAAGTGTCTATTTCCTCAGGCTCCTCTGAGGAACAGGATTACTCCTTTCCCCCTTATGAAGATTCTAATGCTGAAGATTCCATTCCCTCAGCTTCTCCCCCTGAAGACTATTCCTTTGGGGAAACCTTACATACCATGAGGGAACATTTCCACTGGGAAGGTCAGGACTACTCCGACTCAAAGAAAAGGCTCCGAGAGTTTCTTTTACTCCCCCAACACAGACCACTTGCTATCCCTCCAGTTTTAGACATTGTGGATGATATTTACTTAGAATCTAGTCTAAATCCAGATTCTCTGCCTCCTGCTCCAGTCAAACCAGACAGATATTAGAGTGCCTGACACACAAATTCCTTTACAAAAGCCCTGTTGCTGACCCAGAGACAATCTCCCAGGGTCCCAGAGGGGCTAAGGCTTCTATGGCTAAAAATCATGTGCCCTCTGAAAGGGACTCTAGAGCATTAGATAGGTGGGGGAAGAAGGTTTACACCTCGGCTACTCTAGCTATGAGAGCACTAAATTGTCAATTTCACATGCTGAAATACCAGCAATTCCTAATGTCTCAAATAAAACAAAAGATGAGCACGCACCCTCAACAGTCTGAATTCAAGGAAATACAGGATCTGTTGCATGCAGCTGAACAGGTGGGCGAACATGCTTTACAATGTGGATTTGATTCTTTGGAAGCTTCCTGTAGAGCAGCTGTTACTGGGTCTGTTATACATAGGCATGCTTGGTTAAAGGAACAAACTCTGCCTGATCATGTTAAAGCAAAGTTACTAGATGCACCCTTACAGCAGGATGTCTTATTTGGAGTTAAAGCAGAAGAGGTTTTAAAGAAAAAGGAGAATAAGGCAAAATCTATGCAGACGGTCAAAGATTTCTTACAGGTACAACCCCCACGCTTCAGCAGAAATTGGCCAACAAAAAATTGGTCCTTTCCAGCTTCTGACAGACCACAGAGGGGTAAATACAGATGCCAAAGGGGCAGAAGTCGAGCATAAATCCGTTACAAACCTCGCCAATGGGGCACTGCAACACAGAAGGGAGGAGAAGACCGGTCCCAAACTACTAGAAGACAAACACAATGACTTAAACCTCAAACTGCCAAGCAAAGCTCTCTTGGCAGCTCCCTTGGGAGGAAAATTAGCACTTTTTGCAGACAACTGGCGCATCATCACAAAGGACAAATGGGTCCTAGACATTATCTCACAAGGATACAGATTCCATTTCCACACCTTGCCAAGGATAAAAGGAATGCCAAACCTGCCACAAAATCAATGGGCAGAGGCACACAAACAAATTACAGCTCTCATGGACATGAGCCATTCAACTGGTACCTACACAGGAGAAAGGCCAAGGATTTTACTCAAGGCTCTTTCTAGTCCCCAGAAAGGACAATGCTTGGAGACCCATTCTGGACCATTCGATTCTAAACACCTTCTTGCAAGTACCCAAATTCAAGATGCTAACACTACAGCAACTTCTTCACATGGTGGGCAAGAAAGCTTGGCTAGTAACGTTGGACCTCAACGAGGCATACCTGCATGTCCCTATCAGACAAAATTGCATAAGATACCTCTGTTTCATTGCAGGTTCAACCCATTACCAATTCTCTGCACTGCCCTTTGGCTTATCTACTGCACCCAGGGTCTTCACAAAATGCCTGGCACGAGTAATTGCATACTGCAGACAAAGAGAAATTCAAATATATCCATACCTGGATGACTGCCTCATCCAGGCAGAAAACAAGGACATTCTCTTACAACATCTGGCTTTTGTAAAGCACCTTCTAAGTTGCCTAGGGTACACGGTAAACGAAAAGAAATCAAAACTAGTGCCCTCTCAAAATAGGACATTCCTTGGTGCCAGCTTGAATACAACGGCCCAGATGGCTTATCTGACGCCAGACAAACAACTACAACTAACTCAACACTTCAGAATAATGGCAACAAAGACCCAACTCCCTGCAAGAAAAATTCTGCAGGCCTTGGGCTTCATGGCATCATGCATACTAATACCATTTGCAAAACTGCATATGAGGAAATTACAATGGTACCTGAAAAGCGTATGGACTCAACACAGCCACAGCTTGGAAACGATGATATCTCTCATTCCCTGCCTTCAACAGGAGTTTCTATGGTGGTCACAGGCATGTCACCTCAACAAGGGTTAGCCTTTCACCTTACCCCCAGCCAGGCAAACTATGACAACAGATGCATCGGACTATGCCTGGGGGGCACACATGGCAGGACAGTGCGTGCAAGGCATATGGACTGCAGATCAAAGAAATCTGCACATCAGTCAAAAAGAAATGCTAGCTGTACAGAATGCTCTGACAGCCTTCAAGGACCTCTTACATCCAGGACTGCTTATAATGACAGATAACACCACAGTAATGTGGTACATAAATAAGCAAGGGGGTACACACTCCTACCCTCTATGCAGGCAAGCAATGACCTTGTGGAACACAGCACTGGCTTACCAAGTTCAATTACAAGCTCAATTCCTGCCAGGAAAAAAGAACACATTGGCAGACGACCTAAGCGGGAACATCATGGATCCCCACGAGTGGAAACTGGATCCACAAGTATTTGCAATGATAACTCAAAAATGGTGGTGCCCGGACATAGACCTGTTTGCCAACCCCCAAAACTATCAGCTATCAAAATTTTGCGCCAGGACATTTCACCGTCAAGCTTGGAAAGTGGACACACTCTCATTCAGTTGGAAAATGCTGACAGTATATGCCTTTCCTCCATTGCTCCTTCTCACAGAGGTGCTGCTGAAAGTCAGGATGGAGAGACCCCGAATGATACTCATTGCCCCAGGCTGGCCACGCCAGCACTGGTACCCACTACAAAGGAACATGGCCCACGGCCCGCCATGGATTTTACCACAAATTCCTCATCTGCTCACACAGCAAGACAGCCAGATTCTACACAGCCAGCTCCAAACCTTAAATTTGGCTGCATGGCAAATCACCTAAGCAACCAGCCAGCTCCTCTTTCACAAGCTGTTATGGATGTCATTCTGGAGGCCAGGAGGCCCAGCACCAGGAAAGCCTACTCCGACAAATGGAAAAGATTTTGCGCCTGGAACCAAGCTAAAGGCCAAAATACCCTTGAGCCGGACATACCTCAGATTCTACAATATTTAACTGAGATGTTACACAAACGACTTTCTTTTTCATCTATTAAAATCCACGCCTCAGCTATGTCAGCTCACTACAACATGGATCCTCCCTTATTTTCACATCCACTTTTAAGGCAGTACCTCAGAGGGGCCAAAAATATTAGGCCTCCCAGGACAGCACCAACACCAACTTGGGACCTCAACTTTGTTCTGGAAAAACTTACGCTGCCACCTTTTGAGCCAGCTTTCTCAGCTGATTTAAAGTTTATATCACGGAAGACTGCCCTGCTACTAGCAATTACTTCAGCCAGAAGAGTCTCAGAGCTACAGGCACTAATGGCAGTAGAGCCTTTCCTCATTTTTCATCAAGACAGAGTTTCTCTATGAACTAACCCCTCCTTTATGCCAAAAGTGGTATCCAGTGTGACTCTAAATCAAACCATCCGTTTACCCACCTTCTTCCCAAAACCACAGAACAAAGGAGAAAGACTCCTGCACTCCTTGGACATTCACAGGCAACTACGTTACTACTTTGTTAAAACTAAGGTTTTCAGAAAATCTGACCAGCTTTTTGTATCCTGTGCTACAGCATCACAAGGAAAGGCTATCTCAAAACAGACCATTTCCAAATGGATAAGACATTGCATACATTTTTGCTACACCCATCATGGAAAACCAGTTCCTGCTAGCATAAGGCTCCATTCCACCAGGGCAGCAGCTACATCTACAGCCTTCCTCAGGGGGGTGCCAACCAAGGATATTCTGGAAGCTGCAACTTGAGTTCAGTAAACACCTTCACCAAACACGATCACTTGCCACTTTACTCTAAGTCTAGGGCTGGCTTCGCCACTGCAGTTTTGCAGGGCCTTCTAGCCTCCTCTAACCCTGTTTGACCCCACCTCCCATCGTTAGCTTTGGGATTCAACCCAAGTGTGATGACTGCAGCAGGGTAACACGATGAACATAGTACAGTTTTGTACCTACCATAAATGTAGATGTTCGAGTGGTATACCCTGCTGCAGTCCAGGTTACACTCCCTCCATCCCCTCTGACCTAACTGAAACCTTTCAATACCTTAAAATCTGATGCAACCTTTGTGGTGTATTTGCTTATAGCTACTGATCACCTTTTGGGGGGGCACCTGACATCCGGGGCAAGAAAAACTGAAGAAAATGGCGTCTGATGCCTCTTGATTACCCCTGGCGCCCTGACATCAGGGAAGAAGTGACAGCAACCGACGCTGGACCAAGACTTTGGAATTCAGGCCGACTGCGGGACCGCCTGACGACAGGATAACCCAAGTGTGATGACTAAAGCAGGGTATACATTCGAACATCTACATTTATGGTAGGTACAAAACTGTACTTTTCTAATACGTCCATGCATCTCCTTTTGCATGCCACTGAAGGAGCAGCAAGGGGGACCGGATCTGGCATTGCCATGAGGTGACACTCTTGGCTCAGACTATGTCAGTTCATGGAACCATTTAAGGCGTCTTTCGCGAATGCCCCTTATGAAGGTTCTTCCTTGTTTGGGAAGACTGTTTGTGACAAGTTGGTCCAGACTGAGAAGGACAGGAAGACATAGTTTGCCATTGGGATCCGCTTTTCTAACCCTCAAAGATTTTTTCGAGTAATCAATGAGGTGAAAAGAAGATGTAGTTCCAGAAGTCGCAATATTCCCAAGACAATCAGGACTCCTCTTCCACCAGGGGGGGGGCAGACAGATGCCGGCCCAGAGGCATGGCGGGGGGGGGTTGTCCGAGAAATTTTGGGTCTCGAGAACCATTCTCGGACAGGTCCACGCAGCAGTCCTGATGGGTTGCCTGACTGCAGTGCTCTGGGGGCAGTCAGGGGTCGCCTTTCACTGCACCTGACGGCATGGGAGTCGGTGTCAGCAGATCGTTTGGTGCTTTAAATCATATCCAGAAGTTATACCATCCCTTTGTGGTTTCCCCATTTCCCCAAAACACCTCCCAGACGTTCCACCCACCAAAGGGAGGTAGCAGTTTTTGAAATAGAAAAGCTGCTAAGGAAACGAGTCGTCCAGCCCATACCCCAAAATCAGTCTGGATCAGGCATCTATTCCAGGTTCTTTTTGGTGCCAAAAAAAAGGGGGGAACCTAAGGCCTATTCTGGACCTTTCCACCCTAAACCTATCAGTTGCCAAAGAGAAATTCCAGGTGGTCACTTTACAGTCCATCCTGCCTTTCCTGCACGAGAACGACTGGATGTGCTCAGTAAATCTCCAGGATGCGTACTACCTTGTAAAGATGTACAGATGCTCCAGGAGGTTCCTCCGCTTTCGGCTCGGGGCCAATCACTATCATTTTCCAGCCCTACCCTTCGATCTCACCACAGCCCCCAGAGTGTTCACCAAGGTCATGGAAGTAGTAGCGGCTCTCCTGAGGCTTCAAAGGATACAGGTCTACCCGTACCTGGACGATTGGCTCTTTGCTGCTCCCACCAGGCGTCTTTTTTTATCAGGCCAGAGACTATTTCCTGAAACTGTCAGATTTTCTGGGAATTACAATCAACATATCCAAGTCATAGATACTTTGCAAACCAAGGTTTTTATAACTCCTGAGAGAATTCGAAACCTATGACTCCGTGTCTGTGATCTTTCTGTCTCATCTTCCTACAGCCGAGGCAGTATTACGAGCCCTAGGTTACATGGCAGCCACCATTACTCTTCTCCCCTGTGCTCGTCTGCATATGCGAGTACTAAAGTGTACACTAGTGGTCCAGTGGTAGTTATCAGATCTGTCATTAACTCATCCAATTCACATAAGCAACGCTTGCAGGAAGTCCCTACTCTGGTGAATACACTCCTTGGAACTAGTCGAGGGACGAAGATTTATTGCAGCTCCTCCCCAAGCCACGGTGACCATGGATGCCTCCCAACGAGGGTGGGGGGGCATTGCTCGTGCAGTACAGTCTAAGGCAACGTGGTCCCTGAATGAGACCAAATTGCATATCAGTGTTCTAGAGATGAGGGCGGTCTTGTTAGCGTTACAGGCCCTTCATGCCTTTCTCCTCTATGGGAACTATTGCAGTTCAGACAGACAACATATCAGTGGTCTGGTACATTAACAAGCAAGGAGGAACCAGATCTTACCCTCTGTCGCGAGGCCATGAGAATGTGGGAATGGGCGATCTCCACCAGCCGTTTTCTGTTAGCAACACACATTCCGGGTCGATCCAACATACTGGCGGACAAACTGAGCAGGACTATCCTCATGCATTACAAGTGGTCTCTGAATCCTTATGTAGCAGAGCAGATCTTCCTCGATTGGGGTTGGCCTTGCTGCGATATCTTGGCATCTCCTTCCAACGCGAAGTGCAGTGAGTTCTTCGCTCTGATCCGCCCACAGAGGAAATCCCCCATGGATGCTCTGGTGCATGCTTGGCCCTCCTGGTCTTCTTTATGCTTACCCCCCTTTACCTCTCATGGCAAAATTCCTATAGAAGGCTCACAGGTTGGGGAGCAAAATAATCCTCCTCGCCCCATTCTGGCCTTGCCAAGTCTCGTTTCCCTTCCTTTGGTCTCATCTAATAGTTCCTCCATGGATCTTGCATCCGATACCGGATCTCATCTGGCACCCCAAGAGAGCCCCTCATCCAGAACTGGTCACTTCTTGGGTGCTTTAGTTCCCTTAATTGCTAGGACTCTTGGTTTATTCTCTCAGGTCAAGACTATTCTGGTGGCAGCTCATAAATCGTCCACCAGAAAACTATACCATAGCAAATGGAAGTGTTTCTCTGTTGGGATTTCTCAAAGGGATTTTGATCCCTTCACAGCTCTTGTCCCAACGGTCCTTGAGTTCTTGGCGTACATTTTTCCAGTAGGGCGCTAGTTCTTCTACAGTAAAAGTTCAACTGGCTGCCATTTCCAATTTCCATATAGGTGAGAACATGGCTTCATTAGCTTCCTCCAGACTTTGCAAAACCTTTATTAAAGATACCTTTCTTTTAAGACCCCCAGTTAAAGATCCTACTCCTTCTTGGGATCTTACTCTTGTCTTACAAGCTCTGGTTGCTCCACCTTTTGAGCCGGCTGCTTCTGTGGATCTAAAGTTTTTATCTTGGAAGACTGCCTTTCTAGTGGCAATCACCTTGGCTAGGACAGTGTCAGAACTCCAGGCATTATCTGTCGAACCTCCATATATGATATTCCATAAAGACAGGGTTTCATTTCACACTAATTCTTCTTTTCTTCCAAAAGTGGCCTCTGAAACAAATATCAAACGATCAGTTTACCTGTTTTTTTTTTGTTTTTTTTCCAAATTTTCAGAATGGGGTGAATATAAATTGCATTTATTAGATGTACATAGCTGCATTTCTATAGGACTAAGGCCTATTGCAAGTCTGACCAGTTGTTTGTGTCTTTTTCTGCACCTTTTCTGGGCAAACCGGTTTCTAAGGTGACCATTGCCAGATGGATTTCCCTTTGCATCCTTCAAGTTTACAAAGACAGAGGCATGTCTCTTCCGGGTAGGATAAATGCCCATTCTACCAGGTCCATGGCAGGTGTAGATCTCATTGTCGCATTGTAAAAATATCGAACAGCTACAATGTCGAAAATGCCGTTCAGCTAAATGTTTTTGTGAGATCGTGGTACAGTGAGGATCAGAAAATTTGCCCTTTCATTACTGTATTGTGATCTCGGAGTTGGTATATATAATTACCGGGGGGTGTGGGGGGCATAGCCCCCCCCACACAAGAACAGTTTTGCTAAATGGCATTTTCAATATTGTAGCCCTTCGACATTGTGACAATGCGATAATGTGATATAGACGCTCCATGGCCATGTCAGCAGCTTTCTGGTCTAGGGTGTCTCTGGATGAAATTTGTTCGGCAGATACTTGGTCCTCCTCATCTCACACTTTCATTTCTCATTATAAATCGGACACTATATATCTAGGGGGAGAGCATCCTTTGGCTCCGCGGTGCTGCAAAATATCCTTCCGTGAGGGACACCCAAGAGTTTGGTAGCTGGGGACTCTGTCTCGCAGGTTAATGATCAAATTAAGTCAACTACTTCAGATAAAGAAGTTATGTATTCATCATAACGTTCCATCTGAGTAGTTGGACTTCATTTGTCATCATCCGTCCCTCCCTCCTTCCTTCCCCCTTACCTTCTCATTATATCCTTACTTTGGTAGGCAGGAGAGTGCACCTATGCAGTTTTCCTGTTCTTCTTTGTTAGTAAGGTATATCTGATCGGGTTATGTGTATGGTGTAGTAAACTCGATGTGAGGGAAGAAAGAGATGGAGGGGTATTATGGGTAACGGGAGGAGCTTGGAGCTCGGATCAAATACTGGTGAAGCCGCCCTCTTAGATCCGATCTGGATCCAGTTCCCACAGGTTGATAACAAATGAAGTCCAACTACTCGGGTGGAACATTATGGTGAGTACATAACTTCTTTTTCTATATTTAAAAAAAAAAAATAAAAAAAAATCCTATGCTCCAAATCATCCAACATTTTTATCACCCACCAATCAGACCAGTCTTCAAAAGAAAGTCTTAGTCAGGTGAACATTCTACAACTGAAACACTTCATTTAACCGCTATTAATATGCTTTTTAGCAACCTTTTAACACTCTTCCCTTAACTTCACTATTGTCCCCACTTTCTAGCCTTATTGCAACATGACGGCACTGTTGTCCCCAGCTTCTAGCCATATTGCAACATGATATGAAAAATCAGTAAATAAATTAACCCTCGGCAATTTCTTTCACCTGTCTTTACAAAAAAAAAAAATTCTTTTCTTAACTGTCCTCTCTTATGTGTCCAATGCAATCGATTCCACATCATTAAATCTCCACATTTCAGCACTTCCTTCATTTTTTACGTCTATTCTTTTTTTCTTTTCCTTCCTGTTATCACAGTTAAAATCCCCCATCACAGTAATATTCTTATTAACAATCACATACTTTATCTCCTCAAATAATTCTTTCCTTTCTTTAATTTTTGTATATGCATATATACCTGTGTATCTAAATACCTGGTTATCGCATTGCTCATCTATAACCAACCCTGTCCCAGCTTTGTCACAGTTATATCCAAAACCTCTACTTTGTCGTTTAAATAAAAATAGTATCCCTGAACACACTTGTCCTAAATTCCATACAGTCATACCACCCCAAATCATTTCCACTTGAAATCTATCAGAATCATAAATATATCTGACATCCTGAAGACGTACTACATCTGCCTTTAATTTAACTTTTTAAATTCTTACACCTTAGCTAATAGAATAAGAATAGAGATATTATGTATATTAATATATATTTCAAATTATATTTTTTTTTTTTTTTTTTTTTTTTTTTACTAACCTTAGAATGTTTATTTATACACTTATTTTTCTTTGATCTCACTGTCTTAATTAAAATATTTATCATCCACAATCTAATAACACATTTATCTCTACATTCCCTACTTGATTTAAACCCATCTCTTTTATCAATATAAGAACGCCATTATTTTTTGTTCTATTGTCTCTTTGATTGAAGATTATATTTCTTCCCCTTTCATCTTCCCTACTTTCCTACATTTTTTTCACAATCAAACCAAAAATGTCTTCTTTTTTAAACAAATCCTACACTTAGGTGTATACTGAATCATGGTACGGGCCTTTTCCCCACAATGATTACATATGACCTTATCACACTTGCTATTTAAATGCAGTAAGTCCCTGCAGTTTTATTTTATTTTGTTTATCATTTGTTGACCAGGTTAGTAGCCTCTTTCCAGGGGAGATCAAGGTAGTATTTATACTAGTTATACTATGATGCCCTGGCCAAATTTCTCCTAAATACCTCATTGAGTCTCCCCTGAAAAGAGGCTACTAGCCAGTTGTTGACTAACCCAGTCAACAAAGGTTTAATAAAAATTCATAACTAAAAAGATCACTGGCCTCAAAAGTCTTTGTTGCCAAGACAGAATGCCAGCCCTGTCTCTGTACTGAGTCTGTCACAGATTCTGCCATGGAGATATGTCTAGACTTTCAAGCCATGAAAGATGCAACCCTCTTTGACCTCCTATTATTTCAAAGAACAAATGGCATCTCAGATGTTCAGTTAAAGGGACTAAACCTTCATCAGCAGATAAGTAAAGCCATACTAGTGTGGTGAATTCATATGCTAATGCATCTCTCATCTGTGGAACAAACTTCTAGATGTCAGGCAAGAGTAGCACTCTTGCCACCTTCGCAGTAAACCTAGATAATTGGATGGACAGCCTCAAATTCTCTACAATCTATCTTGTCTGGCCTACCTTTAGTCTGTATTGAACTTTGAATAGGGGTTTTTGGCTAAGCATGTGATGGCCTTCAGACTGCCTAGTAGTTGTTTAGGAACTTAAACACACATCTTTATTAGTTAGTAGTAGTCATTTTATTTGTCTTCTATTACTAATTTTTTTTTCATAAAAAGTTATTGGAAAGAAATCTTAAGTGTTATCATTTGAGATGTATTATATTAACATTGTTCACTTTTACTTGTAGGCTCCTGGGGGACATGAATTGATATGCGACTACTGGGAGTTGATTGGCTTGGCCCCAGCAGGAGGTGCTGATAATCTGCTGAATGAAGAATCTGATGTTGATGTACAGTTGAACAACAGACACATGTTGCTGAGAGGGGAAAATATGTCCAAAATTTTTAAAGTGCGCTCTGTAACTACACAGTGTTTCCGGGACCATTTCTTTGACAGAGAATACAATGAAGTAAGAATTATGTAACTGCCGACTGTCTTACTGGGTTCCTAAATGTTCTTTCAACAGAATTCCAATTTGGGCAATTTTTGCCCCGTGGGGGATGGGACATGAGAAATTGCACATATCCTGATATTTTAGGACTAAAATATGCACATGTAAAACATGTATATCTTTAAAATGATACTGTGGTTGAAGTTCCTTAATATGTATTTAAATAGTGGAAACTAAAAAAAAATTGCAGTATGCTTTCTTTGGCAATGAAATGACAATAAGTCTTATATTCTGTTTGTTAACCAAGTAGGTCCACTATACACAATCCCTTTTCAGGGGTGACTTGGGCTCAATGTCTGGTTGAGTGACTTGATCAGGATCACACATTAGGCAGATGAAGGCAGAGGTACTCAAACCCTGTACCACAGGAGCTATAGCCCTGTACACCATCTGCCAAATCTTTGTACTGGTTAAGGTTATAGTTTGCCCTGCTTAATGTCACATTTCAGTAAGAACTGACTCACTTTAGATTTTGAAACCTTTTTTGGCTATCCATTGTCTTAGTTTTCATTTCACACTGTAGTGCTACTGAGAATGCATGCACGTTTTTCTTCTGTGCTTGTGTAGTGTAGCTAAACTGTTTCAGCAGTAGACTGTAACTGGGATACAGTCATACTAGTATCAGAGTGCCCTTTTAGAAACCAGTTCAAGTCTTTGCTGGTATCCATTGAAAAGTTGATTGTCCAGCACTAAAATTGAATAGAAGGTGGTTCCCACGAAGGGCAGAAGAGATTACTTGACTTCAGAGGTCTTCTCCAGTGAGTAACTGATTTATTTTCTTCTTTCATATGCCCAGCTTGGCACATTTATGAATTTTTGCTCATTTCGATTCTTGGATTGTATTTGGCAGTGTCGCAGTTAGGGTGGGGTGGAGGGGACCGCTTTCTCTGGTGTAAGCTATCAGTATGTGCCAAAGGTGATGGAGTGCAGTACCAGCAATGGTTTATGATTAAATGCCAGTACTGTATTTGTAGTCTGGGTGAAAGGTAAAGTGCTTAGTGTGTGGTTAGTAACTGTAGAAAGTTGCTGTTACAGGTTAGGTTTTTTTTTTTCTTTTTTTTTGAGTGCCAGCACTTAAGTCTATCTGATAAATGGATATGAGTGTAGTGGATATTAGTCCCTTACACACTGGTTGTGTAATGTACGAGTCCCATACACGCTGCTTTATCAGAGACCAGCAGAAACCAATGCCCCTCTGCTACTGTCTGTTGTGTCCAGCTAAGAGAAGGCAATAGCAAGTGTATTGAACCCATAAACATCTTGTTTACTGTTCGTGGAATATTGCTACTCTACCTGTGAGAGAAGGAGTAGATTTGCAGTTTGAAATGATTTAGAGTATTGTTGCTTTGGCCACTGCATTTAAACTGTTACGTTCTGCATTCCATTCTGTTTTAAGTGTTTCTTGCTTGAGTTCTGTGTAAGTTGATTTCCTGCATTTAAAGCTTGGATTACTTTTTAAGTTTACTGCGGTGATGGTGCTGCGGTAGCATTGTCGCCTCACAGTTAGACGTTGCCCGTTTGATTCTCAGAGAGTCTTCTGTGTAGCGACATGCGTGAATGGGCGTTCCTTCGTTGAAGGTTGTGCATTAGACCCGGCAAGCCAGTATGTAAAAATCTACTGCCAATCATTAGCGGACCTGAGTTCTGCTGTGGCGACCCCTAACCAGGAAAAGAACTTTCAGAGATTTAAAGTTAAAAGGATTAGATCTTCACTATAGTGGAAGTTGAGAGTAGTCATCTTTGAGGAAACCTTAGTATGTGCTTATTGTGATTGGCTAGAGGGCTATTTTGTTTCTCTACTGGATGTCCTTCAAGGATGCATCTGCAATCATAACATATGGGTTGTCCTGCCTCAGGCAGCCCTTCGATCGGCCGGATTCCAAAGTCTGGGTCTGGCCTCGGCTGATGTCGCACTTTCCCCGACGTAAGAGCATCTGGGGTATAAAAGCATCAGCCGACGCCATTTTCCTCAGTCTTTCTTGCCGCGCGGTGCCCAAAGCAGAAGCGGTTCGCAAGTGCCGGTCGGTCAGATCCAGTGAATTTAGCTACAGAAGACTTCGAAAAAGCTAAGTACCCCGTTGGGGACTCTTTCTTGCCTCAGCCGATGTCAGACAAAATTAATTGTTTAACTTGTGGGAAACAAATACCTCATAAGGATTTCCATTCCTTCTGCCTTCCGTGCTTAGGCCCAGACCACGACGTATCGGCATGTTCAGCCTGTGCTTCCTTCAACCGACGAACTCTTAGACGTCTGTCGGAGTTTGCAGAGGAGTTTTTTGGGGCCAATTTTGCATATAAAATGCCATCGGAGACTCCGACTTCGCATTTAGTGAAAAAACGGAAGGACAAGGACCGACACTCGCGGCCCGCGGTTTCGGCTGAAACCACGGTAAAGCCCGCCGCGAGTGTCTCGGTTTCGGCCAAAACCGAGTCCTCGGAGATTCCTTCTACCGAAACCATTCAACCGACCACCACGGCCCGGGAGACCCCGACTGAGTCGGCTACCGAAATACCTACCGAATCCAGTGTCCAGGAAATGTCCGACACTATACCTTTGGACATTTCTACTCCTGCACGTGGGGCAGCCAGGCCCCCTGCTTCCATGTCCATTAAGGCCTTCTCTAAGGCTAAAGCTGCTAAACTTTCCAAAGCTTTGCCTCCCAAGCCTACCTCCCTGAGGCCTACCTCTAGTTCACAGATCCTCAGCCTTGCAGAGGACCTAATTTCTTTAATTAGGGGTTCACAACCTCACCCAGACAGGGCCTCTCAACCTCCACCAGACAAAAGGCCCAGGAATGATCCCTCTGACCCTCACTCTTCGGATGAGTCCACGGATGGCTCTGAGTTGTCAGACCACCAGGAGGAGGCTTATTCGCCCTATGAGGATTCAGATGCTGAAGAATCTATTCCTTCGGCCTCCCCTCCTGAAGAGTTTTCCTTTGGTGAGACTCTACACTCCATGAGAGAGCATTTTCAATGGCAAGGCCAGGAATTCTCTGATTCTAGAAAAGGATTAAGGACCTTTTTACATCTGCTTCAACATAGGCCCTTAGCTATACCTCCTGTTCTGAATGTAATTGATGATGTGTACAGTGATGTCAGTACAGCACCTGATACTCTCCCTCCGGCCCCTGCCAAACCTGATAGATACTACAGGGTCCCGGATTCCCATTACCATCTGTTTAAGGCACATTCTGCAGACCCAGAAACTATTTCTCAGGGCCTTAAAGGGATTGCAGCCGCCACAACCAAAAATCCTCTACCCTCTGATAGAGACTCTAGAGCTTTAGAGAGATGGGGAAAGAAGGTATATACTTCTGCAACTCTTTCTGTCAGGGCATTAAATTGTCAATTTCATATGATACAGTACCAAGAGTATTTATTAGATGAACTGAATAAGAAACTTTCTTCTCCTGAACCCCTTGACCGTAAATCCCTTCAGGATTTGGTACACAATTCACAACAGGTTAGTAATCATTTCTTAAAATGTGGCTATGATGCACTGGAGGCTTCATTTAGATCAGCTATGACTGGAGCAGTTATTCGCAGACATGCCTGGCTGAAGGAACAGTCTTTGCCAGACCATGTTAAATCTAAACGTCTGGATGCTCCTATGGAGAAACAAAATTTATTTGGCTCCTCTGCTCAGGAGATCTTAAAAAAGGTTGAAGAAAAGGCAAAATCTGTGCAAACAGTTAAAGATTTCCTGCAAGTACAACCACCGAGATTCAGCAGAAACTGGCCTACTAAGAATTGGTCCTTTCCAGACTCGGACAGAGCCCAGAGGGGCAGGAACAGGCGCCCTAGAGGCAGAGGTCAATCGAAGGGCTCCTACAGAGGCCATCAGTGGCAGCCTGCCAACCAGAGGAGTAGTGCAACAACAACAACTACTACACCAGGACAGGCTCAATGACTTAATTCTGATTCCGCCTACCAGGGATCAACTGGAAGCACCCTTAGGCGGAAAACTGGCTTTCTTCTCAAAAAACTGGCATTATATTACAAGGGACACATGGACACTGCAAATAATAGACAAAGGATACAGGTTCCACTTTCACACTTTGCCAAGAAGAAACGGAATGCTAAACCTGCCACCAAATCAGAGGGCAGAGGCTTTAAGACAGATCAACAATTTGCTTCAGATGAAAGCTATAGGAAAGGTACCATGTTCAGAACAAGGCCAAGGATTTTACTCCAGACTATTCCTTGTACCAAGAAAAGAAAATCAATGGAGGCCTATTCTCGACCTGTCCGCACTGAATACTTATCTCATTGTGCCAAAGTTCAAGATGCTGACCCTACAGCAGCTTCTTCCCATGTTGGGCAAGGAGTCTTGGCTGGTGACTCTAGATCTCAAGGAGGCATACCTGCACGTCCCTATTCGACCAAGTTGCAGAAGACACCTCAGATTTCTTGCAGGATCAGAGCATTATCAATTCTCAGCATTGCCCTTTGGCTTATCTACTGCGCCCAGAGTATTCACGAAATGCCTGGCATCAGTAATTGCACATTGCAGGCTACAGGGAATTCAAATCTACCTATACTTGGACGACTGCCTAATACAAGCGGACAACAAGGGAAATTTGATAAAGGACTTGGCCTATGCCATCCACCTGCTACAGGCCTTGGGATACACAGTCAACATCCAAAAGTCAAGACTAGTACCATCCCAAAGGATAACTTTTTTGGGGGCAGATCTGGACACAACCACCCAAATGGCATTTCTCACAGAAGAAAAACAAAAACAGCTTCCACATTACTTCATGATTCTCACAAGACAAACTCAGCTTACTGCAAGGAAAATCCTGCATGCCCTGGGTTACATGGCATCCTGCATAATTCTGATACCTCACGCCAGGCTGCATATGAGGAAATTACAGTGGTACCTAAGGAGTGTATGGTCTCAACACAGTCACAGTTTAGAAACCTTGATACCAATCATTCCATGCCTTCAAAAGGAATTTCTGTGGTGGGCTCGGGCCTGCCAGGCCAACAGAGGGTTGCCTTTCAACAAACCAAAAACAAGGCAGACCATCACCACGGACGCTTCAGACCGAGGATGGGGAGCACACATGGAGGGCAAATGTATACAAGGCCTATGGCCTCAAGCGCAGCTAAGCATGCACATAAACCAAAAGGAAATGCTGGCAGTGATGCATGCAATCGAGGCTTTCAAACCCTTTCTCCAACAAGGCCACCTGTTAATAAGGACAGACAACAACCACGGTCATGTGGTACATAAACCAGCAGGGAGGCACACACTCTTACCCTCTATGCCGGCTGGCTATGAATCTATGGGAACTATGCCTGAAGCTCAATATCCAACTACAGTCCCAATTCTTGCCAGGGAAAGAGAATACACTGGCAGACAGCTTAAGCAGAACTACCATGGATGCTGCACCCAGACATCTTCCAACTCATAGCAAAGACATGGGGAATGCCGGAGATAGATCTGTTCGCCTCCCCACTCAACCATCAACTGAAGGCATTCTGCTTAAGGACATACCACCCACAAGCTTGGAGGGTGGACTCTCTCTCTCTTTCAGCTGGAAAGCCCTAAAGGTATATGCCTTCCCACCTCTCCCATTGATGTACAAGGTTCTACTGAAGATCAGGGAGGAACAGCCAAGAGTGATACTAATAGCTCCAGACTGGCCAAGGCAACACTGGTATCCATTATTGAGAAGCATGACTCAGGCAAAACAATGGCCTCTCCCCCTATGGCCTCTTCTTCTGACGCAGAACAATTTCAAGACCATGCATCCCAACTTGAAAACATTGCAGCTAACTGCCTGGAAAATTCCTTAAATCCCAATCAAACTGTTTTATCACAGAGGGTGAAGGACATTATCTTGGAGGCTCGCAGACCTTCCACAAGGAAGACATACTCATCTAAATGGAAGAGATTTCTCATTTGGAGCACATCAAAAGGCTCAGATGTCACAGTGGCAAGCATGACGCATATCCTGGAATACTTAGCAGAATTGTTCCACAATGGCCTGTCCTATTCCTCCATTAAGATCCATGCTTCAGCAATTTCGGCAGAATACAATGTGGATCCACCTATCTTCTCACACCCTCTCCTCAGACAATTTCTGAGAGGGATCAAAAATATTAAACCGCCAAGAAGACCGCCTCTACCTACTTGGGATCTCAACTTTGTGCTGGAGAAACTGACACTTCCTCCTTTTGAGCCAGCAGCATCAGCGGATATACAGTTTCTGTCTTGAAAAACTGCATTCCTTCTGGCAATAACATCAGCAAGAAGAGTATCTGAGTTACAAGCATTAATGGCAGTGCAGCCATTTCTTATTTTCCATCAGGACAGAGTTTCACTAAGAACCAATCCTACTTTTATGCCAAAGGTGGTATCTAGGGTATCCTTGAACCAAGCTATTCATTTGCCTACGTTCTTCCCAAATCCACAGAATAGAGGGGAAAAACTTCTGCACACCCTGGATATACACAGACAACTACGCTACTACTTGGACAGAACAAAAACTAGCAGAAAAACTGACCAACTATTTGTAGCATATGCTACTGGAGTGCAGGGAAAAGCAATTTCCAAACAATTTCAAAATGGATAGGAAATTGCATTCGATTTTGCTACTCCTTTCATGGAAAGACAGTTCCTGAAAACATCAGGCCTCATTCCACAAGAGCCACGGCCACCACTACAGCCTTCCTACGAGGGGTGGCTACCAAGGACATTTTAGAAGCTGCTACTTGGAGCTCCGTGCATACATTTGCCAAGCATTACAATCTACCTTTATACTCCAGATCCAGAGCAGGTTTTGCTACTGCAGTCCTGCAGGGGATCTTAACTACTCCATCCTTTTCTTAGTACCACCTCCCCCAGATTGGCTATGGTATTCTACCCATATGTTATGACTGCAGATGCATCCTTGAAGGACATAGTACAGTTTTGTACCTACCATAAATGTAGATGTCCAATAGGTATGCATCTGCAGTCAGGTTTACCCTCCCTCCTATCCCTCTGTGGTAATCCTAGGGTACTTACCCCTCTTTTAGCTAGCTGGGGGAATCTACTATGGTGTATTTGTTTGTCTATACATGTATATAAATTTGCAAATGTTTGGAATTTTCTGCATTTATCCAAATTTAGCCTTCCTAGAGGGCACCTGGCATCTGGGGCAAGAAAAACTGAGGAAAATGGCGTCGGCTGATGCTTTTATACCCCAGACGCTCTGACGTCGGGGAAAGTGCGACATCAGCCGAGGCCAGACCCAGACTTTGGAATCCGACTGACCGAAGGGCTGCCTGAGGCAGGACAACCCATATGTTATGACTGCAGATGCATACCTATCGGACATCTACATTTATGGTAGGTACAAAACTGTACTTTTTCTGAGCCTGTATAAAGGTGTAGTATTTGCTTGAGTCTTGGCATCATGCAGCGGTGCCTAGCAGTGTCTTTTATTGATACAGGCAATTAGAATTTAAATTTTCTCAGTACTTGGTTGCACAAAGGGCAATTGGTGTGCACATTGAGGAGCACAGACTAATGAGTTTAGTTTTAATCTTAATTTTTAACCAAGCGAGCTGGTTGTAAATCCTCTTGTATCATCCCATTATAGATCATGTAATAAGGATCTCTAACCATGGATATGCACTTTCTTACAATCTCTGCAGCTAGATTAGTGGATATGAGTGTTATGAGCCGATGTAGCAAGTGTCGTGTTTACTGCTAACCACCTAATACTTAAACTGATATTATATCTAAGAGATGTAGTTACACAAAGTTTTGGAGGCAAGGTTCTCTTATACCTAACAGGTTGTTGGAAAGTCGCACACAACACCCACCATATATAGTATCGACCAGAAACCTAGATGTACTCTGAGGCTCATAAATTTAATCTTCCTAAACCCCAAGGCCTCCCATATGTTGCACATGCAATAAGTATAGTCAGCAAACTCAAAAGTACTTTGCCAAAACAGTACCCACCATGACACGTACAGCAACATCTCACATCAACTCAACTTCTAAGCCCATATGGCAACCATTATACATCCCCAAGGTGTGTAAGGAGGGAGAGAGTCCGAGTCACTGTCAGTTGCCTGTCAGGGGCCAGGATCTGTCAGAAAATTTTAAGGTGTTACTGCTCAATGCCAGGAGTCTAAACAAACTCCACTCCCTGCTGGCTCTCCTCACACTGGAGAATGCAGAGCAGACATCTGTGCAGTTACTGATTCATGGTTTAAAGCTGCAGAAAGCAACCCAGCAGGGCTATAATGCCTTCCACACATTTAAACCAACTACTGCACAGGAAGGGAACAAAAGAAATATGGCGGCGTTCTTAATTTACATCAAAAACTAACGCACCTAAGGGCTGGGCAAGACAGTATGATTCTCATGAACTTCATCACTTCCAATGTATGTATGTATTTGTTTTCCAGCATAGAGCATTTATCTCCATGGACCTTTTTCAGACTCTATCCAAGACATTGTCTGGTTAAGTGACTTGCTCTGAGTCGCACAGTTAGGCAATGGAAGCCTAACTTATCTTCACGAGCTGGACCTTGTTTTTCACATAATCTCACCAAGATGATACTAGTATACAGACTGTATTTTATATAGCATATGTCATGGACAGAAGTAGTTTAAAAAATAAAGATAGCTGGGTGCACAAATCCCAGGATAAAAAAGTGCCCAGTCCTGGTAGGTGCATTGGTGCCAGGACTGGAAGAAATAACTACAGTCCTCAAGACGTTGAAACATTCCTACAGTCGGGTTAGGCCAGTCTTGGGGAAGATGCCCCCCCCATTTTAGAAGGAAGTAGTAATCCACAAAAGTCACAAACTGATAGGCCAAAAGAGCCATAAACTTGATAGAGTGGACTGTACATGATTACAAAAGAAGTTATTGTCTGTTACTATTATGCAAGAAGCCCGGAATTTCCATATAGATGATGTACAAAAAATTGAGAGAAATTAGAGGAAAGAAAAATACTTGCACAAAAAAAACTGTCAAAAGCATCAAATGCATATTTGTGTTCATTAATACAACAGATTTATTAAAAACATTATAGACCAAGAAACATTGGGCTGTTTGGAAAAAAGCGACTGAGGAAGTGCAAAAATACAAAGAACAAAGTCTAGAGGTTTTTGAAAGATAATAAAAAAGAAATATGAATATTGGCAGGAAAGAAATAATTGATATGGTTTAATAATTATGTAAAGGAGAAAGCCAAATTCATCAATACAAAAAAAGCACCCTAAAGATCATCAAAGAGAAATGCAGGCAAAGGCATCCAGAGATGGAAAATTTCACAAAACAAAAAAATAAAAACACAGAGGAAACCGAAGGTTAGTAAAGTAGAAGTTAAAAAAATAGGAGCTAAAGATCTAAGGTTTTCAATTTTCAGTCTTTCCTCAAGTACTGGGTTTGGATCTGCTCTTCAGATCTGACTCTGCCATTACTAAAGCTTGTGGCAACCAAAAAGCTCTTTAGCACCTCCCTTGCCCATAATGCACCAACCTCTAACATACCCCAGATCTCGTTTGCCGCTTTTTGCGAAAGACATAGTTAGCCTTAGCTCTCGAGCATTTATTAAGATAAGTGGTTATTTTATTATTTTCTCAGCTTTGACTTAAAAATATTTTCTATTCTGTTACCCTATAAGACTATGTATTTTCCTTTACCATTGTTGGTAACCCTTTTTTCCTTCCCTTTTAACTTCCTTATTACACATTAGTATATTTCTGTGTACCATTGTTGGTATCCTTTTTTTCCCTTTTCCTTCTCTGCTAAGTTTTAAAAAGAAAAAAACTTTCCGTATTCCTTCCTTTTCTCGTCTGTCAGTCGTCATGTTGGATATGAGACCTTCCAGCTTCAAAAAACATCATAAGTGTGGGCATAAATACCTCTTTGTGATGCCCACATGTTATGCGTTTATTGTTTAGGCCGTCAACAGTTACAGGAGGACTACTGTATTTGTAAAAACTTTAACCCAAGGAACTTGGCAGACAGGAGAAATTAATTTTAAAATGATTGCACTCTTATTCTTCTTTCAGCGAGCCTATTGCTGTGGCTCAGTCTCCCAACTCTAAGACTAAAGAGACTATCTGTAAGTCTCCAAGGCCATCCACTTCTTTGACTCCATCGGAGCCGACAAAGAAGAAATCCAGATCAGATCCAAAAGTAGTTTAGATCCAATCCCCTATGGATCTGAGAAAATCTTCGGATCCAGTTTCTTTGGATTTGAAAACCTTGCCGAGGACTGATCAGATCCAAAAGTTGTTCAGATCCAGTCCCCTTCGGATCCTATTTCTTTGGATTCAAAGCCTTGCTTTAGTTTGGATCCCATGCCTTGAAGGGTTCCTTCTCCTTTTTTGCAAGACATTGCTCCATGGTCACCATCCCTTGCTTCTGCTCATTCTTCCAGAATTCTGAGGTAAATGTGGAGAGAATGATGAGGATATTCTTTTCAGCACAGATACAGATGGGTGTTCTCCTGGTTCCTACCCCCTTGGGTAAAGGAGTCCCTCCATCTGTGATACCTCTGTTGTCTACTCCTTCTCTGATTCCGGTTTGTTTGAGTCCCTGGATCTGAACCTCCTGGGTCCCCATCTGGCTGTGATCGAAGACTACTCTGAGTGCACTGGCTGCAACTTCTTCAGATCCAAATGACTCTGTGAACCGAAGCTGCCTTGTCGGCTCCAGGGCGTTGGGTTGACTGAGGTTTTTGGAGCTCTCTTCCCCTCGGAACTTTGGAATTGGATAGCATGGCTTTAGCTTCCTCCTCAGGGAGATTGCTTTTGGGCAGAGGGAGGCAGCAATCCAGAAACTTGCCTTCACTGGGCTGATGTCGGTCTTCTTTCTGGAGAGATCTGCATTCGAGGTGGTGAAGAGAATGGTCTCTGTTCCAACAGGATGGATGGATCCAACCTCCTCTATCTCCAACCTAGTTCTCAGATGTGTATCCGCTTAGAGCCACATCATTCTGTACCACAGGGACAGCCAGCTTAAGGCATGCAGATCATCCAGCAGGATCTTATTCTCTTCTGACACTTAACCAGAGCATGCCACCGAGGAAGTTTCTCTGAAGAGAAGGTGCAAGAGGAGGCACTTGGACTCTCCACAAGAGTCGGTCACTGAGGATACTGATTTTGATGACCGAGAAGGGTCCCCATGATCACCTCCAGAAGACATCTAATTTCGAGACATTCCTGAGATCCTTATGCAGAGAGGAGGTTGGTCCTCCAGTAATCCTTCACTGGAGGAGTCAGTATTTCTGGAAGCCTTTGGACCTGGCCCATCTACCTCCTGGGTTAATCCCCCCTGTAGATGAGCTCATTGATTTGGTCAGTTGGTGGCTGTGGAAGGAACCTCACTCAGCTGAGCCAGTCCCTAAGAGGCCAGATCAGATTCTGACTCCACCTGTTGGGAAGGAATTCTGGAGTAAGGGGATTCCAGTGGATGTGATGTTTCGTGGTGGCGGCCACTAAAAAGGAACTTGCTGAACAAAGTTTGCCTGTTCATCCCCCTAACAGAGAGTCTAGAGTGGTGGACAGATTTGGGTAGCATGTTTATGCGTCATTGACCTTTGCTCTTAGCAAATTTTACTAGACTACAAAGGGACTTGATCAAGGAACTTTCAAAATCCCTTTCAGGGACTGTCACTGCTGAGACTCAATCATCTGTGGCCTCTCAGTTGGCTACCCTCCAATCCATTTCAAATTCATCCATGAGGCTCATCTCGCATGCAGCTTAAGGTTTCTCAATATCTGTTAGGAGGCATGCCTGGATGCGCTTGTGACTTTGCGGAACCTTTCAAGTCATCGTTTGTTAGTGCTCTTTTTGACACCAGTTTGTTGTTTGGTCCAAAAGTGAAGGAAATACTATACAGGTGTGAGAAGGATGGAAAGATCCTCTCTGTTGTGGGCGTTCATTTTTCGAAACCCCCCCCCCCCAAGGATCCGTTTCTAAGAATCAACTGGGTGGTCAGTAGATGTGGTTCAGAAAGCCCCAGGGTCCTTTCCAGGATACGCATGGGGATAGTTCCCCTAGGCGCAGAGGGAGGATCTCAAATGGCTGACACTGCCCTTGCTGCAGAGGAGGCCCACAATACCAGGGGTCTAGAGATTCTTTCACTGACAGACCCTATCAGCACTCTTTAAAGGAGGCCCGATTGTCCCCTCTGGAGGCAATTGGGGGTAGACTATCCCTGCACCAGGAAGCCTGGCCAGATTTAACATGAGATCCTTGGGTGCAGAGGATATTTCTAGAAGCTATACAATTCCTTTTTCTGTGCCAACTCCAACAGTACGCAAATTTCCCGATGTCCCACCTAGTCAGAGGAAAGAAGAAGCAATAGTAATACAAAAACTGCTAGAAAAAGCAGTTGTCCAAGAGGTCCGACCAGACCAAATAGAATCCGAAACTTACTCAAGATTCTTTTTAGTGCAAAAGAAAACAGGGGACTAAAGACCACTTTTGGATCTCAACATTCTAAATAAGTCAGTTCAACCTACAGTTTCAGATGGTCACAGTTCATTCCATTCTACCCTTCTTTGGCAAGGACGACTGGATGTACTCAATAGACTTTCAGGATACATACTAACAAATAAAGATGGACAGACAATCCAAAAGGTATTAATGCTTTTGGCTGGGAGCCAGTCATTATCAGTTCATAGCACTGTCTTTTGGTCTCACCACAGCCCCCAGTGTGTTCAACATGGCAGTAGTAGCTGCTCACCTGTGACTGCACGGATTCAGTGTTTCCATATCTAGATGACTGTCTCATTAACACTCAACCATGCTAACAAGAGCATGAGATCAGGTTCTTCAGATTTTTCTCATCTAGGAATAACTGTAAATTAAGAGCAGGCTTAGTTATAACCAACTCAAACCTTGGCATTCATAGGAGCAGTTTTCAACGCAATATCAGTAACAACTTCTCTTTCAAGAGTACAGACAGTCACATTCCAGGTAAAGCCTTAGGATCAGTGTCAGCTGCCATAACCTTAGTTCCTCTAGCCAGATTTCATGTGAGAATTCTTCAGTGGATACTAGCAACACAGTGGTTGATTCTTTGCCAGTGCATGCCAGCACAAATAAGAATCACTCTGGCATGCAAGACATACCTCTGGTGGATACAGTCAGATTAAGTTCTACAAGATCATCCCTTCATTCTCCCTCAGCCCAAGGCTATAGTGACCACAGATGCTTCCCAGATTGGATGGGGGGACACTTCCTGGGGAAAACAGTCCAAGGCACCTTGTCCCCCGAAAAGGCCAATTTGCATATCCGTGTTCTAGAGAGGAGTGTTGCTCGTACTGTTGCAGCCCTTCCAAGATGCACTCGGATTAGAGACAGTTATGATTCAGACAGACAATATGTCCGTAGTTAGGTACATCACCAAACTAGGAACCAGAGCTTACCCCTTGTGTCAAAGCACTCAAGTGTGGCAATGGGCTTATCTCATCCAACTGCTTTCTCATAGCAATGCACATTCAAGGGAAGTCCAGTGTGATAGTAGACAAATTGAGCAAGTACATTCTTCTTCCTTATGAGTGGTCTCTCAACATGGAAGTGACAGAAATAATTTTCCGTCACTGGGACCAGCCTTTCTGCGACCTTTTTGTTTCTCTCTTGAACAGTAAATGCAGCAGCTACTTTGCTCTAATTCCCCCTCTGGGGAAATCCGTGAGGGATGCTGTTGATGTATCATGGTGTTATGATAATTAATCATGGTATAAGTAACAGTGATTTGTGCTTTTGTATTTATCACTGAAGAAGGCAAAGTTGCTGAAACCGGTCTGAGTTTTATGGTGATGCCACAATAAAAGAAGGTTGAATATGCTTACATGGCGCTGGCTTTGAATATTTTTCTAATACTTGAATTTTTAGCATCAATCTTTAATGATGGAGCAACTTCTCCACAATTAAAGTTCAGTTAGCAGCAATCTCTAATTTTCATGTTGGATTTGAGAATTCTTCTGTGGCCTCATCTAAACTTTGTAAGGCATTTTGAGAGGCACACTCCTACTAAGACCCCTGTACAAAGATCCTACTCCTCCATGGGATCTGAACTTGGTACTGCAAACTTTAATTCATTCTCCCTTTGAATCAGCAGATAAATGTGATCTTAAGCTCTTGTCCTGGAAAACAGTTTTTCTAGTGACCATTACCTCTGCTAGAAGAATTTCAGACCTTCGAGCATTATTCTCTAAACCTCCCTGCTTGATCTTCCATAAGGATAGTCACATTACGTACCAATGCTTCCTTCCTTTCTAAGATGGTGTCAGAATCCAATAACAATGTCTAGTCGTTTGCCAGATGTTCATCGTGTTACACTGCTGCAGTCGTTTGCCAGATGTTCATCGTGTTACACTGCTGCAGTCATCACACTTGGGTTATCCTGCCGTCAGGCGGTCCCGCAGTCGGCCAGAGTTCCAAAATCTTGGTCCGGCGTCGGTTGCTGTCACTTCTTCCCTGATGTCAGTGCGCCAGGGGTATATAAGAGGCATCCAACATCATTTTCTAAAGTCTTTCTTGCCGTGCGGTGCCCAAAGCAGAAGCAGTTCGCAAGTGCCGGTCAGCCGACTCCTGAGATTTTCAAATCGAATTTCAGACCAAAGTCTTCAATAAAGCTAAGTACCCCATTGGGGAACCTTTTCTTGCCTCAGTCCGATGTCAGAAAAAGTTAACAATTGCATTTCTTGTGGGAAGCAAATACCTCATAAGGACTTTCATTCTTATTGTATTCCTTGCCTAGGCCCAGACCACGACGTCACAGGTTGTCTGTTTTGTGCTAGGTTTAACAAATGAACCATAAAATGTCTGTTTGATTTTGCCCGACATTATTTTGGTAGGAAATTTATACCATGCCGTCGGAGCAACAGACGACCGGAATGCATAAAAAACACAAAGATAAGGACAGGCAGCCGAGACCCAAACCAGACTCCGAGGCCTCTGCTAGGCCAGTCGCCGGTTCTCCGGTTTTCAGTGAGGTGCCCACGCAGCCCCTGTCTACCGCTGATTTAGAACCCCAGGCGGCATCTGATTCCCAAGCGGATATTGCTAGGCCTCCACAACCTTTATCTTTAGGCCCTTCCGACTCCATGGCTGAAGGAGATTCCGGTGCAGTTGAAACGCCTTCAGTTGCAGAAAGTGTCTTCAGACCGACTACACTCACTATTAAATCCTATGCAAAGCTGAAAACTCCTTTAAAAGCAAAGAAGACTGTAGAGCAGTCTCCAGTACAAGGCCCCATGCCTAAGAAACAGATGCTTAAGATGGCTGAAGACTTAATTACCCTAATCAGGGATTCCCATCCCCCTCCTGATAAAAGGCCTAGACAGGAGGAGGACTACGCTTCCTCTGACCAGGTTTCAATTTCCTCAGATTCTTCTGAGGAACAGGAATATTCTTTTCCCCCTTATGAAGACTCTGATGCTGAAGAGTTTATTCCTTCAGCATCTCCCCCAGAAAACTACTCTTTTTTTGGGGAAACTTTACATACCATGAGGGAACATTTCCACTGGGGAAGGCCAGGATTACTCTGATTCTAAGAAAAGGCTCCGAGAATTCCTTTTACTACCCCAGCACAGACCACTTGCTATTCCACCCGTGTTAGTCTTTGTGGATGATGTTTATTCAGAATCTAGCCTTAACCCAGATTCACTACCTCCTGCACCAGCCAAATCAGACAGATACTACAGAGTCCCTGACTCACACAAATTCCTATATAAAAGCCCTGTTGCTGACCCAGAAACCATTTCCAGGGTCCCAAAGGGGTTACGTCCTCTATTGCTAAAAATCCTGTACCCTCCGAAAGGGATTCTAGAGCACTAGACAGATGGGGAAAGAAAGTATATACCTCAGCTACTCTAGCTATGAGGGCCTTAAATTGCCAGTTTCACATGCTGAAATAACAACAATATTTGATGTCTCAATTAAAACACAAAATGATCACACATACAGAGCAGCCTGATTACAAGGAAATGCAAGATTTGTTGCATGCAGCTGAACAAGTGGGAAAACATACTTTGCAATGTGGATTTGATTCATTGGAAGCTTCTTGTAGAGCAGCTGTGACAGGGTCTGTCATACGTAGGCATGCTTGGTTAAAAGAACAAACTTTACCTATTCATGTTAAAGCAAAGTTATTGGATGCACCTTTACAGCAGGATGTTTTATTTGGTGTAAAAGCAGAAGAGGTTTTAAATAAAATGGAGGATAAGGCAAAAATCTATGCAGACGGTCAAGGATTTTTTTACAGGTTCAAGCCCCTCATTTCAGCAGAAATTGGCCAACCAAAAACTGGTCCTTTCCAGCTTCTGACAGACCACAGAGGGGCAAATACAGACGCCCAAGGGGCAGAGGTCAGTCACAAGGCTCTTACAAGCCTCGGCAATGGGGTGCCACAACCCATAAAGGAGGAGAAGGCAGGTCTCAAGCTATCAGAAGACAAACACAATGACTTACCCCTCAGACTGCCAAGCAAATCCCTCTTGGCAGCTCCCTTGGGAGGAAAACTAGCACTTTTTGCAGACAACTGGCACAGCATCACAAAAGACAAATGGGTCCTAAATATTGTATCTCAAGGATACAGATTCCACTTTCACACTTTACCAAGGATAAAAGGAATGCCAAACCTGCCACCAAATCAATGGGCAGAGGCTCAAAAACAAATTGCAGCTCTCATGGATATGAGAGCCATTCAACAGGTTCCTACACAGGAGCAAGGACAAGGATTTTACTCAAGACTCTTTCTAGTTCCCCAAAAGGACAAAGCCTGGAGACCCATTCTGGACCTCTCAGTTCTGACCACATATCTGGAAGTACCCAAATTCAAGATGCTAACACTACAGCCACTTCTTCCCATGCTGGGCAAGAAGGCTTGGCTAGTAACGTTGGACCTCAAGGAGGCATACCTGCATGTACCTATCAGACACAATTGTAGACGATACCTCCGATTTATAGCAGGTTCAGCCCATTACCAATTCTCTGCACTGCCCTTTGGCTTATCTGCTGCACCCAGGGTCTTCACAAAATGTCTGGCACAAGTAATTGCATACTGCAGACAAAGAGGAATTCAAATATATCCATACCTGGACGACTGCCTTATTCAAGTAGAAAGCAAGGACATTCTTTTAAAGCATCTGGCATTTGTCAAAAACCTATTAAGTTGCCTAGGGTACACAGTAAACGAAAAGAAGTCAAAACTAGTGCCCTCACAAGACATATAATATTCCTGGGTGCCAGGTTAAATACAATGGCCCAGATGGCTTATCTCACGCCAGACAAGCAAGGACAACTGACTCAGTACTTCAAAATGATGGCAACAAAGACCCAACTCCCTGCAAGAAAAATTCTGCAGGCCTTGGGATTCATGGCATCTTGCATACTACTAATACCATATGCAAAACTGCATATGAGGAAATTACAATGGTACCTGAAAAGCGTATGGACTCAACACAGCCACAGCTTGGAAACAATAATACCACTAATTCCCTGCCTTCAACAGGAGTTTCTATGGTGGGCTCAGGCATGTCACCTCAGCAAGGGGTCAGCCTTTCACCTTGCCCACAGCCAGGCAAACAATGACAACAGATGCATCGGATTATGCCTGGGGAGCACACATGGCAGGACAGTGTATTCAGGGCAAATGGTCTGCAGATCAAAGGCATCTACATATCAATCAAAAAGAGATGCAAGCTGTACAAAATGCCCTAACAGCTTTCAAGGACCTCCTACATCCAGGACAACTCCTAATAAAGACGGACAACACCACAGTGATGTGGTACATAAACAAGCAAGGGGGCACACATTCCTACCCCCTATGCAGGCAAGCAATGACCTTGTGGAACACAGCACTGACCTACCAAGTTCAACTACAAGCACAATTCCTGCCAGGAAAGAAAAACACACTGGCAGACAATCTAAGCAGAAACATCATAGATCCTCAGGAGTGGAAACTAGATCCACAAGTATTCGCAATGATAACTCAAAAATGGGGGAGCCCAGACATAGATCTGTTTGCCTCCCCCCAAAACTACCAACTACGGAAATTTTGCACAAGGACAATACCACACACTAGCTTGGAAAGTGGACGCCCTCTCATTCAGTTGGAAAACATTAACAGTGTATGCCTTTCCTCCACTGCCTCTTCTGGCAAAGGTGCTGCTGAAAGCCAGATTAGAGAGGCCACAAATGATACTCATTGCTCCAGACTGGCCATGCCAACACTGGTATCCAATACTAAGGAACATGGCTCAAGGCCCACCATGGATTTAACCTCAAATTCCTCACCTGCTCACTCAGCAAAACAATCAGATTCTACACAGCCAGCTCAAGACTTTAAATCTGGCTGCATGGCAAATTACCTAAACAACCAGTCAACACTTCTCTCTAAAGCTGTAATGGATGTTGTTCTGGAGGCCAGGAGGCCCAGCACCAGGAAAGCCTATTCAGACAAATGGAAAAGATTCTGCACCTAGAACCAGGCTAAAGGCCAAAATCCCCTTGTCCCAAATATTCCTCCGATTCTACAATTTTTAACTGAGATGTTGCACAAAGGACTTTCCTTTTCATCTATTAAGATCCACACCTCAGCTATTTCAGCTCAATAGAACACGGATCCTCCTATATTTTCACATCCATTACTAAGACTGTACCTCAGAGGGGCTAAGAACATAAGACCGCCACGGAGAGCACCAACACCAACTTGGGATCTCAACTTTGTTTTGGAAAAACTTACACTACCGCCCTTTGAACCAGCTTTTACAGCTGATTTACAGTTTCTATCATGGAAAACTGCCCTGCTGCTAGCATGAAGAGTCTCAGAGCTACAGACCCTAATGGCAGTGGAGCCTTTCATCACTCTTCATCAAGACAGAGTCGCTTTACGAACTAACCCTTCCTTTATGCCAAAGGTGGTATCCAGTGTGGCCTTAAACCAAACCATTCATTTGCCCACCTTTTATCCAAACCCCCAGAACAAAGGGGAAAGGCTCCTACACTCTTTGGACATTCACAGGCAAGTACGTTACTACTTGGATAACCAGCTCTTTGTATCCTATGCCTCAGGATCACAAGGAAAGGCTATCTCAAAACAGACCATTCCAAAATGGATAGGACATTGTATCTGGATGTCCTTCAAGGATGCATCTGCAGTCCTAACATATGGGTTGTCCTGCCTCAGGCAGCCCTTCGGTCGGCCGGATTCCAAAGTCTGGGTCTGGCCTCGGCTGATGTCGAACTTCACCCGACGTCATAGCTGCTGTGAATTGGGTATAAAGGCATCAGCCGACGCCATTTTCCTCAGTCTTTCTTGCCTCGCGGTGCCCAAAGCAGAAGCTGTTCGCAAGTGCCGGTCGGTCAGATCCAGAGATTTCTACTACCGAAGACTTCTAAAAAGCTAAGTACCCCGTTGGGGACTCTTTCTTGCCTCAGCCGATGTCAGAAAAAGTAAATAATTGTTTAACTTGTGGGAAACAAATACCTCATAAGGATTTCCACTCTTACTGCCTTCCTTGCTTAGGCCCAGACCACGACGTATCAGCTTGTCTAGCCTGTGCTTCCTTCAACCGACGGACACTTAGACGTCGGTCGGAGTTTGGAGGAGTTTTTTGGTCCCGCTTTTGCTTACAAAATGCCGTCGGAGACTCCGACTTCACAATTAGCTAAAAAGCGTAAGGAAAAGGACCGACACTCGTGGTCCGCGGTTTCGGCCGAAACCACGGTTAAGCCAACCGCGAGTGTCTCGGTTTCGGCTGAAACCGAGTCCTCTGTTCTTCCTTCGGCCGAAAGCATACCTCCGACAGCCGAGGCTTCACACAGCATGGCTGAATCTGCTACTGAAATTTCTCCTGCTGTAGCAGGCACCCAGGATTTATCAGATACTATTCCATTAGACATATCTACTCCTGCACATGGAGCTGCTTGGCCCCCTGCATCTATGTCTATCAAGGCTTTTTCTAGGGCTAAAGCAGCTAAATCTTCTAAGGCCTTGCCTGCTAAAGCCCCACACAGGCCTACCTCTAGTTCCCAAATGCTCAGCCTGGCTGAGGATCTCATTTCTTTGATCAGGGGATCCCAACCTCACCCAGACAGGGCCTCTCAACCCCCTCCAGAGAAGAGGCCTAGAGCAGAGCCCCCGATCCAGTTTCTACTGACTACTCCTCGGATGAGTCAGAACACTCAAATCCTCCAGAAGGCCCTTATTCTCCATATGAGGATTCTGATGCAGAAGACTCCATTCCTTCTGCCTCTCCTCCTGAGGAATTTTCTTTTGGGGAAACCTTACATGCTATGAGAGAGCAATTTCAATGGCAGGGCCAGGATTTTTCAGATTCGAGGAAAAGGCTAAGGACCTTTTTACATTTACCACAGCATAGGCCTTTAGCCATTCCGCCAGTACTAACAGTTGTGGATGATGCATTTAATGATGCCTGTACTGCTCCTGACTCTCTTCCCCCGGCCCCTGCTAAACCCGACAGATATTACAGGGTCCCGGACACACACTTTCACTTGTATAAGGCTCATATTGCAGATCCTGAAACCATTTCACAGGGCCCCAAAGCTGTAGCAGCTGCCTCTGCCGAAAACCCCCTCCCCTCTGAAAGAGAATCTAGAGCATTAGAGAGATGGGGTAAAAAAGTTTATACTTCTGCTACTCTTTCGGCTAGGGCATTAAACTGTCAATTCCACACGATTCAGTGTCAGGAATTTTTGTTAGACCAGCTAAATAAAAAACTGTCCTCTCCTGAACCGATAGACCGTAAGTCCCTTCAGGATTTGGTACATAACACTCAGCAGGTCAGTAATCATTCCTTAAAATGCGGCTATGATGCACTGGAGGCTTCCTTTAGATCAGCTATGACTGGAACAGTGATCAGAAGGCATGCATGGTTAAAAGAGCAATCCTTACCAGACCATGTAAAGTCAAAGCTCCTAGATGCTCCCATGGAGAAACAAAGTTTGTTTGGCTCCCCTGCACAGCAAGTGCTAAAGAAGGTGGAAGAAAAAGCAAAATCTGTCCAAACAGTCAAGGATTTCTTACAGGTCCAACCTCCGAGGTTTAGTAGAAATTGGCCTTCGAAGACTTGGTCCTTTCCAGACACCTCCAGAGCACAGAGAGGCAGAAATAGGCGCCCAAGAGGCAGAGGTCAATCCAGAGGTGCCTACAGGGGACGTCAGTGGCAGCCCAACAACCAGAGATGTACTGCCACAGATCCAGCTACTACCATTTCCACAGGACAGACACAATGACTTGGCTCTGATACCGCCTACCAGGGAACAACTGGAAGCACCCTTAGGCGGAAAGCTAGCCTTATTTTCCGTAAACTGGCATTACATTACAGGAGACAAATGGATTTTACAGACAATAGACAAAGGCTACAGGTTTCACTTCCACACTCTACCAAAAAAGAGAGGAATGCCAAACCTTCCACCAAACCAACAAACAAATGCTCTAGAACAAATCAACCACTTACTAAGGATGAGAGCTATAGAAAAGGTACCACCTATGGAACAAGAACAAGGATTTTACTCCAGACTTTTCCTGGTACCAAGAAAAGAAAACCAATGGAGGCCTATTCTCGACCTGTCTGCTCTGAACACATATCTCATTGTTCCAAAATTCAAAATGCTGACCCTACAGCAGCTTCTTCCCATGCTGGGCAAGGAGTCTTGGCTGGTGACTCTAGATCTCAAGGAGGCATACCTGCACGTCCCTATCCAACCAGATTGCAGAAGATACCTCAGATTTCTTGCAGGATCAGAGCATTATCAATTCTCAGCATTGCCCTTTGGCTTATCTACTGCACCCAGAGTATTCACGAAATGCCTGGCATCAGTAATTGCTCATTGCTGGCTTCAGGGAATTCAGATTTATCCATACCTGGATGACTGCCTAATACAAGCGGACAACAAGACCAAATTAACACAAGATTTGGAAAAGGTTATACAACTACTGCAAGCCCTGGGATACACAGTCAACATGAAAAAGTCAAGGCTGGTACCATCCCAAAGGATAACATTCTTGGGTGCAGAACTGGACACTTCAAATCAAATGGCATTTCTCACAGCAGAAAAGCAAAAGCAACTACCACTCTATTTCAGGGCATTAACAACACAGAACCAGCTTACAGCAAGGAAAGTCCTGCAAGCCCTGGGTTACATGGCATCCTGCATAATATTGATTCCACATGCCAGGCTGCATATGAGGAAGTTGCAATGGTACCTAAGGAATATATGGTCTCAACACAAGCACAGCCTAGAAGCCCAGATTCCAATAATCCCATGCCTGAAGCAAGAATTCCTGTGGTGGGCTCAGGCCTGTCAGTTGAACAGAGGACTGCCTTTCCACAAACCTCACCCAAGCCAGACTATCACCACGGACGCCTCAGACCTAGGCTGGGGGGCACACATGGTGGACAAGTGTATACAAGGCCTATGGACACAAGACCAGCTGAACCTACACATAAATCAAAAAGAGATGCTGGCAGTGAAACAGGCAATTCAGACATTCAGACCGTTTCTTCAACAGGGTCATTTGCTGATAAGGACGGACAACACCACAGTCATGTGGTATATCAACAAACAAGGAGGAACACACTCATATCCTCTATGCCGGATGGCAATGGACCTGTGGAATGTAGCCCTGAACCTCAACATTCAGCTCCAGGCCATTTTTGTACCAGGAAAAGAAAATATACTAGCAGACACCTTAAGCAGAACTACCACGGATGCCCACGAATGGATGCTGCATCCAGACATCTTCAAATCCATTACAAAGAAATGGGGACTACCAGAAATAGACCTGTTCGCATCCCCACACAACCACCAATTGAGGAAATTCTGCACAAGGGCATACCACCCACTTGCTTGGAAGGTGGACTCCCTCTCCTTCATTTGGGAAAACCTGACAGCATATGCATTCCCACCTCTTCCTTTGATGCACAAAGTGCTACTGAAGATCAAAGAAGATCGCCCAAGGATCATCCTGATAGCTCCAGACTGGCCGAGGCAGCATTGGTACCCACTACTGAGAAGTATGTCTCGGACACACGCATAGCCTCTACCTCTAGATGTTCTTCATCTCACATTGCTGCAGTCCTTACACTTGGGTAGTCCGCTGTATCGGTCGGCCCGAATATCAAAGTATTAGGCTGACGTCGGTCAAGGCGCTTAAGACTGACATCAGGACGTCAGGGTACAAATGCGCATGACCGACGTCATATCCTCAGTCTTTTTTGCCGCATGGTCCGATGCAGAAGCAGCGTTGCAAGTGCCGTTCGGCGTTCTGAAATTTTTCAATTCGAGTTTCAGACCGAGTCAAAGTTGGCTAAGTACCCGTTAGAATATTTTAGTTTTTCTTGCCTCAGTGGTTTACCGGATGTCAGAAAAAGTGAATAACTGTATTTCTTGTGGGAAACAGATACGCGATAGAGATTATCATACTTTGTGTATTCCTTGTTTGGGGCCTGAGCACGACGTTGTTGGGTGTCGCTTTGTGCTAGGTTCAATAAGCGCACTATTGCCGAAGGTTAGATTGTGCCAGGTTGGTCTTTGGGAAGCGGTGCAATTATAAGATGCCGTCGGACGCCGGCGCCGCTTCTTCGAAGAAGCGCCAAAGACAAGGCAGCTAAACCCAGGCAAGAAGAGTCGTCTGCACGGACGCGGTTCTTTAGAGGCCAGTGGAACCGTGGTTCACCGGAGGCTTCTCTGGAGTCCCAGGGGGAGACTTTGTTATTGCAGGATGTGGCCTCTCAGGAGGCAGGTCAGGCTGAAGGGGCTTCTCAGGTCACTATACTCCCCTCCCTTCCTAGGGTGGTTAGGCCTTCTCCTTCTGTTTCTAAGGCTTCTCCCAGAGGCAGGCCAGGTTTAGCTTCTGTGGGTGTCACTCCTAGTTCTTCAGGATCTGTGCCCAAGAAGCACATGCTTAAAATGGCAGAAGATTTAATTACTTTGATTAGAGGTTCTTTGCCCCCTCCAGATAAGAGGCCTAGGGTGGAACCAGAGTTGGGGAGTTTTGACCAGCCTTCAGATGTTTCAGAGTCTTCGGCTGAAGACTTGCAGGAGTATTCTCCTTATTCTGATTCTGATGCAGATGATTCACCTTCTGCTTCTCCTCCAGAGGATTTTTCTTTTCAGAGACTCTTCATTCCATGAGGGAACATTTTAAGTGGGAAGGTCAGGACTTCTCTGATTCCAGGAAAAGGCTTAGGGAGTTTTTGCTTTTACCCCAGCATAGGCCTTTGGCTATACCTCCTGTTGTGGATGTTGTGGAAGATGTGTTTGCGGAGGCTTCACTTAATCCTGATTCTTTGCCTCCTGCTCCTGTTAAACCGGATAGGTATTATAGGGTGCCTGAGGCTCATAAATATCTTTATAAGAGTCCTAGGGCGGACCCAGAAACTGTTAGTCAGGGACCTAAGGGTGTCAAGGCCTCTGTTGTAAAAAATCCGGTTCCTCCAGATAAAGAGGCCAGAGCTTTGGATAGATGGGGAAAGAAAGTCTATACTACTTCCACCTTAGCTATGAGGGCTTTGAATTGCCAGTTTCACATGTTGAAATATCAGAACTATCATCTTTCTCAACTGAAGTCTAAGGTAGATGCTCTGGCGGAAGGCATTGAGTGTAAGGAATTACAAGATTTAGTACATGTCTCCGAACAGGTGGGTAAGCATTCTTTACAATGTGGTTTTGATGCTGTATAGGCCTCGTCTAGGGTGGCTGCCACTGGGTCAGTTCTTCGCAGGCACGCCTGGCTGAGGGATCAGAATTTATCTGAACATGTTAAGACAAGGATTTTGGATGCTCCTTTACAGTCTGATGTGTTGTTTGGTTCACCTGTTGAGTCAGTCTTGAAGAAAATGGAAGACAAGGCTAAGTCTATGCAGACTGTTAAAGATTTTTGCAAGTCCAGCCTCGAAGTTTAGTAGGAATTGGCCTGCTAAGGGGTGGACATACCTTCTTATGATTCACAGTCTAGGGTAGATCTAGGCGTGGTAGGGGCAGAGCTCAGTGCTCCTTCAGACCTAGAACAGGGAGTTCTCCTGCACAATCTTCAGGTGAGGGCAGGGCCAGTCCTTTCGTAAACAGGCCCAATGACCTACCTTTTCAGCTGCCAGATCCTTCTTGCCTGGCAGCACCTTTGGGAGGAAGGTTGGCACTCTTCAGGGAAAATTGGAGTTTGATTACCCAAGACAGATGGGTATTGGATATCATACACCAAGGTTACAGGTTTTATTTCCATACCTTGCCTCCTTTCAAAGGCATGCGGACGTTCCTCAGCAAAGACTAGAGGCTCACAAGCAAATTTCTCTGCTGCTCCAAATAGGGGCCATAACGGTCCCTCTGCCAGAAGTGGGCCTAGGATTTTATTCTCGCCTGTTCCTAGTACCAAAGAAGGGGAACACGTGGAGACCAATTTTGGATTTATCTATCCTCAACACTTATCTGGACATTCCCAAGTTCAAAATGTTGACGTTACAACAGCTTTTACCTCTGCTGGGCAAAGATCACTGGATGGTGGCTCTGGATCTCAAGGAGGCTTACCTTCATGTTCCTATCAGGCTAAGTTGCAGGAAGTATCTGCATTTTTGAGCTGGGACTTCTCATTATCAGTTCTCTGCATTGCCCTTTGGCTTATCTACTGCGCCCAGAGTGTTCCACGGTTCTGGCTCCAGTGATAGCTTTCTTCAGGCTAAGAGGAATACAGATCTATCCTTATTTGGACGATTGCCTGATTCTGGCCCAAGGAAAGGACGAACTTCTTCATTTGCAATATGTGATAGCAGTGCTAAGATGCCTGGGGTATTCTGTGAACGAAATAAAGTCCAGTCTAGTACCCTCTCAGGACATGTGCTTTCTGGGTGTGAGACTGAATACAGCATCCCAGATGACCTTTTTGACCCCGGACAAACAAAAGAATCTTTCTCTTTACTTCCATCAATTGTCTCATCAGTCCAGGCTGACTGCAAGGACAGTCCTTCAAGCCTTGGGGTTCATGGCATCTTATATTCTGGTGCTTCCCAATGCCAAACTGCATATGAGGAAGCTACAATGGTATCTCAAAAATGTATGGACACAGCACTGCCAAGATATGGACACTGTCATTCAAATAATACCTTGCATTCAAAAGGAATTTTTGTGGTGGGCTCAGGAATGTCACCTAAACAAGGGACTCTCTGTGACCCGCCAGAGGCGAGTCAGATTCTAACGACAGATGCCTCAGACAAAGCTTGGGGAGCTCATCTAAATGGAAAGTGGGTACAAGACCGTGGCCTGCCAGACTTCAACATCTACATATCAACTTGAAGGAGATGTTAGCAGTCCAATTTGCATTAATAGCTTTCAAGGATTTACTTCTTCCAGGGCAGGTGTTGATTCTAACAGACAACACAACTGTCATGTGGTACATCAACAAGCAAGGGGAACACATTCTTATCCTCTATGCAGGCAAGCAATGATTTTGTGGGAGACTGCTCTCAGTTTACAGCTAAATCTTCAGGCAAGGTTTCTGCGGGGAGCACAGAACTCCTTAGCAGATGTGTTGAGCAGGCAAATTATGGATCCCCACGAGTGGAAATTGGATCCTCATGTATTTCAGAAATTCACAGTGTTATGGGGGACTCCAGACATAGATCTGTTCGCTTCTCCACTAAACTACCAGCTGCCAAAGTTTTGCACAAAAGGTTTCATCCCACAGCTTGGAAAGTGGATGCTCTTTCATTCAATTGGAACAATCTTCATGTATATGCCTTTCCACCTCTGCCTCTCCTCCCAAAGGTACTCCTGAAGGTCAGACAGGACAAGCCAAAGATGATTTTAATAGCTCCAGATTGGCCTCCAGCACTGGTACCCATTACTGAGAAGTCTGGTACGGAGCCTCCATGGCCTTTGCCTTCGATTCCACACCTGCTGTCTCAGGAGAACAGTCATTTACTCAATGTCAAACTTCACTCTCTTCACCTGACAGCCTGGCATATTCTGTTTTAAACCCTGGAGGGTCTCAGCTTCCACAGCAAGTTTTGAATGTTATTTTGGAGGCCAGAAGGCCTAGTACAAGGAAAGTGTACGCAGATAAATGGAAGAGATTTTTATTTTGGAGTACAGCAAAGGAATTTGATGTTTCTAAGCCTAATTTAAGTGTGGCTCTTCAATATCTTACTGAGTTACTGGACAAAGGTTTGTCTTTCTCTTCTATTAAGGTTCATGCTGCAGCAATTTCTGCTCACTATGACTGTGACCCACCATTGTTTTCTCATCCTTTGTTTAAGCAATTCCTTAGAGGGGCAAAGAATATAAGACCCCCACGGAGAGTTCCTACTCCTGCTTGGGATCTCAATTTTGTGTTGGAGAAACTCACTCTACAACCTTTTGAACCTGCAGCTACTGCTGAGTTGAAATATTTATCATGGAAGACTGCTTTTTTGTTGGCCATTACCTCTGCGAGAAGGGTTTCTGAATTACAGGCCCTTATGGCAGTTGAGCCTTTCTTAATTTTCCATAAGGATAGGGTATCTTTTATGCACTAATCCTTCCTTTATGCCTAAAGTGGTTTCTAGTGTGGCTTTAAACCAAACTATTCATTTGCCTACTTTTTATGCAAACCCCAAAATAAAGGGAAAAGATTTTGCACACTTTGGATATACACAGGCAGTTGCGATATTATTTGAGCAGAACTAAAGGGTTCAGGCAGTCTCAGCAATTATTTGTTTCTCATTGTTCCAAATTCAAAATGCTGACCCTACAGCAGCTTCTTCCCATGCTGGGCAAGGAGTCTTGGCTGGTGACTCTAGATCTCAAGGAGGCATACCTGCACGTCCCTATCCGACCAGATTGCAGAAGATACCTCAGATTTCTTGCAGGATCAGAGCATTATCAATTCTAAGCATTGCCCTTTGGCTTATCTACTGCGCCCAGAGTATTCACGAAATGCCTGGCATCAGTAATTGCTCATTGCTGGCTTCAGGGAATTCAGATTTATCCATACCTGGATGACTGCCTAATACAAGCGGACAACAAGACCAAATTAACACAAGATTTGGAAAAGGTTATACAACTACTGCAAGCCCTGGGATACACAGTCAACATGAAAAAGTCAAGGCTGGTACCATCCCAAAGGATAACATTCTTGGGTGCAGAACTGGACACTTCAAATCAAATGGCATTTCTCACAGCAGAAAAGCAAAAGCAACTACCACTCTATTTCAGGGCATTAACAACACAGAACCAGCTTACAGCAAGGAAAGTCCTGCAAGCCCTGGGTTACATGGCATCCTGCATAATATTGATTCCACATGCCAGGCTGCATATGAGGAAGTTGCAATGGTACCTAAGGAATATATGGTCTCAACACAAGCACAGCCTAGAAGCCCAGATTCCAATAATCCCATGCCTGAAGCAAGAATTCCTGTGGTGGGCTCAGGCCTGTCAGTTGAACAGAGGACTGCCTTTCCACAAACCTCACCCAAGCCAGACTATCACCACGGACGCCTCGGACCTAGGCTGGGGGGCACACATGGTGGACAAGTGTATACAAGGCCTATGGACACAAGACCAGCTGAACCTACACATAAATCAAAAAGAGATGCTGGCAGTGAAACAGGCAATTCAGACATTCAGACCGTTTCTTCAACAGGGTCATTTGCTGATAAGGACGGACAACACCACAGTCATGTGGTATATCAACAAACAAGGAGGAACACACTCATATCCTCTATGCCGGATGGCAATGGACCTGTGGAATGTAGCCCTGAACCTCAACATTCAGCTCCAGGCCATTTTTGTACCAGGAAAAGAAAATATACTAGCAGACACCTTAAGCAGAACTACCACGGATGCCCACGAATGGATGCTGCATCAGACATCTTCAAATCCATTACAAAGAAATGGGGACTACCAGAAATAGACCTGTTCGCATCCCCACACAACCACCAATTGAGGAAATTCTGCACAAGGGCATACCACCCACTTGCTTGGAAGGTGGACTCCCTCTCCTTCATTTGGGAAAACCTGACAGCATATGCATTCCCACCTCTTCCTTTGATGCACAAAGTGCTACTGAAGATCAAAGAAGATCGCCCAAGGATCATCCTGATAGCTCCAGACTGGCCGAGGCAGCATTGGTACCCGCTACTGAGAAGTATGTCTCGGACACACGCATGGCCTCTACCTCTAGTTCCCTTTACTGCTAACACAGAACAACTTCAAGGTCCTACATCCAAACTTGAAAACACTGCAACTAGCTGCTTGGAATATTACATAAAACAAAATAACCCAGATTTATCCCAAAGGGTTAAAGACATTATCCTGGAGGCTCGCAGACCCTCCACAAGGAAGACTTATTCAGCCAAATGGAAAAGATACCTCATTTGGAGTGCAGCAAAAGGAGAAAATGTATCATTAGCAAACATAGCTAACATCCTGGAATATTTAGCAGAACTTTTCCACAATGGCCTGTCTTACTCCTCCATTAAGATTCATGCATCAGCAATTTCAGCAGAATACAACATGGATCCTCCAGTCTTCTCTCATCCTCTACTCAGGCAGTTTCTGAGAGGAATTAAAAATGTAAAGCCTCCAAGGAAGCCACCTTTGCCTACATGGGACCTTAACTTTGTGCTGGAAAAGTTAACACTTCCCCTTCGAGCCAGCAGCAACAGCAGAATTACAGTTCTTATCTTGGAAAACTGCTTTCCTGCTTGCAATCACTTCAGCAAGAAGGGTTTCTGAATTACAGGCATTAATGGCAATACAGCCCTTCCTTATCTTCCATCAGGATAGAGTGTCCTTGAGAACTAACCCTACTTTTATGCCAAAGGTGGTCTCCAGGGTATCATTGAACCAAGCAATCCACCTACCAACATTCTTCCCCAACCCACAGAACAGGGGGGAAAGGCTACTACATACCTTGGATGTGCACAGGCAATTGCGCTACTATCTGGACAGAACCAAGAACAATAGAAAAACTGACCAGCTTCTGGTAGCATATGCAACAGGAATGGAAGGAAAAGCAATTTCAAAACAGACAATCTCAAAATGGATAGGAAATTGCATTAGATTTTGTTACTCTTTTCAGGGAAAGACAACTCCAGAAAACATCAGACCTCACTCCACAAGAGCTACAGCCACTACTACAGCCTTCTTACGAGGAGTGGCTACCAAAGACATTTTAGAGGCTGCTACTTGGAGCTCCGTGCATACACTTGCCAAGCATTATAATCTACCTTTATACTCCAGATCCCGAGCAGGTTTTGCAACTGCTGTTTTACAAGGGATCTTAACTACATAATCATCTTAGTGCCTCCTCCCCCAGTTTGGCTATGGTATTCTACCCATATGTTAGGACTGCAGATGCATCCTTGAAGGACATAGTACAGTTTTGTACCTACCATAAATGTAGATGTCCGAGAGGTATGCATCTGCAGTCAGGATTACCCACCCTTCTTCCCCTCTGTAGTACTCCTAGGGTATTTGCCCATCTTGTAGCTAGCTGGGGGAATCTATTATGGTGTATTTGTTTGTATATATGTATATACATGTTTATTTTTGTTTGCTCTCTACTGTTTGGAATCATTTGCATTTATCCAAATTTAGCCTTCCTAGAGGGCATCTGGCATCTGGGGCAAGAAACACTGAGGAAAATGGTCGCTGATGCCTTTATACCCAATTCACAGCAGCTATGACGTCGGGTGAAGTGCGACATCAGCCGAGGCCAGACCCAGACTTTGGGATCCGGCCGACCGAAGGGCTGCCTGAGGCAGGACAACCCATATGTTAGGACTGCAGATGCATACCTCTCGGACATCTACATTTATGGTAGGTACAAAACTGTACTTTCTGCTACACACACCATGGGAAACCTGTACCTGGTAACATTAGGCCCCATTCCACCAGGGCTACAGCAACATCAACAGCCTTCCTCAGAGGAATACCAACCAAGGATATTTTGGAGGCTGCAACTTGGAGTTCAGTGCACACCTTCACCAAGCACCATCACTTACCTCTATACTCTAAAACCAGAGCTGGCTTTGCCACTGCAGTTCTGTAGGGCCTACTAGCTTCTCCAAACCCTGTTTAGTTCCACCGCCCATCCTTGGCTTTGGGATTCAACCCAAGTGTGATGACTGCAGCAGTGTAACATGATGAACATAGTACAGTTTTGTACCTACCATAAATGTAGATGTTCTAGTGTTCACACTGCTGCAGTCCAAGTTACCCTCCCTCCATCCCCTCTGACCTAGCTGAACTTTTGTATACCTTTCTGTCCTGTACAACCTTTGTGGTGTATTTGCTTGTAACTGAAGGTATTCCTTTTATTTCTTTTATATGTTTTATTAGCAATATGTATTGCCTACCTACTTGGGGGCAACTGACATCTGGGGCAAGAAAAACTGAAGAAAATGGCGTTGGATGCCTCTTGTATACCCCTGGCGCACTGACGTCATTGAAGAAGCGACAGCAACCAACGCCGGACCAAGACTTTGGAACTCTGGCCGACTGCGGGACCGCCTGAAGGCAGGATAACCCAAGTGTGATGACTGCAGCAGTGTGAACACTCGAACATCTACATTTATGGTAGGTACAAAACTGTACTTTTCTTTCCTAAATTTGAGAATGAAGGGGAATACATGCTATATCTGTTAGATCTTCACAGGCAATTATGTCTTTACTTGCATAGAACAAAAGAAATTGGAAAGATCAATTATTTGTGTCCTTTGCAGACACTAAATTGGGAAAACTTGTTGCAAGGGTAACCTTAGCCAGATTGCTAATGAATTACATGTCATTCATCTACAACAAGTTGAGTCTAACATTACCAAAACCTTTATTCAGCTAGGTCCATGGTAAATTATTCAGTGTTTTTATCTAGAGTTTCCATGGATGACATGCGCTGCTGCAACATGGGCCAGTCTTCATACTTTTGTAATTACAAACTGGATCTGGTTTTGAGGGGAAGAGCAGCCTTTGGCTCAGCTGTGCTCAGGAATATCCTTCCTTAGAGTCCACCTGGGAATTTAGGTAGCTGGGGGCTCTGTCCCAGCAGTTGAGAATAAAATGAAAACTGACATCAAATAAAAAAGCTATGTACTTACCCTAACGTTCCATATGTGTTGTTCATTTTCATTCTTCCTCAACTTCCCGACCAACCCCAACCCCTTTTCAGTATGAATTTCTGGAAGGACGAGAGACCATAAGGACCCCACTGTCCTTAATATTGAGCTCCAGATATGACTTTTCTGTTAGGAAAGTTATAGTATTCCTTTCTACCTTATGCAAGACGGCAAACGGGATATGGGGTGTGTTAGGGGTTGGTGCTTTATGGGTAAGGGAGGAGCTTGAGATCTTTTTGGTTACCACGAGCTTTAGTAACGACTGAGTCAGATCCAAGGATCAGATTTGAACCTAATATTTGAGGGAGAAAGTAAATGGACAACACAAATGGAACATTATGGTAAGTATATAATCCCTTTTTTTTATGGAATGCCTACAAAATGAAGGTTTTAGTGTAGAAAGTCTAACACAGGTTATATCACAGCATGATGGAACGAGTTTCCTAAGTAAGGAGAAACAGGAGGAGCAGGAGACATCTGAAGAGGAAATATGGACATGGGAAAGAAAAAGATTTATGCAAAGGGGAAAAACGAATTGATGCAAAAAGAGCAGCACCAAAATATTTGAAGGGAGATGCAGGCAAAGGTGTCCGGATGTGGAAAATTTTACAATACAAAAAGTAAGAAAACAGAGGAAACGTAGAAAGAGTATTAGTAATGGAGAAGTTAAAGAAATAGAAACTGAGGTTATGGATTACATGCACTTATGGATTACATGCAAAGTGAAGAATTTAGTGTAGAAAATCTAATTCTGATAACACCACAGCAGAAGAGAGCAATGGATCCCCAAATTAAGGAGAAACCAGTGGAGCAGGAAACATCTGATCAGTTGCATATCAACACACTGTGGAACCTTCCCTAGGAAACCACTACTAAAGTTCAGTTGGAGTTGCACAGCAAGGAAAGGAATAGGAAATTGTGGCAACTGACACAATGTTATGGAGTGATAGGCCAGTGAGTTCCCATATGAAAGAGCAACGGATGATGCAGGCTGAAACTGAAGAGAGTGAAAGTTCAGTGAAAGAAATAGATTACAAAAAGTCAATAAAACCCAAGAGGTTAGAAGTCTGATAAAACAAATGAGCACTAATTAGGACTGTTCATAGAAATTCTTGTGATATAACAGAAGTAAATAGGATAGATTACTGTGCAACTAAGTTAATAACAGTCTTACCACAAAAACACAAGGCAGTAAGGGAAAGGAAAGGAAGAAATAAAATGCCATCATGGATATTCTGAATAGAGAAAACTGTAAACCAGTTAAGACAAGACGTGTCACTGTTAACAGTATAGAAGTGGGAACAGCAGATCAACAAAAAATACTCCGAAAGATGGACGTGATTAAAGCAATGCGCAGTATTAAAACAGATCGGATCTATTGTGCACTATTGCAAATAATAAACTACAAATGTCTGCACAGGCAGAAAGACTTAGAAGATATGCAGAGAAATATAAAGAAATAAAGTAGAAAATAAGCAATGTACTGATGACCCCAAAAAAGTTTTATACCGAATTGGGAAACAAGGCAAAAGAAATTGAAACGCCATTGAAAAAAGTAGATCTATTTTGTAGAAATATGTATGAAGAACCTGTGATCCATAACTAAGATGCTGAATGGAGAGAAGTAGTAAAAGAAAGAATAAAGTTCAGATGTACATGATATGAAATGGGATGGTCAGAGAAATTGAAACAAAGTTAAGAAAAGCTCCTAATTTGAAAACCCCAGGCCCAGATGCAGTACCTAATTTCTGGCTGAAAGTATTAACATTTTTACATTAAGTAGATAACCAAAAACTCAAACAGCGTGTCCAAAATGTCAAAAAACTTGGTAAAATAAAAGTGACACGACAAAGGCTGCAGTCTCAAAGTTAAAAAAAAATTTACTAGTGCACATAAAACAAGTGCTTTCACTGGTTTGCTTCATCAGGTCTAATAATGACACTACAAAACACACACCTTAAATACACCTCCCTATCACATGTTAAAATCAATTGGCATTCATTTCAAAAATATTTAAAGGTAAAATACACAAAATAAAAAACGTGTATAACAATAGACATATTAATATCATGAACATATTATCAAAACTTTTAATACGTATATCTAATTTATTCATATAATGTAATATTTCATCTTCTAATGGGTCTGGACTTTAATTTAGGTCTGAGGGATGCATTCATTTAACCCATTCCCTGCATCACCCCTCATCCTAACTATCCACGTAGATTGAAGTTTCTCTGTTCTCCGACGTATATCCCCCTGCCTAGCATTCTCATATACCCTACCTATGGCTAAAAATGTAAAAGTATGTGTTGCATCTGTATTTAAAACATGCTTTGCAAGGGCATTAGTTTAACTTCCCTTACTAATGTGATAAACATGCCCCCTTATGCACTCCTTAAAAAATCTATCAGTTTTACCAGTATGAAACTAATGTACAATGAGCAAGGTATACTATATTCTGTTTCACAATTTGCCGAGACATTAAAAGTAGAAGTTCTACATTAATCAGTATGTAGGAAAACACCGCTAGTGTCTAAATAATGACAGTAGTTACACTTCCCACAAGGCCGTGTACCACTCAAATCACTATCATTAGATCTGAAGTAGTTACTTCATTTGATCTGCAACCTGTGGGTAGTTGGATCCGACAGCTTTCCAAGATTCAAGATCCGAGCTCCTAGCTCCTCCCCCCTACCCATAATCCCTTACTACCAACCACATTACCTCAGATCGTTTTTTGCCGCGGCTAAAGACAGTTGCTTCTTAGTGAAGGGCTCCTGGCCTGGTGAGATTGTTCCTTTTTCTATAGCTATTTCTAATTTAAATTGTGTGTGTGTGTTGTTTAGCGTCGAATCCTTCAAAACCCACTTAAAAAAAAAAGCTCTTTTTCCTTAGTTTAAATTTGTCTCTCCCCCTCCCCCCGTAGTGTTTGGGTGTGTGTGTGTGAGAGAATTTATGGCTGAGTCTAAGGCTATATTTTCAAAATGTACTGAGTGTGGCCACAAGCTTTCCCCAGCTGATGGCCACACTCAGAGTGTTTTTTGTCTGGGGGCAGCGCATTTATCGGAGGCCTGCCAGATTTGTGCGGCCTTCAACCCTCGGGCACTTAGGGACAGGAAGAACAAGCTGATCCTGGCGGGAAAACTCCCTCAGGAATCTGCTTCTTCTTCCTCTCCCAGCCGGGTTCAAGCTACTCCTGTAGCTTCGGCGCCGGCTACTCCCTTAGCTATACCCGGGACTCAACCTCCCTTATCGGGTACTAGCTCTGTGGAGTCTGGTTCTTCTTCCCACAGGGAGAAGAAGAAACATAGAGAGAGAGAGGGTCATTCTTCAAAGAGGCGGGCCGAGTCTCATCCCTCGGCTCCGCCTGAAAAGATTTTGAAGTCCCCTGAGAGGGTCTCCGGATCCTTATCCTCTTGGCTCCGTTCACCTTCCTTTTCTCCGGAGCCGGAGGAGGAGGATAGGTCTCCTTCGAGGTCTTCGAGGCGGCCCTCCCGGCCTGCCTCGACTACCTCCTCGTGGTCTACTAGAAGCATCTCCGAAGCAGACATGGATCGGATGATGCGAAGATTTTTACAGACCCAGATGCAGATGGGGATGCTCTTGCCTCCTTGGGAGGAGTGCAGCCCCATCTTTGCCCGATCGCTCCTTCTCCGACCCGTTATCGGGTCTCGGAGTTGTCTGATCCAGGCCCTTCGGATCCGGGATGCCGGCACCGACAGGGATAGTGTCTTCGACGACTATACCTTCGAGCTTGTCGGATCCAAGCTCTCGGGGCCGAGGGTTGAGCATTGGGTCCGAGGGGGTGGTTGTGTCTTCAGCGCCGATTGGGGCGGAGCACACCACTACCTCAGGTCAGATTGCTTCGGCTCCGACCCCGATCCTATCCTTGGAGCCGAGGAGGTTGCTTTCTCAGGCTGGTGACAGTGAATCTCCCTCTGCTTTTGAGGTAGTGGAGGGGGTACTGTCGAGGTCATCCAGGTCCCCGACCGGGCCTTCGGATCCACCCGTGCCCCCACTGTATCAGGGTCTGTCTTCGATCATCCATCCATCTGGACAGCCTGCCCAAAGCCTCCAGTTAGTTCCTAGGGAGGAACACCAACCGGTGGACGAGCCCTCTTTGGACAGCCCCGCCGAAGAGGTGCCTCGGAAGCACCAGTGCAAAAGGAGGCACCTGGACTCCCCCGAGTCCATTACCGATGATACGGAGGGTTCCCCAAGGTCACCCCCTGAAGATGTCTCATTTGGAGACATCATGGAAATGTTGCGTATAAGAGGGGGGTGGTCTGCCCAAAAGCCCTCCCTGGACGAGTCCATATTTCTGGAGGCCTTTGAGGCAGGCCCATCTACCTCCTGGGTGTGTCCCCCAGCCGACCGCTTGGTGGACCTAATTACCACCAGGGCTTGGAAGGAGCCCGACACCGTGGAGCCTATCCCTAGATGCCCAGATAAGGTCCTCAGCCCTCCCTCTGATAGACCTTCTTGGTCAAAAGGCATGCCTGTTGAAGCTATGTTGGTGGCGGCGGCCACTAAGAAAGAACTTGCCCAAGAAAGTTCTTCGGTCCATCCGCCGGACAAGGAGTCCCGGGCTTTGGGCCGTATTGGGAAGCGGATGGTTGCTTCAGTGACCTTTGCCATAAGGTCACTGAACTACATGGCACACACTATCAGGCTACAGCGTGACTTAATTAAAGAATACGCTGCAGCCCCTCCGGAGTCCATGTCAGTCCCAGACAAAAAGGTTTTTGAGACTCAAATGGCCACTCTAAAGTCCATATCAAATACATCTATGCGGCTTCTTTCCCTTGCCACGGAAGGAGCCGCTAGAGCTAGCGGAGCGGGAGTAGTCTTGCGACAGCACTCCTGGCTCCACCTTTGCGACTTCACGGATCCCTTTAAGGCATCCTTCGCGAACGCCCCTTACGATGGTTCGGCCTTATTTGGCTCATCAGTTCGCGACACGCTAGTCCAAAGCGAAAAGGATGGGAAGACGCTGTCGGAGTCCGCTTCTCTAACCCCCAAAGATCTTTCTCCAGGAATCAGAGGGGGCAAAAGAAGCTGTGGTTCCGGAAATCTCAGCAATCCCGTCCTGCTGCGGACAACTCGTCCTCTAGAGGCAGAGGAGGACAAGGTGGACGCCGGCCCAGAGGCAGAGGGGGCCCGCGTAACTTTGGGTCTAGAGAATCTTTATCGGAGGGACCCGCGCAACAGCCCTGAGGGCTTGCCTGATTGTCCCTCTCTGGAGGCAGTCGGGGGGTGATTATCGGAGCACCTGTCAAATTGAGAGTCCATTACAAATGATCGATGGGTGCTCCGGATAATATCCAGAGGTTACACAATACCGTTCTTGCACCCCCCCCCCCAAACAGCTCCCCGATGTTCCACCCCATCAAAGGGAGTCTGCAGCTCTAGAAATTTCGGGGTTGCTAAGAAAAAAAGCCATCCAGCCCCTCCCCCCAGAGCAGTCCGGATTGGGTTATTACTCCAGGTTCTTCTTGGTGCCAAAGAAAACGGGGGACCTCAGACCCATTCTAGACCTTTCGTCCCTGAACCTGTTCATACCCAAGGAAAAGTTCCGGATGGTCACCTTCCAATCTATTCTCCCCCTTCTGCAGGAGAACGACTGGATGTGCTCGTTGGACCTCAAAGATGCGTACTACCATATACTAATGGACAGACGATCCAGGAGGTTCCTCCGCTTCCGGCTAGGAGCCAGTCATTATCAGTTCAGGGTTCTTCCATTTGGCCTAACCTCAGCCCCCAGAGTGTTTACCAAAGTCATGGCAGTGGTTGCAGCCCACCTGAGACTCCAGGGCATTCAGGTGTTCCCTTACCTGGACGACTGGCTCCTCACCGCCCCCAACAAGCATCTACTGGTTACGGCGAGAGATTACGCCCTATCTCTGTTTGGTCATTTGGGCATTTCAGTGAATCTAAAGAAATCCTGCCTGTGCCCCACTCAAGCCCTAGAATTCATAGGGGCCAGGTTGGATACTCGAATCTCCAGAGTGGTTCTGACATTGGTCAGGCTGAACAGTTTGTCTCGCCAAGTTTTGGACATTCTTCGGAGCCCCGCTCCTCCAGCAGAATTAGTCCTGAGGGCGTTCGGGTCTATGTCAGCAGCGATCGGCCTTTCTCTCCATGCCCGTCTGCGAATGCGAGTGTTACAATGGACTCTCCAGGTCCAATGGTCACTATCGGTCCATCCCTTGGGCATGCCGATTCCTCTGAGCAGGGTATGCAGGGACTCCCTACTTTGGTGGTTACAGGCTCAGGATCTCAAAGAAGGGAGACCCTTTGTGATTCCCCCAGTCAAAGCCACGTTGACCACGGACGCTTCCTGCCTCGGGTGGGGCGGGCATTACGCAGGCAAGTCCGTCCAAGGCACATGGACTTCTTTAGAGACTGCATTGAATATCAACGTCCTAGAGATGAGGGCAGTGCTGTTGGCGTTGCAAGCTCTCCATCACCTTCTACCTCTGGGGACTATTGCAGTCCAGACGGACAACATGTCCGTTGTCTGGTATATAAACAAACAGGGAGGGACCAGGTCTTACCCCGTGTGTCGAGAAGTCATGAGAGTGTGGGAATGGGCTATTTCCACCAACCGCTTTCTGATAGCAACGCACATTCCGGGGCGGTCCATCATATTAGCGGACAACTTAAGTTGGGTTTTTCTCAGCCCTTACGAGTGGTCTCTGAATCCCTCTGTCGCGAAGCAGATATTCCTCAATTGGGGTCAACCTCGCTGCGACCTTTTTGCCTCTCCCCTAAACTCAAAATGCAGCGATTACTTCGCGATAGTTCCCCCCAGAGGGGAATCCCCCAGGGATGCTCTGGTTCATGCTTGGCCGCCCGGTCTCCTTTATGCGTATCCTCCTCTTCCTCTGATGACGAAATTCATCCAGAAAGCCTGTCAGTTGGGGAGCAGAGTGATTCTCATTGCCCCTTTCTGGCCTCGACAAGTCTGGTTCCCCTTTCTGCAGTCTGTTTGCCCCCCCCCCCCCCCCCCATGGATTCTGGATCCCAGACCAGACCTAAACTTGCATCCGACGAGATGCCACACTCCGGACCTGGTCAACCTCAGGCTCACGGCCTGGTTTATCCAGTTCCGTTAATGGCAAGGACTCCCGGTATCTCGTCCCCGGTTAAGGCCATTCTGGTGGGAGCTCATAAGCCATCCACCAGAAAGCTCTACATCAGTAAATGGAAACGCTTTTCCATCTGGGCAAAGGATAAGGAATTAGATCCCTTTACGGATGTCCTTCAAGAATGCAACTGCAGTCATAACATATGGGTTATCCTGCCTCGGGCAGCCCTTGGTCGACCGGATTCCAAAGTCTGGGTCCGACGTCGGCTGATGTCGCATTTCTCTCCGACGTCAGAGCGGCTGGAGTACATAAGCATCAGCCGACGCCATTTTCTTCAGTCTTTCTTGCCGTGCGGTGCCCGAAGCAGAAGCAGTTCGCAAGTGCCGGTCGGTCAGCTCCTGTATTCTTCGAATCCGAAGTCATCAAAAAAGCTAAGTACCCCGTTGGGGACCCTTTCTTGCCTCAGCCGATGTCAGAAATTACTGAAAAAGTTAATAATTGTCTGTCTTGTGGTAAACAAATACCTCATAAGGATTTCCACTCTTACTGTCTTCCTTGCCTTGGCCCAGACCACGACGTCTCGGCCTGTGTCGCTTCAACAAGCGCACTCTCAGGTGCCGGGCGGAGTTCGCTGAAGACTTTTTCGGTGAAAAATTTTCGTATACAATGCCGTCGGATATTCAGACATCGCAAACGCCCAAGAAATGAAAAGACTGGGACCGACATCCTTGGCCCGCGTCTACCACCGACTCCACGCCAAAACCTACCGCGAGTGCTCCGGTTCCTTCTGAGATGGTTATTCCACCGCTCCGAACCGAAGACACCGCAGTACCGACGACTCCGATACCAGATACCACTCCGCCAGTTATAGATTTTCCTCCGGATACTGAAACCGAGGAAATGCCAGAGACCATTGCTGTAGATAAGGTCACTCCTGCACGTGGAGCTGCCAGGCCTCCTATGGCCATGTCTATTAAGGCCTACACTCGGGCTAAGGCAGCCAGCAAGACTAAGCACCTTACAGCAAAAACCTTGACTCAAACTACTCCTGAGACACAAATCATGTCTATGGCCGCAGACTTAATTTCCATGATTAGAGGTTCACAGGCCCATCCTGAGAGAGCATCCCAGCCTCCTCCAGATAAGAGGCCCCGGGTTGATCCCTCCGAACCTATCCCCACAGATGATGACTCTGAGGACTCTGTACACTCAGAGGGCCAGGAAGACCTCTTTCAGACCTATGAGGACTCGGATGCAGAGGATTCCATCCCCTCGGCCTCCCCTCCTGAGGATTTTTCTTTTGGGGAAGTTCTGCATACCATGAGGGAACATTTCAAATGGCAAGGCCAGGAATATTCTGATTCCAGAAAGCGCCTTCGAACCTACCTTAAAAAGCCCCAGCACAGGCCCCTAGCTATTCCTCCTGTACTTGATGTTTTGGATGATCTATATTCTGACTCCAGTGTTACCCCTGATTCTCTTCCTCCTGCCCCAGACAGATATTACAGGGTCCCAGACACACACTCCCATTTGTTCAGGGCCCATACTGTTGATTTAGAAACTATTTCTCAGGGACCTAAAGGTGTTTCAGCTTCCACCTCTAAAAATCCCTTGCCTTCCAACAGGGAAGCTAGGTCATTAGAGAGATGGGGGAAAAAGGTGTACACCTCCACCACTTTATCTATGAGAGCTTTGAATTGCCTTTTTCATATGTTACAATATCAGGATTACCTGTTAGATGATTTACAGAAAACATTGGCCTCTCCTGACCCTTTAGACAGGAAGTCTTTGCAGGAAGCTGTACATAATTCTCAGCAAGTCAGCAATCACTTTCTGCAGTGTGGATATGATGCATTGGAGGCTTCATGTAGGGCAGCTATGACAGGGGCAGTCATTCGCAGACATGCATGGTTAAAAGAACAACCTCTACCAGATCATGTTAAGGCAAAACTTCTGGATGCACCCTTGGAAAAGAACAAGCTTTTTGGTGCTAATGCTAAAGATGTGTTAAAGTCCATCGAGGAAAAAGCAAAATCAATTCAGACGGTCAAAAGATTTCCTCCAGGTTCAGCCCCCCAGATTCAGCAGGAATTGGCCTTCAAAGAACTGGTCCTTTCCTAATCCTGAAAAATTTCAAAGGGGTAAGAACAGGTGTGGCCGTGGAAGAGGACAATACAGAGGTTCTTACAGGGGACGGCAATGGCAGCCAACAAACCAAAGAAGTGACACAGGGGTCTCCCCTACCCCTCAGACACAATCTCAATGACTTTCCTCTACCACCGCCAACCAAGGAACAAACAGAAGCACCCTTTAAGGAAAATTATCTGTGTTTTCAGACAATTGTCACAGATTGACAAAAGACAAATGGATTTTGGACATTATAGACCAAGGTTACAGGTTCCATTTTCACACCTTACCCAGAAAACCAGGGCATGCCAAACCTACCACAAAACCAGAGGGCAGAGGCTATCAAGCAAATTTCTCTGCTGGCTCAGATAAAAGCAATAGAAAGAGTGCCACAACAAGAACAAGGCCAGGGGTTCTACTCAAGACTGTTCCTTGTGCCAAGAAAAGAGACTCAATGGAGACCAATACTGGATTTGTCCGCATTAAATACTTTTCTCATAGTACCAAAGTTCAAAATGATGACTCTTCAGCAACTCCTTCCCATGCTGGGCAAGGGGTCTTGGCTGATTACTCTGGACCTCAAGGAGGCATACCTGCATGTCCCTATCAGACACAGCTGCAGAAGATACCTCAGATTTCTTGCAGGGCCAGAGCATCATCAATTCTCAGCATTGCCATTTGGCTTATCTACTGCGCCCAGAGTATTCACAAAATGCCTGGCTTCAGTAATTGCTCATTGCAGGCTCCAGGGGATCCAAATTTACCCATACCTGGACGACTGCCTTATACAAGCGGACGACAGACTGATGTTGAGAAAAAACTTGAACTATGTCGTACAATTACTTCAGGCTCTGGGATACACAGTCAACTTTCAAAAGTCAAGACTTCAACCATCCCAGCAAATAACCTTCTTAGGAGCCAATCTGGACACAGCCTCTCAAATGGCTTACCTGACAGAAGACAAGCAAGAGAATTTAACTCATTATTTCAAGGGTTTGGCAAAACTCACCCAGATGACTGCAATGTGATTCCTACAGGCCCTGGGTTACATGGCATCCTGCATTCTCCTGGTTCCATTAGCAAGACTACACATGAGAAAGCTTCAATGGTACTTAAAAAGCCTATGGTCTCAGCACAACAACAACTTAGAGGCAACCATACCGCTCATTCCATGCCCGCAAAAGGAATTCCTATGGTGGGCCTCGGTAAGCCAGGCAAACACAGGTATGTCATTCAAAAAAACTCAGATAACACAGACCATGACCACAGATGCCTCAGACATTGGATGGGGGGCGCATATGGAGGGCAGATGCATACAAGGACAATGGTCTCCAAAGGAAACACATCTGCATATAAACCAAAAGGAAATGCTGGCAGTAACGCATGCCATTGAGGCCTTTCAACAGCAACTTCAACAAGGCCATTTACTGATACGGACAGACAACAACACTGTGATGTGGTATATAAACAAGCAAGGGGGCACCCATTCCTACCCCCTTTGCAGACTGACAATGAATCTTTGGGAAAAATCACTGAGCCTGAACATACACTTACAATCCCAGTTTGTTCCAGGCAAAGACAATGTGCTGGCAGACAGCCTAAGCAGGAATTTCATAGATCCTCACGAGTGGAGGTTACACCCAAGGATCTTCACACAACTCACCTCGACATGGGGCAGGCCAGAAGTAGACCTATTTGCCTCTCACCACAACCATCATCTGAAAAAATTCTGTTCAAGGACATACCATCCACAAGCTTGGAAAATAGATGCTCTTTCATTCAACTGGAACTTCCTAAAAATCTATGCATTCCCACCTCTGCCACTGATGACCACAGTATTACTGAAGATCAAAGCAGAGAGACCCAAGGGGATCCTAATAGCTTCAGACTGGCCAAGACAACACTGGTACCCGCTACTATGGAGCATATGTCACAACAAGAAGTGGGCCCTTCCCCAATGGCCCCTACTTTTGACTCAGCACAACTTCAAAACAGTGCATCCAAACCTTCAGACACTGCAGCTGACAGCCTGGGAGATCCCATGAATAACCTCAATCTATCTCTCTCCAAGGAAGTTCAGCGGATACTAACAGAAGCTCGAAGACCATCCACCAGAAAGGTTTACTTGGCAAAATGGAAGAGATTCAGCATTTGGAACACCAGCAAGGGTCATGATGCATCACTATTGAACATCCCACTCATCCTGGAATATTTGGCAGATATGCTTTAGAATGGACTCTCATATTCTTCCATAAAGATACATGCTTCAGCTATTTCAGCTAGATATAACACTGATCCACCTGTGTTTTCACATCCTTTGCTAAGGCAATTCCTTAGGGGAATCCAGAACATTAAGCCACCAAGAAAGGCTCCAGTGCCAGCTTGGGACCTCAACTTTGTCCTGGAAAAACTGACTCTACCTCCTTTTGGCAGCTTCAGTGGACTTACAATTCCTCTCATGGAAGACAGCTTTCCTGTTGGCAATTACCTCAGCAAGAAGGGTTTCGGAACTACAGGCCCTAATGGCAATACCACCGTTCATAATCTTTCACCGAGACAGGGTCTCCTTAAGAACCAACCCTACTTTTATGCCAAAGGTGGTATCCAGGGTCTCTTTAAATCGAGCTATTCATCTGCCTGCTTTCTTCCCCAATCCTGAAAACAAAGGGGAAAGACTTTTACATACCTTGGACATTCACAGACAACTTCGCTACTACCTGGACAGAACCAAGACCAGTAGGAAGTCTGATCAACTTTTTGTAGCTTACGCCCCTGGAGTACAAGGGAAAGCAATTTCAAAACAGACTATTTCAAAATGGATTGGACATTGCATCAGATTCTGTTATTCCTTCCATGGAAAGAGTGTGCCAGCCAATGTCAGACCACACTCCACCAGAGCTACAGCCACCTCTACAGCATTCTTAAGAGGGGTGCCTACAAAAGACATTCTAGAAGCTGCTACATGGAGCTCCGTGCATACATTTTCCAAACACTACAACCTTCCTCTATATTCCAGATCCAAAGCAGGCTTTGCTTCTGCAGTCCTGCAGGGATTGATAGCTACACCATCCTTTTCTTAGAGCATTCCACCTCCCCACAGCTAAGCTATGGTATTCAACCCATATGTTATGACTGCAGTTGCATTCTTGAAGGACATAGTACAGTTTTGTACCTACCATAAATGTAGATGTCAGATAGATATGCAACTGCAGTCGGATTTTCCCTCCCTCCATACCCCTCTATGCCTTGGGTCCACTCCTATCCCTCTTCCTCTTAGCTGGGGATATCTGTTATGGTGTATCTGTTTATTGCTTACTTATTTGTTTGGAATCCTGTTTTTTCCTTCCAATTTGATTACAGCCTTCCTTGGAGGGCACCTGGCATCTGGGGCAAGAAACACTGAAGAAAATGGCGTCGGCTGATGCTTATGTACTCCAGCCGCTCTGACGTCGGAGAGAAATGCGACATCAGCCGACGTCGGACCCAGATTTTGGAATCCGGCCGACCGAGGGCTGCCCGAGGCAGGACAACCCATATGTTATGACTGCAGTTGCATATCTATCGGACATCTACATTTATGGTAGGTACAAAACTGTACTTTCCTATTCCTACTATCCTGGACTTCCTATCCCTCCTTTTTAGGCAGGGAGCTAGTGCGTCCACCATTAAAGTCCAACTTGCAGCCATCTCTCATTATCATGTGGGGGATGGTGTAAATTCTTTGGCGTCTGCAAAGATATGCAAAGCCTTCTTAAAAGGCGTGTTTCTCTTAAAGCCTCCCGTTAAGCCGGCTATGCCTCCATGGGATCTTACTTTGGTGTTACAAGCATTAACAGGACCACCTTTTGAACCGGCGGCCTCAGTGCCTTTAAAATTCTTATCTTGGAAAACAGCCTTCTTGGTTGCTATTACCTCAGCCAAGCGGGTATCAGAGTTGCAAGCCTTGTGCGTTAAGTATCCATACCTTATTTTTCACAAAGATAGGGTGGCCCTCAGGACTAATCCTTCTTTTCTACCTAAGGTAGCCACAGAGACTAACATTAATCGATCTTTTAACCTTCCTGTTTTCTTCCCGAGTTTCCAAAACAAAGGTGAATACATATTGCACAAATTGGATGTCCACAGACAGCTACATTTTTACTTGCATAGGACTAAAGATTTTCGCAAGTCAGACCAGTTGTTTGTTTCTTATGCTAAGTCAGCCATGGGCAAACCAACTTCTAAGGTGACAGTGGCAAATTGGATCTCTCAATGTATTAGACAAGCATACATTTCAGCTGGGAAGCCAGCACCGATTGCCGTTCGGGTGCATTCTACTAGATCTGTGGCTACCTCAACAGCTTTTTGGTCTAGAGTTCCAGTAGACGATATTTGTTCAGCAGCTACCTGGTCTTCTTCCCATACGTTCATTTCTCATTACAAGCTAGACATGATTTCCAGAAGCAGGGCTTCCTTTGGATCCGCGGTGCTTCGAAATATCCTTCCGTAGGGACCACCCAGAGCCTTTAGGTAAGCTGGAGACTCTGTCCCACAGGTTGCAGATCAAATGAAGTAACTACTTCAGATAAAGAAGTTATGTACTCACCATAACGTTCCATCTGAGTAGATACTTCATTTGTCTGCAATCGACCCCCCCTGCCATCCCCCGAACCTCGGTAAGGTATTGTCCTTTGGAGAATTTCTTCTCCGTCTTTAGCCTATAGGGCAAAATAACCGATCTGAGGTAATGTGGTTGGTAGTAAGGGATTATGGGTAGGGGGGAGGAGCTAGGAGCTCGGATCTTGAAGCTTGGAAAGCTGCCGGTTCGGATCTGAGGTCGGATCCGACTACCCACAGGTTGCAGACAAATGAAGTATCTACTCAGATGGAACGTTATGGTGAGTACATAACTTCTTTTTTCATTACATGGATAACATAGCCTCCTTCTTATAGACTTACTATTCCTATACATAAATGTTGGTGTAGCATCTATAAAATGCATTAATTCAGGGTCAGTGGTCAATATACTCCACTTCCTATTGTCGGTCTAATTTTGTACATCCCTAGTGTAACGTAAATGGACCTTGAGCTTGGTCACTATTTTATCCATTCTTTTATTGGTATTAGATGTTCATCGTGCATACAGCTGCAGTCATAACAGATGGGTTCTCCTGCCATCAGGCGGGTCCTCGGTCGGCCGAATTCCAAAGTCTAGGTCCGGTGTCGGTTGTCTTCGCTTCTTCCCTGACGTCAGTGCCCGAAGCAGAAGCAGTTCGCAAGTGCTGGTCGGCCAGCTCTTGCGATTACGAAAATTTGGAAACCGAAGTCTTCTTGAAAGCTAAGTACCCCGTTGGGGAAACTTTTCTTGCCTCAGACCGATGTCAGACAAAGTTAATAATTGTATTTCTTTTGGGAAGCAAATACCGCATAAGGATTTCCATTCCCTCTGTATACCTTGTTTAGGCCCAGACCACGACGTGTCTGTCTGTCGCTTTTGTGCTACATTCAACAAACGCACCATTAAGCGTCGGGCGGAGTTCGCCCAGCATTATTTTGGGAAAGCATTTAACTATATTATGTCGTCGGATACTCCGACTCCAGTTTTGTCTAAAAAACGCAAAGATAAGGACCGACACACGAGGTCCGCGGCCTCTACCGACACCATGCCAAAGCCGACTACACGTGGTCCAGTTCTCAGCGAGGCGCCTACGCAGCCCCTGACTACCGACGACACTTCTTTGGCCAGGTCTCCTGTGCCCGAGGTCGCAGGCTCCTCGGCCCACACCCCGACTACAGATACCGAAGCCACTCTTGGCATTGAAACTCAGAATGTGGACAGGTCCACCTCCACTCAAGGTGTCTTCAGACCTTCCTCTTCTTTTTCCATCAAGGCTTTCACTAAGTCTAAAGCAACCATGCACTTTAAGAGACAAGCTACACAGGGCCCATCTCCAGGCCCCATGCCTAAGAAACAGATGCTTAAAATGGCTGAGGATTTAATTACTCTTATCAGAGGTTCTCAGCCCCCACTGGACAAAAGGCCCGGAGTGGAGGAAGATTCCCCCTCCTCTGATCAGGGCTCCATTATTTCAGAGCACTCTGATGATCAGGAACATTCTTACTCCCCTTTTGAAGACTCTGATGCGGAGGAGTCCATCCCTTCTGTATCCCCCCCTGAGGATTACTCATTTGGAAAAACTTTGCATACCTTAAGGGAACACTTCCACTGGGAAGGCCAAGATTATTCATATTCCAAGAAAAGGCTTAGGGAATTTCTCTTGCTACCTCAGCACAGGCCTCTGGCTATACCTCCTGTCTTGGACATCCTAGATGATGTTTACTCTGAGGCCTGCCTTAACCCGGACTCTCTACCTCCAGCTCCAGTTAAGCCTGACAGGTACTACAGGGTTCCTGACTCTCACCAATTTCTATACAAAAGCCATGCTGCTGACCCAGAAACCATCTCACAGGGCCCCAAGGGAGTTAAGGCCTCCACTGCTAAAAATCCATTACCTTCCGAGAGATTCCAGATCCTTAGAAAGGTGGGGAAAAAAGGTATATACCTCGGCTACCTTAACCATGAGGGCCTTAAACTGTCAGTTCCATATGCTAAAATACCAACAGTTTTTGTCATCACAATTGAAAAGTAAAATGTCACAACCTGAACAACCAGACTTGAAGGAGTTGCAGGATTTGATGCATAGTGCAGAACAAGTGGGTAAACATACCTTACAATGTGGTTTTGATGCTCTAGAGGCCTCATATAGAGCTGCTGTTACAGGATCAGTCATATGTAGGCATGCCTGACTCAAGGAACAAGCCTTGCCTGATCATGTCAAAGCTACATTGCTAGACGCCCCTCTTCAAAAGGATGTACTATTTGGTGCTAATGCTGAGGAGGTACGGAAAATGGAGGAAAAGGCTAAATCAATGCAAACTGTGAAAGATTTTCTACAGGTACAACCCCCACATTTTAGTAGAAATTGGCCTTCCAAAAACTGGTCCTTTCCTGCCACTAACAGACCCCAAAGAGGCAGATACAGACGCCCGAGGGACAGTGGACAATCCCAAGGATTGTTTAGAGGCAGACAGTGGCAAGCTCCTACACAAAGAGGTGGTGAGGATAACTCGCAATCTTTCAGAAAGCAAACCCAATGACTTTCCCCTTTGCATGCCAAGCAAGTCTCAAATGGCAGCCCCCTTAGGAGGAAAGCTGGCATTATTTTCAAAAAATTGGTATATTGTCACAAAGGACAAATGGATCCTGGACATTATAAACAGAGGCTACAAATTCTATTTTCACACCCTTCCAAAAATGAGAGGCATGCCAAACCTGCCACACAATCAAAGGGCAGAGGCACAAAGGCAAATTACAGATCTCATAAACATGAAAGCTATTCAAGAGGTACCTACGCACGAACAAGGTCAAGGTTTTTATTCCAGGCTATTTCTGGTACCAAGGAAGGGAAAAGATTGGAGACCTATTTTGGACCTATCCATCCTAAACACATTTCTACTTGTACCAAAATTCAAGATGCTCACTCTACAGCAACCTCTTCCCATGCTGGGCAAGGAGTCTTGGCTGGTAACATTGGACTTCAAGGAGGCATACCTGCATGTCCCAATCAGACAAAATTGCAGAAGGTACCTCAGATTTCTTGCAGGTTCAACCCATTAACAATTCTCTGCATTGCCCTTTGGCTTATCTACTGCGCCCAGAGTATTCACGAAATGCCTGGCATCAGTAATTGCCTACTGCAGACTTCAAGGGATACAAATATACCCTTATTTGGATGACTGCCTGATCCAAGCGGACAGCAAGCACATTCTTCTGAAACATCTGGCTTATGTAATAATGTTGTTGAACTCTAGGATACACAGTCAACAAAAAGAAATCAAGGCTAATACCTTCTCTGAAGATAATTTTCCTGGGTGCCAATTTGGACACAAACACCCAGATGGCCTACCTCACGCCAGAGAAGCAGGGGCAACTAATTCAATACTTCAGAGCACTAGCAAATTACACCAGGCTGACTGCAAGAAAAATCCTGCAGGTTCTGGGATTCATGGCATCTTGCATCTTACTAATCCCATGTGCAAAGCTGCATATGAGGAAACTACAATGGTACCTGAAAAACATATGGTCTCAATACAGCCACAGTTTGGAAACAATAATACCACTAACTCCATGTCTGCAAAAGGAATTTCTGTGGTGGGCTCAAGCATGTCAAACAAACACAGGTCTTCCATTCAGCAAGCCTCAAGCAAATCAAGTCATCACAACAGACGCTTTGGACTACGCCTGGGGGGCGCACATGACAGATCGATACATTCAGGGCAAATGGTCCCAAAAAGAAAAGCACCTTCACATCAATCAAAAGGAAATGCTAGCAGTAATAAATGCTATTATAGCTTTCAAGGACCTTCTACAACCAGGTCAACTATTGATGAGAACGGACAACACCACAGTTATGTGGTACATAAACAAACAGGGAGGAACACATTCTTACCCCCTGTGCAGACTGGCCATGTCACTTTGGAACATGGCCATGGGCTTACAAATGGAACTACAAGCACAGTACTTGCCAGGCAAGGAAAACATGCTGGCAGACAACCTAAGCAGGAATATGACAGATCCACACAAATGGAAATTGCATCCAAAAGTTTTTACAGAAATAATCCAAGAATGGGGAAGGCCAGACATAGATCTCTTTGCCTCCCACAAAAATCATCAATTGGCAAAATTCTGCTCCAGGATCTTCCATCCAAAGGCCTGGAGAGTGGACGCTCTCTCTTTCAGTTGGACATCAATGACAGTTTATGCCTTCCCACCTCTTCCTTTGCTGCCCAAAGTCCTATTGAAGACCAGAGCAGACAGACCACAGATGATCCTCATTGCTCCGAACTGGCCAAGGCAACACTGATACCCACTCCTGAGGAGCCTGACGCATTCCCCACCATGGACCCTGCCTCTAATGCCTCTTCTGACTCAGCACAGCTTCAAAACTCTTCACAGCCATCTAAAAACACTCAATCTAGCCGCATGGAAGATTCCTTAGCATCACAACAGGCCCTACTCACCAAGGAGGTGCAGGATGTCATTTTGGAGGCCAGAAGGCCATCAACTAGAAAAGCTTACTCCGCAAAATGGAAACTGTTTTGTGTCTGGAATGAGAAAAAGGGCCAGGATCCCAATTTACCTCAAATACTACAATATTTGGCTCAGCTGCTAAGCAGTGGACTTTCATTCTCCTCCATCAAAATCCATGCCTCAGCCATTTCTGCAGAATACAACACTGATCCACCTTTATTCTCTCACCCTCTCAAGACAGTTCCTCAGAGGGGCTAAGAATCTAAGATCCAAGGAAACAACCAATACCTGCTTGGGATCTTAATTTCATTCTGGAAAAACTGACCTTGCCTCCCTTTGAGCCAGCTGCCTCATCAGATTTGCAATATTTGTCCTGGAAAACAGCTTTCCTTCTGGCTATCACCTCAGCTCGTAGAGTTTCAGAACTACAGGCTCTCATGGCTGTCCAGCCTTTTATCATCTTCCATCAGGACAGAGTTTCTTTACGAACCAACCCGTCCTTTATGCCTAAAGTGGTATCCAGGGTAGCTTTAAATCAGGCCATACATTTACCTACTTTTTATCCTAATCCTCAAAACAAAGGGGAGAGATTACTACATTCCTTGGACATCCCCAGACAACTGCGTTATTATTTGGACAGAACAAAGCCTTTCAGAAAATCAGAACAGCTCTTTGTGGCCTGTGCTGTAGGAGCTCAAGGAAAGCCAATTTCCAAACAGACAGTCTCAAAATGGATAGCCCACTGCATACGCTTTTGATATTCCTTTCATGGCAAAACTGTACCTACAGGCATTAGAACTCATTCCACCAGGGCCACAGCCACCTCTGCAGCTTTCCTCAGAGAAGTTCCTACCAAGGATATTTTGGAAGCAGCCACTTGGAGTTCTGTGCATACCTTCTCCAAGCACTACAACCTACCATTATACTCCAAATCTAGAGCAGGCTTTGCCACTGTAGTATTGCAGGGCATTTTGGCTCCTTCTAGTTCCACCTAGTGCCTACCACCCCTTTCTTAGCTTTGGGATTCTACCCATCTGTTATGACTGCAGCTGTATGCACGATGAACATAGTACAGATGTAATGGAATCCTATCTCGCCTACATTCATAACTGATGGGTTCGGAGCCGATCCGTCGGCTCCGACTCGGCCACTGTACATTAGAACGAAGTCTCTCATTGGCTGGGCTACCCCTTATCCCATAATGCACCACGCCTGCCTCCCCAGATCTCGTTTGCCACTTTTCAAGCTGGACGTGGTCTCGACTTGGCTGGAGCTAAGTATTTTTTTCTTGTCCTTTTGGTCTTTTTTGACTAGGGTTTTTAAACAAACAGCTGTTTTAACAGCTTTGTGTGCGTTTGTGGTCAGTTTGGTAAAAAATTTAAATTTATTTCTTTCGTGCTACTACTGGACTGGGCAAGGCCCGTTTAAGTTAGAGGGCTTAAGCCCGTTTAAGTTAGAGGGCTTTAGCCCACGTAGTTCCTTCTCTGTGTATTTCACCTGTTGTGTCGGGCTAAGCCCGTTTAAGTTAGAGGGCTTTAGCCCATACCTTAGTTACTGTTTTTTTTCTTGCTGTCAGTTACCTGTTCTTCTTCTAAAATGTCTAAGGAGCAAAAGTCAGGTTTCAAAAAGTGTGTAAAATGTAATTATAAAATGTCTATTACGGACAGCCATGCTGTCTGCGTGTACTGTTTAGAGCCTAAACATTTACAGGATACCTGCAGTGTGTGTCACGCTTTTTCCTCTAGGGTTCTCCAAGAGAGAAAAAACAAATTGATATTTAGGGGTCTGATTAAGCCTTCATTTGAAGAAGCCTTGGCTTCATCTCCTGTTTCTAAAAAGAAGAGATCGTCGGCTCCAACCAGTCCATTGGGCCCGACATCCAAGAAGCATAGAGCGTCTGCTCCGACCAGTCCGTCGGACCCGACAGCTAAGAAACAAGGGTCGACTTCTTCTTCCTCTGCTCCAATGGCTTCGAAGCCGATGGCTGAAGTCTGCCTCGGTGCTTCTCACCTCGGCTCCATTGGTGTCGGAGCCGCAGGTTAGTGCATCGAGAGGCCAATCACCTACTTCGGCTCCATTGGTCTCGAAGCCGTTGGAGGTGTGCAGCTCAGACTCTTCCCCCTCAGCTCCGGAGCCTCCTTCGGCGCCGACACTGTTGCAAACGGTCCCGGTCTCGGGTCCGATAGTACTGGAACCCTTTCGGAGCCGATCCCCTGCTTTATCGGAGCCGAAGCAGAAGTCTTCTCGGACCCGATCTGTTTCCTCCAGATCCTCTAGGCTGTCTGATTCGGATTTGGATAGGGTTATCCAGAGGCTGTTCCAGTCCCCAGTTTTTACAAAAATGATCTCTGCTCCAGCTCACGCGGCTTTGGAGCAGACTCCACATCCCATGCATTTGATTCCTCCTCCGACCCCTTTGGAGCCGTTGGAGTCGGTGCAGGTAGAACGGAGCGGAATCGTCCAGTCGGAGCAGGGACCCCCTCAGAGTTTCTCAGCTCCGACCTTCATTCCTACCCTGTCCTCTGTGTCAGGGTTTGGTACCGGGTCTTCCTCGGCGGGGGCCGAGAGCAACACTGTGGAGCTAGTCTCTTCGATGCCCAGTCTTCCCCCCGGAGCATCGGCCGCAGGTATTCCCAGTACCGTTGTGGTCTCTCAGCAAGTGCCCTCTGCAGAGTCTGGAGGTCCTGCTTTTGAGGCCATGAGGAGTGCGCTGGCCATGACCTTGCCGGTTCAGCAGGTTTCTACCTCACCGTCCCAAGTTTTGGGTACTGGTGCCTCTGGAGACGTTCTTTCCCGCGACAGTGGGGCCCCAGGGCCTGAGGATACCCCCTTGGGGGGGTTCCCTTCTTCCAGGGGGTCCTTCTGAATCTGCTTTGGATGAACCCCCAAGGAAGAAACTGTGTAAGAGGAAGCACGTTGATTCCCACAATGAATCTGTCACTTCAGATACTGACCTCGATGATGCGGAGGGGTCCCCTAAATTGTCCTCGGATGACGTCTCTTTCTCAGATATCCTTGAGATCTTGAGACAGGCGATTGGCAATCCAAAGCCCCTACCGCTGAGGAGTCAGTTTTCTTCAAGGCCTTCGGGGCCCAGCCCTCCTCCTCCTGGGTGTCTCCACCTTTCGACGAGTTATTGGATCTAATCTCTCGGAGGGTGTGGGAGCATCCTGATACGGCGGAACCAGTGCCTGCCAGGCCCAATAAATTTCTTTCAGCCCCTCCCCAGAAGGCATTCCTCACTAAGGGTGTTGCAGTTGATGCTATGGTGGTGGCATCTGCCACTCAGCAGGACGTGGCAGAGGCTTCAACGTCCGTTCATCCTCCTAATAAGGATTCTAGGAGCATGGATAGGTACAGGAAGCGTACCCTTTCTTCAGCGACCTTTACTCTGCGGTCGCTGAACTATCTCTGTCATTTTACAAGGCTCCAAAGGGACCTCCTCAAGGAGTTAGGAGAGTCCCTTGCAGGTAACCTTCCTGAGGCGTTGGCACAGACCGTAGGTGCCCAGATGTCTACCCTTTCTTCTATTGTCAACTCGTCCATGAGGCTCATTTCCTATGCAGCCAAGGGGGCAAGTAGAGCAGCGGGCACAGGAGCGTCTCTTAGGAGACGAGCCTGGTTACGCTTGTGTCCACTCACGGAGGCCTTTAAGTCTTCCTTCGACGCCCCCTTTGATGGGTCTTCGTTGTTTGGACCCAAGGTGAAGGACACACTTACTCGGTGCGAGCAGGAGGGCAAGACCTTGACTGCTGTTGGGGCCCGTTTTTCCGCTCCCTCTAGACCTTATCCCAAGGCCCAGAGAGGAGGGAAAATGTGGTTCAGGAAATCCCAAAAGTTCTTCTCTACTCCACTGAGTGATCCCCCCTCCAGAGGCAGGGGGGGGGGCAATTCAGGAAGACACCGCCCTAGAGGTGGCAGAGGCCCCCGTAACTCTGGAGACCGCGACTCCTTTCGTGGTTCCTCCTATCCCCAGCATCCCTAGGATGTTGCCCGGCTGTGCTTCTCTGGAGCCGGTCGGGGGTCGTTTTGCGAAACACCCACAGGCTTGGAAATCGATAACCAAGGATCAGTGGGTGCTTCGCATTGTAACCGGAGGCTACCTCATCCCCTTTTTCAAGCCCCCTCCTCCTACAAGGAGAATCCCGGACGTGCCACCCAGTCAACGGGATCTGGCAGCCGTAGAAGTTTCAAAGCTGCTAAGCAAAGGGGTCATCCAGCCCGTCCCCGCCGACCAGATCGGATCAGGAACTTACTCAAGATTATTTTTGGTGCCAAAAAAGACAGGGGACGTAAGGCCCATTTTGGACCCAAGTTCTTTGAATCGTTTCGTGAAGAAGTCCAAGTTCCGAATGGTCACCCTTCAATCCATTCATCCGTTATTGGAGAAGGATGTCTGGATGTGCTCCATAGACCTCAAGGACGCTTACTATCACATTTTGATACGTCAGAGTCCAGGAGTCATTTACGCTTCTGTCTAGGAACCAGTCATTTCCAGTTTTGTGCACTTCCCTTGGTCTCACCACAGCCCCCAGGGTGTTTACCAAATGTCTGGCAGTGGTGACAGCTCACTTGAGAAGTCTAGGATTCCAAGTGTTTCCCTATCTCGACGACTGGCTCCTCACTGCCACCTCCAAGCATCTACTGATTCGAGCGCTGAGGGCCACAGTATCCTTGGGCCTCTTGCTAGGGATCACGTTCAATTGGAAAAAATCTGTGCTGCGGCCATCTCAGTGTATCACCTTTATAGGCGCAGAGTTAGACACAAAAAGAATGCGGGCATTTTTGCCATCAGACAGAATTCAGGTTCTACAATCACAAGTTCTAAATTTGTTACCCAAATCTCGAGTTCCTGCCAGACAGATTCTTCAGTTATTGGGCACGATGGCTGCAACTATCCTCCTAGTACCGTTAGCCAGGCTGCACATGCGGGTGCTGCAATGGCTATTATCGGTTCAGTGGTCATACCAAGAACTCCCTCTGAACCACCTAGTTCTGATTACGGACAGTTGTCGTCGGGACCTCCGTTGGTGGCTATGTCGGTCCAACCTGGACCAGGGGGCGTCCCTTCGCCCTTCAGCCCCTTGTTGCCACAGTGACCACGGACGCCTCCCAGATAGGGTGGGGGGGGTCATTATCTGGACAGGTCGGTCCAAGGCACTTGGCAGGATTGCGAGGTGCACCTTCACATCAATATCCTGGAAATGAGAGCGGTGCTTCTGGTTTTACAGGCACTTCATCATGCTCTCCCCCAAGGTACTATTGCCATCCTATCCAACAGCATGTTGGTAGTTTGGCACATAAACAAGCAGGGCGGAACCAGGTCCTACCCCCTTTGCAGGGAGGCCATGAGAGTATGGCACTGGGCCATAGCCTCTCGACGTTTCTTAGTAGCCACGCACATTCCAAGAAAAGCCAATGTGATTGCAGACAGGCTCAGCAGGACTCTCCTGTTGCCACACGAGTGGTCCCTCAACAACAGAGTGGCTGCGCAGATCTTCGCCAAATGGGGTCTCCCTTGTTGCGACTTGTTCGCCAGCCCCAACAATGCGAAGTGCAGAGAGTTCTTCACTCTGACTCCCTCTCAGGGGCAGTCTCCCAGGGACGCTCTAGCCCACAATTGGCCCCCGGGTCTGCTTTATGCCCCCCCCCCGATTCCCCTTCTCCCGAGGGTGATTCAGAAGGCTCTTCATGTCGGGTGCCACATGATTTTGGTCGCCCCACATTGGCCCCGTCAGGTTTGGTTTCCATTCCATCAGAAGCATGCGGTACAGGGCCCCTGGATTTTGGGCCCATTGCCGGATCTGTTGTCCAATCCGTCGGGACACCCTCATCCGTCCCTCTGGTCCTTGCGACTGGCTGCTTGGTTACTCCACTTCCATCCTTAGAGATCTTTCTCTTTTTTCGGAAGTGTTGCACATCTTGTCTTCTTCCCACAAGCCGTCTACCGTTAAGCTGTATTCCAGCAAATGGAAAAGGTTTGTTTGTTGGGCCCAGCAGCGAGGCATTGATCCTCTTACGGCCCCAGTTCCGCAGGTCTTGGAATTTTTAGCTTCATTGTTTCATTCAGGCTCTTCAGTCTCCACAATTAAAGTTCAACTGGCGGCTATATCTAATTTTCATGTTGCTATAGAGCCTTCTTTAATGGCTAACAGACTTTGCAAGTCCTTTCTTAAGGGAGCCTGGCTCCTCAGGCCTCCTATGGCTCATCCCATGCCCCCTTGGGACTTGAATTTGGTTCTGGCCTCCTTAACTGCCCGTCCCTTTGAGCCGGCAGCCACTTGTGATATAAAATTCCTATCGTGGAAAACTGCCTTTCTAGTGGCAATAACTTCTGCTAAGCGTGTTTCGGAGCTTCAGGCCCTCTGTTCTTCTCCTCCTTATTTGATTTTTCACAAAGACAGAGTTTCCCTTAGATTGAATCCATCCTTCTTGCCTAAGGTAGCGTCCCCTTTATGCATCCAGCAATCTTTGGAGCTCCCAGTTTTCTTTCCAAATTTCTCTAGTAGAGCAGAATATACCTTCCACCAGTTGGATGTTCACAGGCAACTGCGTTTTTTCTTAGATAGGACCACTCAGACACGAAAATCTGACCAACTGTTTGTGTCCTTTGCGGAGAATAGGTTAGGTCTACCAGTTGCCAAAACCACCATTGCCAAATGGATTAAGGATTGCATCTCTTTCATTTATTCCCAGTCAGGCAGAAAGTTGCCTTTCCCACTCAAAGCTCATTCTACCAGGGCTATGGCCACCTCCGTAGCTTTTCACTCCAAAGTCTCAGTAGATGATATTTGTGCGGCTGCTACGTGGTCTTCTCCGCACACTTTCATTTCTCATTACAAGGTTGATGTGGCTTCCCGAGGCAGAGCTTCATTTGGTTCCGCAGTTCTCAGGAGTGTGTTCCAGTGAGCCACCCGGGATTTTAGGTGCTAGGGACGCTGTCCCATCAGTTATGAATGTAGGCGAGATTAGGATCCCATTACATCTTTTAGTTATGTACTTACCATAACTTTGGATGTATGGGATCCATCTCGCCTACATACATACATACCCACCCTCCTTCCCCCTACCTTTTGGATTTGGAGGAAATAGTGATCCTACTGAGCTCTCCTCTGGAAGGGCTCTGGTAGTTTACAGTTATTGGTATGTGTTAGTATGTATGTATGAAAGCGAACAAACAAGATCTGGGGAAGCAGGCGTGGTGCATTATGGGATAAGGGGTAGCCCAGCCAATGAGAGACTTCGTTCTAATGTATAGTGGCCGAGTCGGAGCCGACGGATCATCTCCGAACCCATCAGTTATGAATATAGGCGAGATGGATCCCATACATCCAAAGTTATGGTAAGTACATAACTAAAAGTTTTGTACCTACCATAAATGTAGATGTTCGAGTGCTAATACAGCTGCAGTCCAGGTTTCCTTCCCTCCTTCCCCTCTTGGGACAGGCCTATAGGCTAACACATCCTCATACAACCTGATTGGGGTATTCATTTATGATGTATTTGTTTGCAACTACTGTATTTTTATTATATTGCACTGCATTATTACACAAATTTATGTATTCCTTCCTTCTGGGGGCACCTGACATCTGGGGCAAGAAAAACTGAAGAAAATGGCGTTGGCTGGTTCCTTTATACCCCTGTCGCACTGCCGTCAGGGAAGAAGCGACGACAACCGACGCCGGACCTAGACTTTGGAATTCGGCCGACCGAGGACCCGCCTGACGGCAGGAGAACCCATCTGTTATGACTGCAGCTGTATTAGCACTCGAACATCTACATTTATTGTAGGTACAAAACTGTACTTTACCCCTTCTACTGCAAAGAAAAAAGGTTTCGCTGTGGTATTCCCTCAGACCTAAATTAAAAGTCCAGACCCATTAGGAGATGAAATATTATATGAATAAATTATATATATATATATATATATATATATATATATATATATATATATATATATATATATATAAATATAAAAGTTTTGATAATATGTTCATGATATTAATATGTCTATGCTTGTTGTACATGTTTTTTAGTTTGTGTATTTTACCTTTAAATATTTTTGAAATGAATGCTAATTGATTTTAACATGTGATAGGGAGGTGTATTTAAGGTGTGTGTTTTGTAGTGTCTTTATTACACCTGATGAAGCAAATCAGTGAAAGCGCTTGTGTTATGTGCGCAAGTAAAGGTTTTTTTTAACTTGGAGACTGCAGCCTTTGTCGCGTCACGGTTTTATTTTACCAAGTTTTTCGACTTTTTGGACATGCTGTTTGAGTTTTTGGTGGTCCTGTTTTTGTATCTACTTTTGTTGTCACCAAGCTCAACTTTATGGCCGAGAAAGGAGTTGATATAGGAATTGTTGAACTAGACCATGATGTGACTGTTTATGCTGGTAAGAAGCCTAAAAGTTTTCTGCAAGCTCTGTCTGTGAAGACTAATCCATTGATAAACTGTGTTGGCGATGATGAAGCTGACAAATCAGTGGATATTATTAATGTAAAAATACAATTATTCTCTTTGAAGAAAGATTTGTATAAATTAAAACTGAGTCAGTTTCAGAAGTTCCACTTTGAAGCACGTCTAGCTAAAGGCATTGTACCAAGGGGTCTGAGAATTTAAAAAATGCCATCTTATATTAATGGAGATAATTTTTTGATGCTTGAATGGCTAAAAGTGAATTTACAAGCCAGCTTCGGTTATCTGAAATTGTTAATTGATGCTTCTGACAGAGAGACTGAAGTGTTAATTAAATCTATCAATTCTAAACATGCTGAATTTGATTTATACTGAAGCTGTTCTCGAACCTTTTCTTACTGACCTACTTCATGAACTTAGGGTCTATGAGAATAAGTTGCAGAAAGATTTCTAATATTTGCAGTGACCGGAAAGATTTTCCGGTATTGTCTTCACTTGGCCCAAGGATGCAGGTCCAGCTACCAATGGGACTTCCGTACAAAAAAGTTCCACTGTTGGCAAGGCAACCACGCAAGTATCGGATGATTTGGGTATATACGCGAGAAATGAGGATATGTCTAATAGTGATTCAGGTTTATGTAGTGACGAAGTACAACTGAATCTCGTTTCTATTGTAAAGGAAGCTGGTGCACGCTAGGAAGTGTTTGTCACTACAACCCAGGTACATCATGATCCTGAAACTTGTAGTAAGCGTAATGATGATGGTGTGAATGTGATGAATGCTGCAGGTGCCCCTTTAGGTTCGTACCAGTTAGTTTCCACTACCAATAAAGGACCAGCATTTGAATTCAGTGAAGGAGCAAGGACTGAGTCGGAGCAGGAATCCGAACTAACGAAAATGGGAATGGACTGTAACACAGGCAAACACTATAAAACAAGCCTTTTCGCAAGTGAGAAAGGTTTAGTTTATAACCTCTCGCAGGTTGCTTTAACTGAATCAGAGTTAAGTGTATTGCAGAAGAGCTCATCGTTTGTGCCCTCTTAAATCCCTTGACTATACGGATGTAATATTTGATATCAAGCTGTTTTCTAGAAATTTAATGTTGAAGTGTTTGTATGACAAGCATACTATGAATAATAATGATGGTTCTGATGTTAATATGATTTTTAAGAGACCAAGTACTTTTATTCCAAAATGAACTCTTCTTATAACAGCCTTTGAAAAACTATGTATACAAGATGTTTATGACTTGAAATTTAAACAAAGTAATGATATCATATGAGACCTTCCAATCTAATAAGGAAGAGAGGGATGCATTAAGAAGTTTAGAGTTGAATCTTAGTGTTATTGTCTGGCCAGCCGATAAGGGAGTCCTTTGGTGGTTTTGGACAGGGCTTGGTATATGTGTAAGATTGTTGTAAGATGCTGCATTTTATGAAAAAATTACTGAAGTGCAACTGAATAGCGTTAGCTATAATTTACATGTGCTTTTGAACTGCTTGTTGGATTTGAAATTGACAAAAATCTTTATTCATTATTTATGATAAGCAAGCCTATGATACAAGGCCTGCCTAAACTCCATAAAGGTAATTCAAATCCTCCCCTTAGACCTGTAGTTTCGGGCAGGAATTGGAGCACCGAGACTATCTGTATATGTTGAAAAAAAATTAAGGCCAATTTTGAGTGGGTTAACACGTTTTAAGAGATATCAAGCATTTTTTACAAGATTTATATGGCTGTATAGAAGAAACTAGTGTGAATGTAATTTTTGATGTTCGTGTTTCACTGTTGCAGCCATTACATTTGGGTAATCTGCTGGCAGGTTGCCCTCAGTCGGCCTGTAAATGTAATTTTTGTTACAATGGACGTAGTGTCCCTGTTCACTGTTATACCTAATTCTGTGGGTAGCAGCAAATAAAGCAGTAAAACCAGGCTCTCTCACCACGAAACAGTTGGAAGCAGCTGGAATATTCAGTAAATAGCCCAATGTCACCAAAATAAGATTTTTTAGTAGATCAGCATCAGTTTTCAGTATAAACTTGACCGTAGACCAGGATAGATTCAGCAAAAGAGAACATTTATTTAAATGTGAGCGCTTTCGCGTAGCAACTACTACGCTTCATCAGACAGTACATTAACATTTAAAACTTCAGTTTATATAATAAAAAGTAGTAAAAAGGCGCCAAAATTAAAATAAGTAATTAGTTCATTAGAACAATTAATCCATTAGACAAAATAACATGATCAGACATTTCTAAAAGACCTTAGATTTGAGCAGTATCGTTCAAAGTCAGGCAGTACTGTGTCATTTATTATTTCGTTAATAATGTGAACACATATAAACACAATTAGAACGAAATGTTTATCAAATAAATAGATAAATAAATGAATAGATAAAACATTATATGTTCTGTGCGAAGATGTTATTAGTGAAATTCTGTGATTTATAAAAATACAGATGTTTTATGATGAGCGCGTAAATGCATATATATAAAAATATAAAAATAGATGAATAAATAAATGAATGGATAGCTAACATGTATATAAATAAGAAAAATATATAAATAGGTGTATGTATAAATGTATAAATATATAGATAAATACTGGTCAATTCATATATAGTTTATAATTGTGCATGCTTTATAATATTAAACTAATATAATATAATATGAAGTGTATAGATGTCTCTATCTAACTATAAAACAACAACATATGAAGACATTTAGTGTATAAACTGATTAAGTACATGACCAGAAACACCAAAAATGAAATGTAATCTAAACTAATTAAATAGAAAAATTTTAAAAATATATATATTTATATATTTATAAAATATATTTAAAATATATTTAAGAATGCATTTAAAATTGTAGACTCAACATAAAAAATAATATGTATATATGTATATGTATATGAACTTATGCAATGTAGAATAGAATGTTAGGAATAAATTAATTGTGAATCAATAGAATAAATATTAATGGTTCAAAAATGTACAGTTGTTTAACTTTGAACTTGTATGTTAAATTAGTTTATGTATAAAACACACTTAAATAATAAAAGAATACTAGATTAAGGAGATGGAATAATATTTGGTCCTTATCTAGCTTCCAAAGCAGGCTTGATAGAGATATGGCTGTTAATGCCAGGGGGTATATGAGCAGCCAATCTCAAAATCCATTTCAGTTCTTTATTATTTAAGATCAGCATATTATCACCACCTCTTTTATTATTTGCAATTATTTCTAAGACTCTAAAGTCAAAATAATGTAAAGGATAATCTAGTATATGTTTTGCCAAGGCATTCAGTTCATTTTTTCTTTTTATGTCATATAAATGCCCATATATCCTATCTTTCAGACATCTTTTAGTAAGTCCGACATAGAAAGCTTGGCATTTCTTGCATGTTGCAAGATAAATAAGGTTCTTTGTGCAGCAATTAGCAAAAAACCTTGGTCGGAAGATATAATTCATGGTAGGGTGGTGAAATTCAGGCATATTAGAAATGAACTTGCACCTATTACAGCTGTGGCAAGGAAAAGTGCCAATCTTATGACTAACAGGTAATGCTACTGGATGAGTATAGCAATTATCATTGCACAATATCCGTTTGAGATTCAGGCTATTTCTGAACATGAAATGGGGTTTTACCCCCACGATTTGCCTGACAAATGGATCCATAATTAGGACCTTCCAATTATTGTAAAAAATCTTTTTAATATCATTAGTAATACTTGTATAGTTTAGGGTTACAGATACAAATTTTGTCTGTCTATTTATATTTACCCTTTTTCTGGTACTAACAAGTTTATTTTCTATCTGTGTATTACCTATAATGATGTTTTTAATATTACTAACTAGACTTGGATCATATCCTCTTTCTTTAAAAAGTAGTTCTAAGCAGTCTGCTTCAGAATTTAATTTATGAGCATCCTTACAGAGCCTGGTTAATCTGATAAATTGGCTTTTAATGATACCAGGAAAGATAGATCTAGGATGCATGCTATCAAAGGTGAGAAGGGTGTTCCTCCAGGTTGGTTTCCTATAGAGTGTTGATGTAATAAGGCCATGTTCTGTAATGCTTAATGTTACGTCTAAAAAATTAATTAAATCATGAGAACATTCCATGGTGAACTGAAGGAAGGTAGATGTAGTTTCTAAATGAACTAAAAAATCCTTAAAATCATTCTCAGTACCTTCCCAAACGATAAAAATTTCATCCACAAAACGTTTATAGACCTTTATCTTAGAAAACAAGGGGTGGGTAAACAGGCATCTCCGCTCCCAATTTAAAACAACCAAGTTGGAATAGGTGTTGGCGCAAGGAGTGCCCATTGCCACCCCCCATTTCTGTAGATAATAATTATTCAGAAACATAAATGCATTATTATTCAGGACTAAATCCAGTAATTGGCCTATTAGCAACTGTCTATCATTTGTAAAAGATGTTTCTTCTAACAATATTTCTCTCACCGCTTCAATACCTAAATCATTGGGGATAGATGTAAAAAGATTTTTCACATCTAAAGTAATTAAGAGGTATTCATGTTCATGTGGAGCTAAGTGTATCTCAGATAAATAATCAAGTAGTTGATAAGTATCCTTTAAAATAGTAGTGAAAGAATCTACTACAGGTCTGAGTAGAAATTCTATGAAAGAAGAAATGTTAGCAGTGACCCAATTGTCCCCCGAAACAATGGGTCTAAGTGGAATGGGATGTTGGTTCTTGTGTATTTTCGGTAATCCCTTGATAATTGGTACAGTGGGATTATCTATAGCCAAATAATTAAACATTTCTTCGCTAATTTGTCTACAAATAAGCATGTCATATAATACATCATGTACATTTTTAATTATCCTATTAACATCATATAACTTCATTCTTACATATGTTGTGTCATCATTAAGCATTAAATGCATATTCATATTATAGTCTGTAGTGTTTAAAATAACTACCCCACCCCCTTTGTCAGCGGGTTTGATAGTAATTTCATTGCAATTGCTTAAATATTTTAAAGAAGTGAATTCTTCTAGGGTAAGGTTATAAAAACTAGGTTTCACCTTAGTAGAAAATAATTTATAAAAATCATGTTCACACAGATTTAAAAAACATTCAATATTATAAGAAAGTGGAGGCATAAAAGTGCTTTTTCGTTTAAAAACAGTATTCACATTGACACTAGTAGAGTCAGCTTTGTCTTTAAAAAACACCTTCAAAGCTACTAGTCTGCAAAATAATCTAAGGTCAATTAGCACCTGACTCAAAGTGTCAGGGCAAGCTGGGATAAAGTTAAGTCCCCGATTCAATAAAGAAATGTCCGCATCAGAAAAAGAAGCATCAGAATAATTATATAATAGTTCAGTCACATTCTTGTTCTTCTTGTTGGCTGATAATTTTCTTTTGAGAGTTTCCTTTTTCTTGGGGCCCGGCTCATAGAGCGTCCCCTGTGGTAAAGTTGTTGTTTTACAGGGTAAGGTAAAAAAGTAGAAGGAGAAGGGCCTGAGGTATTAACAGAATGTAAGTCCTTCGGTCTAGCTCCTAATTTACTAGATGGATGTTGCAGTGCTAGTTGATTAGGAGGGGGCGTGTCAGACACAGCGGAGAGAGTAATATTAACTCCCTCTAAAGATGTAGCAGGTAAAAGTTCATTAGTAGATTGTAAATCATTCACATTACTAATGGAATTAACTGTATTAATTGGAGGTAGTGGATGATTCGTATTCTCATTTGTGCTACTTATATTCTGAGCAGCATTATTGCCTTTCGGCCATACAAATATTTGCCGAGATCTGAAATCTTGAAAATCTCTTTGCAGCTTGCATAACTTCGTTGCCTTTAGCCTTTCACTAAAGGCATTCACCTGAAGGCAAATATTACGCATTCTCCTAACACAGTATTCCGTTTTAAAATGATCACTTAAATCTTTAAAGCCAAGGTCAACTTTATTACGTAGTTCAGTCTCTATTGGACTAAAATATTCAAGTAAAAGCTTAATGTACCTGTATCCGAGATCGATATTAAGGTCCTGCCATTTTTTGAGAAGTACCGGATGTGCCTCTCCATACGATGGCATACAAAGGACTCGCATCCCCCTTGGCACAACGGAGTAGTGTAGACATGCTTCCAGGTGCTGCCTTTGCCAGGCATATCTCTGTAGCCTGTACATGTCATCCTCGAGCTCCTTGGATGCTGTATTAAAATCGGTAATGTTGAAGCCCTCTTCATTCACTGGAACAGCGTTGTCAGCTTGTGATAGATCCAGAGCCAATAAAGGGTTTGCCTGTTGGTGTAATAAATCCACCAAAATCGCTGAGGCGTCCCCGGAGAATAATCCAATTCGATGTTAACATTTTCCATCGTGTGCAGTCGGTGAAAATAATCAAGAAAAAAGTATATAATGAAAAAAACTTTTCACCGATAGCTGAAGAGAGTGCCTGTAAGAACAAGGCAAATAAAGCAGTAAAACCAGGCTCTTTCACCACGAAACAGTTGGAAGCAGCTGGAATATTCAGTAAATAGCCCAATGTCACCAAAATAAGATTTTTTAGTAGATCAGCATCAGTTTTCAGTATAAACTTGACTGTAGACCAGGATAGATTCAGCAAAAGAGAACATTTATTTAAATGTGAGCGCTTTCGCGTAGCAACTACTACGCTTCATCAGACAGTACATTAACATTTAAAACTTCAGTTTATATAATAAAAAGTAGTAAAAAGGCGCCAAAATTAAAATAAGTAATTAGTTCATTAGAACAATTAATCCATTAGACAAAATAACATGATCAGACATTTCTAAAAGACTTTAGATTTGAGCAGTATCGTTCAAAGTCAGGCAGTACTGTGTCATTTATTATTTCGTTAATAATGTGAACACATATAAATACAATTAGAACGAAATGTTTATCAAATAAATAGATAAATAAATGAATAGATAAAACATTATATGTTCTGTGCGAAGATGTATGATATATTTATTAGTAAAATTCTGTGATTTATAAAAATGCAGATGTTTTATGATGAGCGCGTAAATGCATATATATAAAAATATAAAAATAGATGAATAAATAAATGAATGGATAGCTAACATGTATATAAATAAGAAAAATATATAAATAGGTGTATGTATAAATGTATAAATATTTTTAAAAATTTTTTCATTATAATTCTGTGGGTACATAGAGTGTACAGAGGGTTTTAGAAGCACATTCGGATTATGATAGGTCCAAAATTTGTTTATTAATTAAGCATTTAGAGAGAGAGTTTTGGAGCATAATGTATTTGTTTGTGACAAACAGTATTATAAACCGTGCAATGGCGTGGCTGTGGGCACAGCTTGTGCCAGTAGCTACGCCAATGCAGTGATGGTCGACTGGGAATTGGGAAATGTGTGGCATGGTCCTTATTCTGGACAAATCTTGTTTTACAGGAGGTTTGTCGATTATCTTTTTATTTTATGGGGAGGTTCTTATCGAATGTTGGATGAATTTTTGAAGTTCCTGAATGACTCTACAAGTTTTTTGAAGTTTACCTACAAATGTTGTGATTTGGAGATGGACTTTTTAGACACTACAGTGATTAAGAGTAATATAGGGCAAGTATATACCAAGTTACGTAGGAAGGACTGCTATGTTAATCACTTATTACATAGAGAGAGTTCACACCCCCTCATATTTTTAAAAATGTTGTTCGCAATCAAATTTACAGAGCCTCTAGATTAAATGCTAGGGAGGAAGACTTTACAGATCAGGTGAACCATGCAGTAAATCTTGCGAGAGAGAGAGAGGTTACGATGATCAGATGATTACCTTGAATGTGCAGTATGCGTCAAGCAGAAGGGATACTACTGCAAAACCTTTTTACTCTGCAGTAGAAGGGGTAACTATACCAGTAAAAGAATGGATAAAATAGTGACCAAGCTCAAGGTCCCCCTTTACGTTATACTAGGGATGTACAAAATTACACCGACATTAGGAAGCGTTGGAGTATATTGACCACTGACCCTGAATTAATGCATTTTATAGATGCTACACCAACGTTTATGTATAGGAATAGTAAGTCTATAAGAAGGAGGCTGTTATCCATGTAATAAAACTAATGATAGTGATTTGAGTGGTACACGGCCTTGTGGGAAGTGTAACTACTGTCATTATTTAGACACTAGCGGTGTTTTCCTACATCCTGATCAATGTAGAACTTGTACATTTAATGTCTTGGCAAATTGTGAAACAGAAAGTACAGTTTTGTACCTACCATAAATGTAGATGTCCGATAGGTATGCATCTGCAGTCATAACATATGGGTTGTCCTGCCTCAGGCAGCCCTTCGGTCGGCCGGATTCCAAAGTCTGGGTCTGGCCTCGGCTGATGTCGCACTTTCCCCAACGTCAGAATGTCTGGGGTATAAAAGCATCAGCCGACGCCATTTTCCTCAGTTTTTCTTGCCCCAGATGCCAGGAGCCCTCTAGGAAGGCTAAATTTGGATAAATGCAATAATTTTTCAAACATTTGCAAAATTATATATATATATATATATATATATATATATATATATATATATACACATGTAAATACAAACAAATACACCATAATAGATTCCCCCAGCTAGCTAAAAGAGGGGTAAGTACCCTAGGAATACCACAGAGGGGTAGGAGGGAGGGTAAACCTGACTGCAGATGCATACCTATCGGACATCTACATTTATGGTAGGTACAAAACTGTACTATGTCCTTCAAGGATGCATCTGCAGTCATAACATATGGGTAGAATACCATAGCCAATCTGGGGGTGGAGGTACTAAGAAAAGGATGGTGTAGTTAAGATCCCCTGCAAGACTGCAGTTGCAAACCCTGCTCTAGATCTGGAGTATAAAGGTAGATTGTAATGCTTGGCAAATGTATGCACGGAGCTCCAAGTAGCAGCTTCTAAAATGTCCTTGGTAGCCACCCCCCGTAGGAAGGCTGTAGTGGTGGCCGTGGCCCTTGTGGAGTGAGGCCTGATATTTTCAGGAACTGTCTTTCCATGAAAGGAGTAGCAAAAGCGAATGCAATTTCCTATCCATTTTGAAATTGTCTGTTTGGAAATTGCTCTTCCTTGCACCCCAGTTGCATATGCTACAAATAGTTGGTCAGTTTTTCTACTAGTTTTTGTTCTGTCCAAGTAGTAGCGTAGTTGTCTGTGTATATCCAGGGTGTGCAAAAATTTTTCCCCTTTATTCTGTGGATTTGGGAAGAATGTAGGCAAGTGAATAGCTTGGTTCAAGGATACCCTAGATACCACCTTTGGCATAAAAGTAGGCTTAGTTCTTAGTGACACTCTGTCCTGGTGGAAAATAAGAAAAGGCTGCACTGCCATTAATGCTTGTAACTCAGATACTCTTCTTGCTGAAGTGATTGCCAGAAGGAATGCAGTTTTCCAAGATAGAAACTGTAGATCCGCTGATACTGCTGGTTCAAAAGGAGGTAGTGTCAGTTTTTCCAGCACAAAGTTGAGATCCCAGGCAGGTAGAGGTGGTCTTATTGGAGGTTTACCATTTTTGATCCCTCTCAGAAATTGTCTGAGGAGAGGGTGTGAGAAGATAGGTTGGTCCACATTGTATTCTGCTGAAATTGCTGAAGCATGAATCTTAATGGAAGAATAAGACAGGCCATTGTGGAACAATTCTGCTAAATATTCTAGGATATGTGCTAGGTTTGCCACTGTGAAATCTGTGCCCTTTGATGTGCTCCAAATGAGAAATCCCTTCCATTTAGCTGAGTATGTCTTCCTTGTGGAAGGCCTGCGAGCCTCCAGGATAATGTCCTTCACCCTCTGAGATAAAATAGTTTGATTGGGATTTAAGGAATTTTCCAGGCAGTTAGCTGCAATGTTTTCAAGTTGGGATGCAGGGTCTTGAAATTGTTCTGCGTTAGAAGCAGAGGCCATAGGGGGAGAGGCCATGATTTTGCCTGAGACATGCTTCTCAATAGTGGATACCAGTGTTGTCTTGGCCAATCCGGAGCTATTAGTATCACTTTTGGCTGTTCCTCCCTGATTTTCAGTAGAACCTTGTGCATCAATGGGAGAGGTGGGAAGGCATATACTATTAGGGCTTTCCAGCTGAAAGAGAGAGAGTCCACCCTCAAAACTTGTGGGTGGTATGTCCTTGAGCAGAATGTCTTCAGTTGATGGTTGAGTGGGGAGGCGAACAGATCTATCTCCGGCATTCCCCATGTCTTTGTTATGAGTTTGAAGATGTCTGGGTGCAGCATCCATTCGTGTGCATCCATAGTAGTCCTGCTTAGGCTGTCCGCCAGTGCATTTTCTTTCCCTGGCACGGATTGGGCCTGTAGTTGGATATTGAGATTCAGGCATAAATCCCACAGGTTCATAGCCATCCGGCATAGCGGGTAAGAATGTGTGCCTCCCTGTTTGTTTATGTACCACATGACCATGGTGTTGTCTGTCCTTATTAACAGATGTCCTTGTTGGAGGAAGGGTTTGAATGCCTCGATTGCATGCCTCACTGCCAGCATTTCCTTTTGGTTTATGTGCATGCTTAGCTGCCCTTGAGGCCATAGGCCTTGGGATGCATTTGTCCTCCATGTGTGCTCCCCATCCTCGGTCCGAGGCGTCTGTGGTGATGGTCTGCCTTGTTTTTGGTTTGTTGAAAGGCAACCCTCTGTTGGACTGGCAGGCCTGAGCCCACCACAGGAATTCCTTTTGCAGGCATGGAATGATTGGTGTCATGGTTTCTAAACTGTGACTGTGTTGAGACCATACACTCCTCAGGTACCATTGCAAATTCCTCATATGCAGTCTGGCATGTGGGATTAGAATTATGCAGGATGCCATGTAACCCCGGGCCTGCAGGATTTTCCTTGCAGTAAGCTGAGTTTGTCTTGTCAAAATCATGAAGTAATCTGGAAGTTGTTTTTGCTTTTCTTCTGTGAGAAAGGCCATTTGGGTGTTTGTGTCCAGATCTGCACCCAAAAAGGTGATCCTTTGGGATGGTACTAGTCTTGACTTTTGGATGTTGACTGTGTATCCCAAGGCCTGTAACAGGTGTATGGCATAGGCCAAGTCCTTTAACAATTTCTTCTTGTTGTCCGCTTGTATTAGGCAGTCATCCAGGTATGGATAAATTTGAATTCCCTGTAGTCTGCAATGTGCAACTACTGATGCCAGGCATTTCGTGAATATTCTGGGCGCAGTAGATAAGCCAAAGGGCAATGCTGAGAATTGATAATGCTCTGATCCTGCAAGAAATCTGAGGTGTCTTCTGCAACTTGGTCAGATAGGGACGTGTAGGTATGCCTCCTTGAGATCTAGAGTCACCAGCCAAGACTCCTTGCCCAACATGGGAAGAAGTTGCTGTAGTGTCAGCATTTTGAATTTTGGCACAATGAGATAAGTGTTGAGTGCGGACAGGTCAAGAATAGGCCTCCATTGATTTTCTTTTCTTGGTACAAGGAATAGTCTGGAGTAAAATCCTTGGCCTTGTTCTGAACATGGTACCTTTTCTATAGCTTTCATCTGAAGTAAATTGCTGATTTGTTTTAAAGCCTCTGCCTTCTGATTTGGTGGTAGGTTTGGCATTCCGCTTCTTTTTGGCAAAGTGTGGAAGTGAAACCTGTATCGTTTGTCTATTATTTACAGTGTCCATGTATCCTTTGTAATATAATGCCAGTTTTTTGAGAATAAAGCCAGCTTTCCACCCAAGGGTGCTTCCAGTTGATCCCTTGTAGGTGGAATCAGAGTCAAGTCATTGAGTCTGTCCTGTAGTAGTGGTGGTTGTTGTAGCTGTTGCACTACTCCTCTGGTTGGCAGGCTGCCACTGACGGCCTCTGTAGGAGCCCTTTGATTGACCTCTGCCTCTAGAGCGTCTGTTCCTGCCTCTCTGGGCTCTGTCCGAGTCTGGAAAGGACCAATTCTTTGTAGGCCAGTTTCTGCTGAATCTCGGTGGTTGAACTTGCAAGAAATCTTTAACTGTTTGCACAGATTTTGCTTTTCCTTCAACCTTTTTTAGAATCTCCTGAGCAGGGGAGCCAAATAAATTTTGTTTCTCCATTGGAGCATCGAGGAGTTTAGCTTTGACATGGTCTGGCAAAGATTGCTCCTTCAGCCAGGCATGCCTATGAATAACTGCCCCAGTCATAGCTGATCTAAATGAAGCCTCCAGTGCATCATAGCCACATTTTAAGAAATGGTTACTAACCTGTTTTGAGCCACATTTTAAGAAATGGTTACTAACCTGTTGTGAGTTATGTACCAAATCCTGAAGGGATTTACGGTCTAGGGGTTCTGGAGAAGAAAGTTTCTTCAGTTCATCTAACAAATACTCTTGGTACTGTATCATATGGAATTGACAGTTTAATGCCCTGACAGAAAGAGTTGCAGATGTATACACCTTCTTACCCCATCTCTATAAAGCTCTAGACTCTCTTTCAGAGGGTAGGGGATTTTTGGCAGTAGCGGCTGCAACCCCTTTAGGGCCCTGAGAAATAGTTTCTGGGTCTGCAGAATGGGCTTTATACAGATGGAAATGAGAATCCGGGACCCTGTAATATCTGTCAGGTTTGGCAGGGGCCGGAGGAAGTGTCAGGGGCTGTACTGACATCATTGTACACATCATCAATTACAGTTAGAACAGGAGGTATAGCTAAGGGCCTATGCTGAGGCAAATGCAAAAAGGTCCGTAATCTTTTTCTAGAATCAGAGAAATCCTGACCTTGCCATTGAAAGTGCTCTCTCATGGAGTGTAAAGTCTCCCCAAAGGAAAACTATTCAGGAGGGGAGGCCGAAGGGATAGATTCCTCTGCATCTGAATCCTCATAAGGTGAGTAAGCCCCTTCCTGGTGGTCTGACAACTCAGATCCATCCGTGGAATCATCTGAGGAGTGGGGTTCAGAGGGGTCAGTCCTGGGTCTTTTGTCTGGAGGAGGATGAGAGGCCCTGTCTGGGTGAGGTTGTGAACCCCTAGGTCCTCAGTCAGGCTGAGGATCTGAGAACTAGAGGAAGGCCTCTGGGGTGTAGATTTGGCAGGTAAAGCTTTTGAAAGTTTGGCAGCTTTAGCCCTAGAGAAGGCCTTAATGGACATAGAATTTGGGGGCCTAGCAGCCCCACGTGCAGGGGTAAATATGTCCAAAGGTATGGTGTCGGACAAATCCTGAACACTAGCTTCGGTAGGTAGTTCTGAAGCCGACTCAGCCGGGGCCTCTCGGGCCTCGGTGGTTGGAAGTATGGTTTCGGAAGAAGGAATCGCCGAGGACTCGGTTTCGTCCGAAACCGAGACACTCGCGGTAGGCCTAGCCGTGGTTTCAGCCGAAACCGCGGGCCGCGAGTGTCTGTCCTTTTCCTTGCGTTTTTTGACCATATGCGAAGTCGGAGTCTCCGGCATTTTATAAGCAAAAGCGGCTCCAAAAAACTCCTCTGCAAACTCCGACCGACGTCTTAAGAGTTCGTAGGTTGAAGGAGGCACAGGCTAAACAGGCCGATACGTCGTGGTCTGGGCCTAAGCAAGCAAGGCAGTAAGAATGGAAATCCTTATGCGGTAACAAGTTAAACAATTATTTACTTTGTCTGACGTCGGCTGAGGCAAGAAAGAGACCCCAGCGGGGTACTTAGCTTTTTACGAAGTCTTCGGTAGCTGAAATCTCTGGATCTGACTGACTGGCACTTGCGAACAGCTTCTGCTTCGGGCACCGCGCGGCAAGAAAGACTGAGGAAAATGGCATCGGCTGATGCTTTTATACCCCAGATGCTCTGACGTCGGGGAAAGTGCGACATCAGCCGAGGCCAGACCCAGACTTTGGAATCCGGCCGACCGAAGGGCTGCCTGAGGCAGGACAACCCATATGTTATGACTGCAGATGCATCCTTGAAGGACATCATATAGTTTACCGTGCTCATTGTACATTATGTGAAATGTTTTATATTGGTAAAACTGATAGATTTTTTAAGGAGTGCATAAGGGAGCTTGTTTATCACATTAGTAAGGGAAGTAAAACTAATGCCCTTGCGAAGCATGTTTTAAATACAGATGCAACACATACTTTTACATTTGTAGCCATAGGTAGGGTATATGAGAATGCTAGGTAAGGGGATATACGTCAGAGAGCAGAGGAACTTGAATCTGCGTGGATAGTTAGGATGAGGGGTGATGCAGGGAATGGGTTAAATGAATGCATCCCCCTCGGACCTAAATTAAAGTCCAGACCCATTAGGAGATGAAATATTATATTATATGAATAAATTATATATATGTATTAAAAGTTTTGATAATATGTTCATATTAATATGTCTATGCTTGTTATACATGTTTTTTTAGCTTGTGTATTTTATCTTTAAATATTTTTGAAATGAATGCTAATTGATTTAACATGTGATAGGGAGGTGTATTTAAGGTGTGTGTTTTGAAGTGTCTTTATTACACCTGATGAAGCAAACCAATGAAAGCGCTTGTGTTATGTGCACTAGTAAAGTTTTTTAACTTGGAGACTGCAGCCTTTGTCATGTCACTGTTTTATTTTACCATTTTTACATTAAGATTTAGCCATGTTTAAGAACTATTTATATGTGCACCTTGAGCAGTCATCATCCTGGTTAACAGGAAAACAATGCTCCAACTTAAGAATGAACCTGCAAGCTATCCTAAAGGCTATAGAACAATAACTTGCCTTCCAACAGCATATAAACTATACACTGGAATTGATGCCGACAGCGTTTATAGTCATTTAGAAGAAAACTCAATCATAGCAATGGAATAAAAGGGTAACATAAAGTCATATGGAACAATGGATCTCTTGTTAAATAGTCATAATGGAGAACTGTAAAAGGGGGAAGCATCTAAGTATGGTGTGGATAGACTACAAAAAAGCATTTGACAGTATTCCACATTCATGAATAAAAAATATTAAAAATGTACAAGATACTCCTTACACTGACATATTACATTACAGTGACCATGAAACAGTGGCAGACCACTTTGCAGTTAAGTTGTGATAAAGGACAAATTATTATTCTAGGGATAAAAATTCAAGGGGAGTTATTCCAGGGTAACTCTTTGTCACCGCTGCTCTTTTGTCTTGTCTTTAAACCATTAAGCTGTCTACTTAACAGATTGGGTCATGGCTACAATTTGGCTCCCAAAAATCAACAGTGTGTAAAGACTTAGTCTTCTTTTTGTGAATAATTTAAAACTGTAATAGCTCATCAGTTGAGCTGAAAGCACAACTGTAAGTGGCCAAAATGTTTTCAGATGATGTAAGAATGCAATTTGGTCTTGATAAATGTGCAAAAGCAACCTTTAAAGCAGGAAAGCTGCAGCACCAAGAAAACATAAGCCTGGGACGGGAATGTGATATAAAAGAACTTGAGCAAGAGGGAGTGTATAAATATTTGGGAATTGATGAAGGATCAACAATATAACATGAACAAATGTGAATAAAACTTAGTAAGGAATATTTTAGAAGGCTAAAATGAATAGTGGAAGCAGCACGGACATATGGGAACAAAGTCCACTCTGTAGACCAATTTGCCCTTCCTGTCCTGACATACAGTTTTGACTGGCTCCAAAAGGTGTTGGATCGGTTGGACAGGAAAATAAGAAGGATGCTTCATGCTTAACAAATGATTTATAAAATTCAGTGTATACCAAGACTACAGTGGATATAAAAAGTGTACACACCCCTGTTAAAATGCCAGGGTTTTGTGATATAAAAAAATGAGACCACAATAAATAATTTCAAAACTTTTCCCACCTTTAATGTGACCTATAACCTGTACAATTCAATTGAAAAACAAATAAATCTGTTGGGGGAAAATATAAAAAATAAAAAACATACAATAAGCTGGTTGCATAAGTGTGCACACCCTTAAACTAATACTTTGTTGAAGCACCTTTTGATTTAATTACAGCATTTAGTCTTCTTGGGTAGGAGTCTATCAGGATGGCACATCTTGACAATATTTGCCCCACTCTTCCTTGCAAAAGTGCTCCAAATCTTTCAGGTTTTTATTTATTTATTTAACATTTATTTACCGGGAAAGTACGACTTGGAACAAAACCAGTTTTCAGCGGAAGCATGGGGAGAAACGCTCCACATGCATGGCTTTATAACATGGGAGGAAACCAGAGCACCCGGAGGAAACCCACACGAATGCAGGGGAGAATATGTAGACTGCACACAGAAGGCACCCCAACCGAGAATCTAACCTAAAAACCTCTCACTGTGAGGCAATAATGCAACCCCTGCTTGCGAGGGCATCTGTTGTGCACAGCCCTCATTCAGGTCACCCCACAGATTTTCTATTGGATTTAGGTCTGGGCTCTGGCAGGGCCATTCCAGAACTTTTTCTTCTGATGAAGTCATTCTTTTGTTGATTTGGATGTATGCTTTGGGTCATTGTTGTATTGAAAGGTGAAATTCCTCTTCATCTTCAGCTTTCTAGCAGAAGCCTGAAAGTTTTGGGCCAAAAGTGACTGGTGTTTGAAACTGTTCATAATTCCCTCCACCTTGACTAAAACCCCAGTTCCAGCTGAAGAAAAGCAAATCCAAAGCATGATACAGCCACCACTATGCTTCACCGTGGGGATGGTATTCGTTTGGTGATGCAAAGTATTTTTGCGCCAAATGTACATTTTGGAATTGTGGCCAAAAAGTTCGACCTTGGTCTCATCAGACCTTAATACAATTTTCCCACATGCTTTTGGGAGAATTGATGTATTGTTTTGCAAATTTTAGCCGGGCCTGGATGTTTTTCTGTGTAAGAAAAGGCTTCCGTCTTGCAACCCTACCCCATAGTCCAGACATATGGAGAATATGGGAGATTGTCACATGTAGTAAACAACCAGTACTTTCCAGAAATTTCTGCAGCTCCCTCAGTGTTGCTGTAGGTCTCTTGGCAGTTTCCCCACCCAGTTTTCGTCTTGTCTTTTCTTCAATTTTGGAAGGATGTCCAGTTCTTTGCAAAGTCACTGTTGTCCCATGTTTTCTCCACTTTTTGATGACTGTCTTCACTGTGTTCCATGGTATATTCAATACTGTGGACATTTTTTTGTACCCTTCCCCTGACTGATACTTTCAACAGTGAGATTGCGTTGTAAGCTCTCTGCAAACCATGGCTTTTTCTGTAGCAGGCATCTGAGTAAATGTCGGAAAAATCCTACTACGACAGCTGAACTTTATTTGGGGTTAATCAGAGTCTCTTTAATTGATGGCATGTGTGTACCCAAGAAGACTAAATGCTATAATTAAATCAAAAGGTGCTTCAACAAAGTATTTGTTTAAGGGTGTGCACATTTATGTAACCAGCTTATTGTACATTTTTTTTATATTTTTTTCCATAACAGATTTGTTTTTCAATTGAATTGTACAGGAGGGAAAAGTTTTGAAATGATTTATTGTGGTCTCATTTTTTTATATCACAAAAACCTAGCATTTTAACAGGGGTGTATACACTTTTTATATCCACTGTGTATATTCCCCATTCTGAAAGACGTATGGGCCTCCTCGAAATTGATTAGTTGTATAGCTCTGCAGTCGTAGGACTGCATACATATCTGCTGACCTCACAACACCCAAATATAGTGAATGTTTTAAAATATGAGGAGAATAAGTCTAAGATGACTTCCCAGCTCAGTGTAGCAAAAGCATATCCGTGTCAAGCAGGAATGGAAATCAAACCAGAAGTAGATAAAAATCAGGCATCAACTGAATGTGCCAAAAAAGAAAATAATATAAGGTGAATGATTAGATGAGAAGACAAGAAATGTGGAAAATGCATACATATAGTTGTACAGAAAACTCTTGGAGCAACATGAGGTTGAGCAAGGTCAGTAGTGGGGGCCCAAGATAGTGGACTATGTACACATTTGTTTACAAAGTCCATTGAACATGTGGGAGAAACAGACAAATGTAAGTTTTGTGAAACAGAATTGGAAACAGTCGCACATCTTGTTGCTGGCTGTGATATACTAATGGCAGAAGGACTGTATACTAAAATGCATAATAATATGGCAAGACATTTGCATTGGGGATTGTGAAAATATTGAAATAGTCAAAAAAATATTGGAAACATGAGTCAGAAAGCAGTGTAGAATATGATGAAGTTTATATCACATGGGATCACTCATTACCAACAGTTCAAGAAATAGATGTTAGAAAACTAGATATAGTAGTCCATGAAAAGAAGACAGAAGTAGCACTGATATTTGAAATTGCAACACTCATTGACAACAGTGTCTTGCATACAGAGAGAAAGAGAAACTCATAAAATACTGGCATTTGCCGGCAGAAACAAGGGCAATGTGAAAGGATACCCAGACAATTCCAATAGTATCAGAAGCGATAGGTCCAGCCTTATTTATATATGTTACCAATGCATGTAACTTCGTATGAATTGCAGGAGGAGTCATTACTGGGCACATTGCTGGTGCTGCGAAGAGCACTTTTGGCTAACATCAAAGATTGAAACAATACTAATTTCATGAACTTTAATCATACTTTGACTTGGGAGTGGGGTATATTCCAATCATGGTATTAGAACCCCAGAAGACTCTGGGAAATCAAAAAAGGAGAAAATACATGTACTTGCAAGCTATAGGTCCCCAGCTATGAACCAGGAAACCTATAATACATGCTTAAATTTACTGAAGACAATCCTCCTTCAGTTCAACACCATATTCCTGGGCAGCTTTTAACTATCCCTTTATAACCTGTGAATCATACACAACCCGAAACATGCAGGCCCAGAGATTCTGGGACTTTATAAGCACAAATACCCTGAACCAGCTTGTCCATACACCCAGTCAGGGTGCCAACATCTTTGACCTGGTCCCCACAAACGTGGGAGAACATTGCCCCCCCCCCAAGTATAATGTCCTCACTGGTCAGGTCAGACCACAAAGCTGTTTCCTTCGAAATAAAAATAGTCAAGGAAACCAATGATTGTACTCCTTTTTTTTTTTTTTTTTTGTGTCTCCTACAGACTGCTGAGAGGTGAACTATGCCTAACCTACAAAGCGACCTCTGATCTCGCTCTTATGAACCTGCTGCACACCCTCAAAACAAATGGCAACAGATTTTCCCAATATAGGGACCTAAACCTTGTTTATTACATAAGTAGGACATGTTTTCTCCCTGGGCCTCTACTGAAAATGGAAATGTATCCAGTTGGACTAGCCCGGTTAACAAATGTTAAATAAATAAATAAATAAATAAATAAATAAATGTTGGAGGGGCAAGTATGTGTGTGAGTCTATCCCTTCTCGGAAACAGGCTTCCCATCCATGTGAAGTAGAGTTCATTCCTAACCCAGTTCATGTGCAACTTGGACCAGTGGATGAGGACTCGGAAGTTTACCCCTTGTTTAGCACCCATGTCTCTGTTAGACCGAGGCAGCCTGTAAATTTGTGACAACCCATGCTCAATCGTACATATACACCTTAAAATAACTTATTTGTCAGATGCATTTTGGGAAATGTGGCTAGGCCTAAAACGGCCTCCTGGGGTCATTGTCCTGTTAATTACGTATGAACTTGAGTGGAAAATCTCAATACTTGGCTCAGCTGTGCCAGAACAGTGGCTGTGAAAGGAGTACCCAGCATAAGGATTGCAGGTGGATATTGTGCTGTATTCTGGGCCCGGTATCTGAAAGGTATGAGAAGGTAAGGGTGTTGGAGTCTAGATATCTGATGCTTCCTTTCCCTGCTGTGTTCAGTCTTACTACCTCACGAATTGTGACGTCCCTTCTCATTTCACGTAGAAATGTTACCTGGTGCATGCTTGATAGTTGCATTCTGGACTGACTAATCTTCTCCCCTGTTCTTGCACCTCCAACCCCCAGAGAGTTTTGATTAGGATATAGGAGACTCCTCTTGGTCTTCTGTGCCTCTTAGGCTAAGTGGAATGTTCTGTGAATACACATGAGAAGTGCAGACATCTGGTGGATGCTGTCTTTGCAGTTTTCAGAGCATATATTCGAGAACAAAAGGCAGTCTGTCACAGACGGGTATTTTTTGAACAGTCTCCACCAGCAATTCATGATAAAAATTATTTTTTATAAATTTAAACTTTTGTATGATACAATAATATGTACTCCCCTGATTTTTATACTTCATATGCATGTCATTTTTTTACTTGCATGTTAATCTTTTTCTATTTGTGTAATTGGTTTCACAGCTAGGCAGATACTGAAATGGGTCTGTTTGGATCAGTGCTGTACCCAGTTTAAGAACTTTAAATAAATAAATTAAACAAGTACACACAAATGTAGCCAGCACTACCAATAGGCCATGTGTCCCATGACTAAGCACCATTTTGACATGCTCACCCATTGGCAGTGGAGATCTCCATGATCACCTGTTGCGCAGGCATTTGGCACAGGCCCTAGACTATGGTTAACAAAGGTTTTCCCATCTCTCTCTTCCTCTATTTCTTGGTAAGGGGAAGTCAGTGTCTCTGAGAGAAGGATGATGTGCCCCCCCCCCCCCGCATCTCCTTCTAAAATTACTCTCATTGTGTGAGGGTCGTACTTTTGAAATAGTGTGTTTATTTTAATTGGTTGAGGTTCTTCATGATGTCCTTCATGGATGCATCTGCAGTCATAACAACTGGGTTGTCCTGTCGTCAGGCAGCCCCTCGGTCGGCCGGATTCCAAAGTCCGGGTCCGGCTTCGGCTGATGTCGCACCTCACCCGACGTCATCTCTGCTGGTCTTCGGGTATAAAGGCATCAGCCGATGCCATTTTCCTCAGTCTTTCTTGCCGCGTGGCGCCCGAAGCAGAAGCTGTTCGCAAGTGCCGGTCGGTCAGATCCAGAGATTACTACTACCGAATACTACTTCGAAGACTTCTAAAAGCTAAGTACCCCGTTGGGGACTCTTTCTTGCCTCAGCCGATGTCAGAAAAAGTCAATAACTGTTTAACTTGTGGGAAACAAATACCTCATAAAGATTTCCACTCTTACTGTTTGCCTTGTTTAGGCCCAGACCACGACGTAGCAGCCTGTTCGGCCTGTGCTTCCTTCAACCGACGAACGCTTAGGCGCCAGTCGGAGTTTGCTGAACAGTTTTTCGGCTCAGATTTTGCGTACATTATGCCGTCGGATCCTCCGACTACCCAAATTATTAAAAACGCAAAGAAAGACCGACACTCGGTCCGTGGTTTCGCCGAAACCACGGTTAAGCAAACCGCGAGTGTCTCGGTTTCGGCCGAAACCGAGAAAACTGATCAAAATACAGCCGAATCAATGACTACTACTGAGGCTCCTACTACTTTACTTGAATCGGCCTCAGAAATTTTGCCAACTGCTGTGGTTACTAGTGACTTATCACACACCATCCCTTTAGATGTCTCTACCCCAGCACGTGGTGCTGCTAGGCCTCCTGCAGCCATGTCTATTAAGGCCTTTGCCAGGGCTAAAGCAGCCAAATCTACTAAGTCAGTGCCTGTTAAACCCCCCTCAACCAGGCCCACTTCTAGTTCACAAATGCTTACTCTGGCAGAAGATTTAATATCCTTAATTAGGGGATCTCAATCTCACCCAGATAGGGCCTCTCAGCCCCCAGAAAAGAGACCTAGAGCAGAGCCCCCTGAGCCTGTGTCCTCTGATGATTCTGAGGATGACTCAGATATTACAGACCAGCCAGAGGCTCCTTTTTCCAATAATGAAGACTCCGATGCTGAAGAATCCATTCCAGCTGCTTCTCCACCAGAGGAATTCTCCTTTGGGGAAACCTTACATGCCATGAGAGAACAATTCCAATGGCAGGAACAGGATTTCTCAGATTCCAGAAAAAGACTTAGGACTTTTCTGCACTTACCACAACATAGGCCCTTAGCTATACCTCCTGTCCTTTCTGTTGTGGACGATGCATTTAATGATGTCTGCACTGCACCTGATTCCTTACCTCCAGCCCTGCCAAACCAGATAGATTTTACAGGGTACCAGACACTCATCATCACCTATACAAGGCCCCACTCGCAGACTCCGAAACTATATCCCAGGGGCCTAAGGCAGTAGCCTCGACCACAGCAAAAAACCCTATTCCTTCTGAAAGGGAATCCAGGTCTTTAGACAGATGGGGCAAAAAAGTTTACACCTCTGCTACTCTCTCAGCTAGAGCTTTAAACTGTCAGTTTCACATGATACAATACCAAGAGTTCATGCTTGATCAGTTAACTAAAAGCTATCCTCTGATGACTCTATAGATAAGAAATATGTATTAGAAATGGTAAATAACATACAACAGGTTAGTAACCATTCTTTAAAATGTGGCTATGATGCACTTGAGGCTTCATTTAGATCAGCCATGACTGGCACAGTGATAAGGAGACATGCATGGTTGAAGGAACAGGTCTTACCGGATCATGTTAAAGCTAAGTTATTAGATGCTCCTATGGATAAGGCCAGTTTGTTTGGTACACCTGCCCAGCAGGTAATGAAGAAAATGGAAGAAAAGGCAAAATCTGTACAAACGGTTAAAGATTTCTTACAGGTTCAGCCCCAAGGTTTAGCAGGAACTGGCCTGCCAAAATTGGTCCTTTCCTGACTCCACAAGATCCCAAAGGGCAGGAATAGACGTTCCAGAGGCAGAAATCAATCCAGAGGGGTGCCTACAGAGGACGACAGTGGCAAGGTAATAACAGAGGCACAGATACAGCCACTACCACTGCAACAGGACAATCACAGTGACTTGACTCTAACTCCACCTACCAGGGAACAAATAGCAGCACCATTAGGCGGAAAATTTGCCTTATTTTCGAAGAACTGGCACTATATCACAAAAGACAAGTGGATTTTGCAAACCATAGACCAAGGTTACCGGTTCCACTTCCACACTTTACCAGTCAAAAGAGGAATGCCAAACCTGCCTCCAAATCAAAAAAAATAGAAGCTCTACAGCAGATAATGCAATTAACAAAGATGAGAGCTGTGGAAAGAGTACCAATAACAGAACAAGGCAAGGGATTCTACTCCAGACTATTTCTAGTTCCAAGAAAAGAAAAAAGTTGGAGACCTATTCTCGACCTGTCCATCTTAAACACATACATCATTGTCCCAAAATTCAAAATGCTAACCCTACAGCAACTTCTTCCCATGCTGGGCAAGGAGTGTTGGCTGGTAACTCTAGATCTCAAGGAGGCATACCTGCACGTCCCCATTCGACCAAACTGCAGAAGATACCTCAGATTTCTTGCAGGATCAGAGCACTATCAATTCTCAGCATTGCCCTTTGGCTTATCTACTGCGCCCAGAGTATTCACAAAATGCCTGGCATCAGTAATCGCCCACTGCAGACTACAGGGAATTCAAATTTATCCATACCTTTATGACTGCCTGCTACAAGGGGACAACAAAAGCAAGCTGACAACAGATTTACAAAGGGTCATTTACTTGCTACAAGCCCTGGGATACACAGTCAATTTACAAAAGTCAAGGCTGATACCATCCCAAACGAGGACATTCTTAAGCTGAATTGGACACAGTAAAACAAATGACATTCCTAACTGCAGAAAAACAAAAGAACTCCTCTTTACTTCTTGGCACTAACAAAGCAGAACAAGCTAACAGCAAGAAAAGTGCTGCAGGCCTTGGGCTTCATGGCATCATGCATAATCCTGGTCCCACATGCCAGACTGCATATGAGAAAACTACAGTGGTACCTAAAGAATTTATGGTCCCAACACAGGCACAGCCTAGAAGCAGAAATTCAACTAATCCCATGCCTAAAACAGGAGTTCCTATGGTGGGCCCAAGCATGCCAGTCAAACCCAGGCCTACCCTTTCACAACTTTCGAGCAAACCAAACCATCACAACAGACGCCTCAGACCTAGGATGGGGGGCTCACATGCTGGACAAATGTGTACAAGGATTGTGGACGCAGGACCAGCTACACCTGCACATCAACCAAAAAGAAATGCTGGCAGTAAAACTGGCAATCCAAAAATTCAGACCATTTATCAAAGAAGGCCACTTGATGATAAGGACAGACAACACCACAGTCATGTGGTACATAAACAAACAGGGAGGCACTCATTCATACCCCCTATGCAGAATGACTTTGGACCTTTGGAACCTGGCACTCAGCTACAACATCCAGTTACAGGCAATATTTGTACCGGGAAAGGAGAACACTCTAGTAGACATGTTAAGCAGAACTACCTCGGATGCTCACGAATGGATGCTACACCCGGACATCTTCAAGACCATCATAAAGAAATGGGGAATGCCACAGATAGATCTATTCGCTTCCCCTCTCAATCACCAGCTCAAAAAATTCTGCACAAGAACATTCCATCCACTTGCATGGAAGGTGGATTCACTCTCCTTCAGCTGGAAAGGTCTGACAGCATATGCATTCCCACCTCTTCCCTTGATACACAAGGTATTACTAAAAATCAAGGAGGAACGTCCAAGGATAATCCTGATAGCTCCGAACTGGCCAAGACAACACTGGTACCCATTGCTGAGGAGCATGTCTCGAGACAAAATGTGGTCAATACCCCTGATGCCTTTGATGTTAACTCAGAACAACTACAGCATCATGCATCCAAACCTAAAAACTTTGCAACTGACTGCATGGAACATCTCACAGCAGCAACTAATCCAGATCTTTCCCAAAGGGTTAAAGACATTATCCTTGAAGCCCGCAGACCTTCAACAAGAAGGAACTATGCAGGAAAATGGAAAAGGTTTGTCATTTGGAGTGCTGAAAGAGGAAAAGATGTGTCGAATATAGATATTGCTAACATTCTGGAGTATTTGGCAGAGCTTCTACATACAGGCCTGTCCTATTCCTCCATCAAGATACATGCATCAGCTATTTCAGCAGAATACAGCTTTGATCCACCTGTCTTTTCACATCCTCTACTCAGGCAGTTCCTCAGAGGGATCAAGAATGTAAAACCTCCTAGGAAACCACCATTGCCAGCTTGGGACTTGAACTTTGTGCTGGAAAAGTTGACACTCCTCCTTTTGAACCAGCAGCAACAGCAGACCTACAGCATCTATCATGGAAAACTGCTTTTCTACTGGCAATAACCTCAGCAAGGAGGGTTTCTGAACTTCAGGCCCTAATGGCAGTACAACCCTTCCTAATCTTCCACCAAGATAGAGTGTCCATGAGAACTAATCCTACATTTATGCCTAAGGTGGTATCCAGAGTGTCTTTAAACCAGGCAATCCACATACCTACCTTCTTCCCCAACCCACAAAACAGAGGGGAAAGAATGCTGCATACCTTGGATGTACATAGACAGCTACGCTACTACCTGGACAGAACCAAAAGTAACAGAAAAACTGACCAACTTTTTGTAGCCTATGCAACAGGAAGGGAAGGAAAAGCAATTTCCAAACAGACAATCTCCAAATGGATAGGAAATTGCATACGATTCTGTTACTCCTTCCATGGAAAACCAATTCCACAGAACATAAGGCCTCATTCTACAAGGGCAACAGCCACTACCACAGCCTTCTTACGAGGAGTGGCAACCAAGGACATTATTGAGGCGGCTACTTGGACCTCCGTGCATACATTTGTCAAGCATTATAATTTACCTCTGTATTCCAGATCCCGAGCAGGGTTTGCCACTGCTGTTCTGCAAGGGATCCTAACCACACCATAATTTCTTCTTCCTCCTCCCCTAGTTGGCTATGGTATTCTACCCAGTTGTTATGACTGCAGATGCATCCATGAAGGACATAGTACAGTTTTGTACCTACCATAAATGTAGATGTCCGAACTGGATAGCATCTGCAGTCAGGATTACCCTCCCTCCTTCCCCTCTGTGGTACTCCTAGGATATTTACCCTCCTAATAGCTAGCTGGTGGGGGGGGAGTCTCTTATGGTGTATTTGTTTGTATATATGTACATACATGCTTATTTTTTGTGTTTGCCTTCTATTTTTTGGAAACATTGGCATTTATCCAAAATTTAGCCTTCCAAGAGGGCAACTGGCATCTGGGGCAAGAAACACTGAGGAAAATGGCGTCGGCTGATGCCTTTATACCCGAAGACCAGCAGAGATGACGTCGGGTGAGGTGCGACATCAGCCGGACCCGGACTTTGGAATCCGGCCGACCGAGGGGCTGCCTGACGACAGGACAACCCAGTTGTTATGACTGCAGATGCTATCCAGTTCGGACATCTACATTTATGGTAGGTACAAAACTGTACTTTTCACTGTTGCAGTCATTACATTTGGGTAATCTGCTGGCAGGTTGCCCTCAGTTGGCCTGATTAACAAAGTCTTGGGTCCTGCGTCAGTTGCTGTCCCTTCTTCCATGACGTCAGGTCATCAGGGGTATAAAACATGCAGCCGACGCCATTACATCAGTCTTTCTTGCCGTGCGGTGCCCGAAGCAGAAGCAGTTTGCAAGTGCCGGTTGGCCGACTCCTGAAATTTTCGTTTTCGAGTTTCAGAACAGAAGTCTTCAACTAAAAGCTAAGTACCCCATTGGGGAAACTTTTTCTTGCTCCTTACCGATGTCAGTAAAAGTTAATAATTGCATTACTTGTGGGAAGCAAATACCTCATAAGGATTTTCATTTGTACTGTATTCCTTACCTAGGCCCTGACCACAACGTGCCTTGCTGTCTGTTTTGTGCTAAATTTAATCAACGCATGATTAAACGTCGGTATATTTTTGCTTCTAAATATTTTGGCTCAAGATTTAATTATTCAGAAATGTCATCGGTTAGCAATCCGACTACCGGAATACCTAAAAACCGTCTAGGTCCAAAACCAACGGCGACGCTGCTCCTAAGCCAGTCGTCAGTTCGCTGGTACTCGGGCGCTTTCACAGCCCCTGATAACCACTACTTCTGATTCGCAGGCCTCTACTGAGACCCATTCGGAATCCGGTATGCCGTGAGATGCTTCAGTTATGGAACCCACGGATGTCTCTACCTTAGATGGGTCCGGAGCCGCTGTGCAGGGTGTTTTCAGGCCTACAGATTTGTATATTAGACCGACGCCATCTTCTACATTAAGGCCAAAATCTAAATCTATGTCTAAGAAAAACGATGCATGGACCACATGTGCAGGCCCCTATGCCTAAAAAACAAATGATCAAAATGGCTGAAGATTTAATTACTCTGATCAGGAGTAGCCAACCTCCCCAAGAGGCCTAGGCAAGACATTGATTATGAATCTTCTGAACAGGATTCTATTTCTTCTGACTCTTCTAATGAACAGGATTTGTCTATTCCTACTTATGAGGACTCTGATGCAGAGGATTCCATGCCTTCTGCTTCTCTTCCTGTAGATTTTTCTTTTGGAGAAACTTTACATGCCATAAGGGAATATTTCCACTGGGAAAATCAGGATTTCTCTGACTCTAAAAAGAGACTTAGGGGTTTTCTTCTTCCTCAACATAGGCCTTTGGCTCTACCTCCTGTTCTAGACATTGTTGATGATGTTTTTTCAGAATCTAGTATAACTCCTGATTCTCTGCATCTGGCTCCTTGTAAGCCAGACAGATACAGGGTTCCTGACTCCCACAAATTCCTTTTCAAAAATCCTATTGCTGATCCTGAAACCATTTCTCAGGGTCCCAAGGGCATTAAGGCCTCTACTACTAAAAATCCTACCCCTTCTAATAGAGATTCCAGGGCGCTGGATAGATGGGGTAAGAAGGTTTACACATCTGCAACCTTGGCAATCATGGCTTTAAACTGTCAATTTCATATGCTTAAAGGTCAACAGCATACCATGGGATTACTTAAATAGAAAATTATGTTAATCTCAGACTGTGTGGAAAATAAAGATTTGCAGGATTTATTACATTCAGCTGAAAAAGTTGGAAAACATACTTTGCAATGTGGTTTTGATTCCTTGGAGGCCTCTTGCAGGGCTTCTGTAATTGGTTCTGTGCTAAGAAGGCATGCTTGGCTCAAAGAGCAAACTCTGCCTGACCAAGGCATCCGAGTGACACCTCCAGGTGCATCTGCAGTTACCCCTACTGCTCCTCTAGGCGTCAAATATTGCTTGTTCATATTTGCATTAATAATTCCAAACCCGTGCCCTGTACAAGGTATCAGAATATTTTATCTTGAAGCATACATGATGGCAAACACAATTGTATTAATATTTGACCTATGTCAATGAGTATTTGTTAGAATTGTACGGTGATAACTTTATTTTTAAAGGCTCAAGCCACGCCCACTAGGAGTTAAAGGTGCACAATCAAAAGAGCTGTACTGAAGGGAATGAGTTAAAGCAAAATTGTTGGATGCTCCTTTACAACAGGACTGTCTCTTTGATAATAAGGCTGAAGAAGTGTTAAAAAAATATGGAAGATAAAGCTAAATCTATGCAAAGTGTGAAAGATTTCTTACAGCAACATCCAAGATTTAGTAGGCACTGGCTTGCTAAGAACTGGTCCTTTCCAGTCCCCTCGAGGGCCGCTCAAGTCAAATCAAGACATTCCAAAGGCTCCAGGTTTTAGTCACAAGGAACTTTTAGAACAAAACAATGGGGTGCCTCCACCTCCAAATCTGGAAGCAACAAGGCACCCCCTCTATGGTAAACAGCCTCAATGACTTCTCTCTACAATCACCAAGCAGTTACCTTTTAGCCGCCCCTTTTGGGGGAAAGCTGGCACTTCATGCACAAAACTGGCAACTTATTACCCAGGACAAATGGGTTTTAAATATAGTATCCCAGGGATACATATTTCATTTCCACATGTTGCAAATCCCAAAAGGATGGCCAGATCTGCCCCCAAATCGGTGGGCAGAGGCCCAAAAACAAGTCCTGTCCCTCATGAACATGGGGGCTATTCTACCAGTACCATAAGAGGAAAAGGGACAAGGTTTCTATTCCAGACTTTTCCTGGTACCCAGAAAAGACAAATCATGGCGTCCAATTCTGGACTTATCCACTCTAAACACATTTCTGGACATTCCAAAATTCAAGATGCTGACTCTTTAACAGTTACTACCCATTCTGGGCAAAGATGCCTGGTTGGTAACTCTAGACTTAGAGGCTTACCTGCATATCCCAATCAGGGAATCTTGCAGAAGATACCTCTGCTTCAAAGCAGGCTACTTGCATTACCAGTTCTCTGCACTGCCCTTTGGCTTATCTCCAGTAATTGCATTTTGCAGGCAAAGAAATATTCAAATATATCCATACCTGGACGATTGTCTAATTCAGGAAAAAAACAAGGACATTCTTTTAAAGCATCGGCGTTTGTAAAAAGAGTTCTAACTTGTCTAGGGTGCACCATAAACGAAAAAAAATCACAACTGGTACCCTCTCAAAAAATTACATTCCTGCGTGCAAGCTTGAATACAACTGCCCAGATGACTTACCTTATGCCAGAAAAGCAAATTCAAATGCTGACTTACTTCAGACAGGTGGCCACAAAAACCCTGCTATCTGCAAGCCTTGGGGTTCATGGCCTCCTGCATTCTAATTCCATATGCAAGACTGCATATAAGGAAACTTAAGTGGTACTTAAAAAGTTTATGGAGTCAGCATTGTCACAGCCTGGAAACAATGATTCCTATTATACCTTGCCTGCAACTAGAGTTCCTATGGTGGGCAGAGGCCTGCCACCAAAACAAGGGACTGCCATTCACTCCACCCCTTGCCGCCCAAACCCTTACTACAGACTCATCAGACTATGCTTGGGGGGGGCTCATCTGGCAGGGAAGTGCATTCAGGGCAAATGGAGCCCAAATCAAATGCACCAACATATCAATCAGAAAGAGATGCTAGCTGTACAGAATGCACTGACAACCTTCAAGGACTTACCTTCTTCCAGGACAACTAATGATAACGACAGGCAACACCACAGTTATGTGGTACATAAACAAGCAGGGGTGTACACATTCCTACCCCCTTTGCAGACTAACCATGGCATTGTGGAACACGGCCTTGACCTATCAAATACAACTACAAGCTCAATTCCTGCCAGGAAAGCTAAATACTCTGGCAGACGAACTAAGCAGAAATCTTATGGACCCACAAGAATGGAAACTGGAACCACAAGTTTTCAACATGTTGACACGCAAATGGGGGAGCATGGACATAGGTTTTTGCCTCACCCCAGAACCATCAGTTGGACAAATTCTGCACAAGAATTCATCACATAAAAGCTTGGAAGGTGGATGCTCTATCATTAGCTGGAAAAACCTTTCAGTCTATGCCTTTCCCCCCTCTCTCTGCCCTCCAAAGTTCTACTAAAGATCAAACTGGACAAACCAAAAATTATTCTGATTGCTCCAGACTGGCCTCGCCAACACTGGTACCCACTCCTGCGCAATATGTCACACCTTCCTCCGTGGCATCTGCCTCAGACACCTTACCTACTGTCTCAGCAGAACTACCAAATTCTGCACACTCCGCTCCAAACTTTGAATCTTGCAGCATGGCTAATCAACTAATTTCACCCTTGGCATCCCTCAGCAAACCTGTGATGGATGTCATTTTGGAGGCTAGAAGGCCTAGTACTAGAAAGTCTTATGCTGACAAATGGAAAAGATTCTGTGCCTGCAACCGATCACAAGGAATAAGCACAGCAATGCCCAATATTCCTCAGATTCTGAAGTACTTAACTGAGATGCTTCACTAGGGCCTATTTTTTTCTTCTTTCTATTGCTCAACATAGGCACAAGGCTCTACCTCCTGTTTCTGGAACATTGTTGATGATGTTTTTTCAGAATCTAGTATAACTCCTGATTCTCTCTGGCATCAATCCTTGTAAGCCCAGACAGATACAGGGTTCCTGACTCCCTGATTCCTTTTCAAAATCCTATTGTTACTGATCCTGAAACCCATTTCTCAGGGTCCCAAGGGCAGTAAGGCCTCTACTGCTAAAAATCCTACCCCTTCTAATAGAGATTCCAGGGCGCTGGATAGATGGGGTAAGAAGGTTCACATCTGCAACCTTTGGCAATCATGGCTTTAAACTGTCAATTTCTATATGTTTAAAGGTCAACAGCATACCATGGGATTACTTAAATAGAAAATTATGTTAATCTCAGACTGTGTGGAAAATAAAGATTTGCAGGATTTGTACATTCAGCTGAAAAAGTTGGAAAACATACTTTGCAATGTGGTTTTGATTCCTTGGAGGCCTCTTGCAGGAGCTTCTGTAATTGGTTCTGTGCTAGAAGGCATGCTTGGCTCAAAGAGCAAACTCTGCCTGACCAAGGCATCCGAGTGACACCTCAGGTGCATCTGCAGTTACCCTACTGCTCCTCTGGGCGTCAAATATTTGCTGTATTCATGTTGCATTAATAATTCAAACCCGTGCCCTGTACAAGGTATCAGAATATTTTATCTTGGAAGCATACATGATGGCAAACACAATTGTATTAATATTTGACTATGTCAATGAGTATTTGTTAGGAATTATACGGTGATAACTTTATTTTTAAAGGCTCAAGCCACGCCCACTAGGAGTTAAAGGTTGCACAATCAAGAGCTGTACTGAAGGGAATGAGTTGTGTGCTAAAGCAAAATTGTTGGATGCTCCTTTACAACAGGGACTGTCTACTGATAATAAGGCTGAAGAAGTGTTAAAAAATATGGAAGATAAGCTAAATCTGTACAATGTGAAAGATTTCTTACAGCAGCAACACATCCAAGATTTAGTAGGGCACTGGCTTACTAAGAACTGGTCCTTTCCAGTCCCTCGAGGGCCGCTCAAGTCAAATCAAGACATTCCAAAGGCTCCAGGTTTTAGTCACAAGGAACTTTTAGAACAAAACAATGGGGTGCCTCCACCTCCAAATCTGGAAGCAACAAGCGCCCTCTATGGTAAACAGCCTCAATGACTTCTCTCTACAATCTTACAAGCAGTTACCTTTTAGCCGCCTTTTGGGGAAAGCTGGCACTTCATGCTGCAAACTGGCAACTTATTACCCAGGACAAATGGGTTTTAAATATAGTATCCCAGGGATACATATTTCATTTCCACATGTTTAAATCCCAAAAGGATGCAGATCTGCCCCCAAATCGGTGGGCAGAGGCCCAAAACAAGTCCTGTCCCTCATGAACATGGGGCTATTCTACCAGTACCAGAAGAGGAAAAGGGACAAGGTTTCTATTCCAGACTTTTCCTGGTACCCAGAAAAGACAAATCATGGGCGTCCAATTCTGGACTTATCCACTCTAAACACATTTCTGGACATTCCAAAATTCAAGATGCTGACTCTTTAACAGTTTACTCCATTCTTGGGCAAAGATGCCTGGTTGGTAACTCTAGACTTAGAGGCTTACCTGCATATCCCAATCAGGGAATCTTGCAGAAGATACCTCTGCTAAAGCAGGCTACTTGCATTACCAGTTCTCTGCACTGCCCTTTGGCTTATCTCCAGTAATTGCATTTTGCAGGCAAAGAAATATTCAAATATATCCATACCTGACGATTGTCTAATCTAGGCAAAAAACAAGGACATTCTTTTTAAAGCATCGGCGTTTGTAAAGAGAGTTCTAACTTGTCTAGGGTACATAGAAAAATCACAACTGGTACCTCTCAAAAATTACATTCTCGTGCAAGCTTGAATACAACTGCCCAGATGACTTACCTTTATGCCAGAAAAGCAAATTCAAATGCTGACTTACTTCAGACGGGTGGCCACAAAACCCTGCTATCTGCAAGCCTTGGGGTTCATGGCCTCTTGGCCTAATTCCATATGCAAGACTGGCATTAAAGGAAACAGTAATTGCTTAAAAGTTTATGGAGTCAGCATTGTCACAGCCTGGAAACAATGATTCCTATTATGCCTTGCCTGCAACTAGAGTTCCTATGGTAGGCAGAGGCCTGCCACCAAAACAAGGGACTGCCATTCACTCCACCTTGCCGCCCAAACCCTTACTACAGACTCATCAGACTATGCTTGGGGGCTCATCTGGCGGGAAGTGCATTCAGGGCAAATGGAGCCCAAATCAGATGCCAACATATCAATCAGAAAGAGATGCTAGCTGTACAGAATGCACTGACAACCTTCAAGGACTTACCTTCTTCCAGGACAACTAATGATAACGACGAAGCAACACCACAGTTATGTGGTACATAAACAAGCAGGGTGTACATTCCTACCCTTTGCAGACTAACCATGGCATTGTGGAACACGGCCTTGACCTATCAAATACAACTACAAGCTCCAATTCCTGCCAGGAAAGCTAAATACTCTGGCAGATCGAACTAAGCAGAAATCTTATGGACCCACAAGAATGGAAACTGGAACCACAAGTTTTCAACATGTTGACACGCAAATGGGGAGCATGGACATAGGTTTTGCCTCACCCAGAACCATCAGTTGGACAAATTCTGCACAAGAATTCATCACATAAAAGCTTGGAAGGTGGATGCTCTATCATTAGCTGGAAAACCTTTCAGTCTATGCCTTTCCCCCTCTCTCTGCCCTCAAAGTTCTACTAAAGATCAAACTGGACAAACCAAAATTAT